>NC_066583.1:389345351-389690351 GCF_024323335.1 Lathyrus oleraceus
ATTATATATATATATCTATTTTATTTTATAATTTGATTATGTTTCGGATCGGATCGTGTCAATACGCCGTTTTCACATATACGTGTATGAGGCGTGACATTTGTGTTATCCGATCCAGTTGCGATGATCGCAATTTTGCGCTAGCAACGCGTTGTTTTTTTTTAATTCATATTTTTGTTTTTTTATAACATATATTTAGATCTGCACATTTTTTTCATAACTAACTACCCTGATTTTTCCTAAACCTTGACAATTTCGCCACAAACTCTAAATTTCAAACCTAAAACTTTAACCGTGTTATTTCCTCTAAACCATAACCTTTTCTTAAACCTAACAAACCTATTATTATTTCCTATTTTCGCTCCTTTTTATGTTATTCATACACTGTAAGTGCTTCGCCCTTGTAATATTTTAAGTTTTAACTTGTATATTTTCAGTTTTACTTTTCGCCATCTTTATTATGTAACTGCACCAAAGCGTTGTAATAATTAGGATTTTATTTTCTGCCATTTATTTTCTGCCATTTTATTTTTCTGCCATTTATTTTTCTGCCATTTAAATTCCTGCCATTGATCATATATTAACTGTGTGGTTTAGTAATGTAGGGCGTGAAATCCTACTAAATTAATTATTTAATATTTTTCTATAACCTTTATATTTTTTTGTAAATAAATAATAAATACTAACTATTTTAATAACTTTTTTTATTACTTACTTATAATAATAAATCCTATATATTTTTGTAATAAATCTAATTGACCATTTTTCTAATTGAATAATAATAATAACCTATTAATCTAATAATTTGATATTTTCTATAATCTTTATTTATTTGTAAATAACTAACTTAATATTTTTCATATAACTCTTTTATTTTATAATTTGTACATTAATATATTTAAATTCTTTTATTATTACTACTTATTTTAAACTCATATTTTTCTAATAACTTCTAAAAAAATCTAACTTGTTTAACCTAAATAATTTCTTTTAAAATTCTAACCTTTTTATTATCACTTTATTATTATTGTTATTTTATTATTGCTTTATTACCATTGTTATTTTATTTTTATTATTATTTGCTTTTATCTATTCTATTTTTGCTTCATTATTTTCCTTATTTTAATTTTGTTTTATTTATAATATTAGGAACAAATGTATAGGTTGTAAATTTATTCTTTCTCGCCTGATTATTATGTATCTGTCCCATAGCTATGTAATAGTTTAGGAATTTATTTTTCTTGCTTTTATTTTTGTAATATTTATTGCGTGTTAGTAATTTAGGGAGTGCAAAAAACTACTGTAAATAATTGAACTTAGAAAATTAAATTCAAGACAAATATCTGAAAAATAACACTCACACACGTAAGTCGATCTTTGATCGCCATCTGTACTTCCTAGGGTATTCCTCTTGGTTGCCTTCTTTAAATGGTCAAGTCCCTCGAAAATAGGGGTGTCTTAAGCAAAGTCCCTTCAAACAGAAAAATCATCAAGTCCCTATAAACTTAAAAGATCAAGTCCCTACGAGGTTGCCTACGATATAATGATCTTGTCCCTTCGGTAAATATGATGATAGTCCCTACGAGTTGCTAAAGACACCCCTTATGTTGCCTTCATTGACCATACGATGACCCTACGCCCGTCCCTTAAGCACATCCAAGGTAATGATTACCTATTCCTTAATAATAGGGACAGTCTTACCATTGAAAGAATATACGAGAACACGAAAGACTTAATCTAGGGTAGGTATCTCATAGTTACTTGCTCACACTTTTCAAAATTACTTTTACACCTCACAATATCTAAACTAGGCTTTGTATACACCCATACGAGGGTCATTACAAAGTACTTAAAGAAATTTTTCTAATCACACACTACACTCTTGCAAACAAACAAAGTGAGCTAAGTAACTAAGAGCCCATGGATAACCATGGATATAAAGGGTGCTAATACCTTCCCTTTGTATAACCTACCCCCCGAACTCAAAATCTTTTTTAAGGTCTTTCCTGTTCTTTTATGTCCTTTCCTTTTGGATAAAATAAAAGTCGGTGGCGACTCTTGCTATCCGCAACATTTAACTAAATTCAATTCTCCCACCGTGTTACAGAACTGACGACTCTGCTGGGGACTTAATAAAAGAGGGGTACCCTTAGGAATTAGATCACTTTAAAATTGTTTGCCTTGTTTGCTTTATACTTATCTGTTGGGTGCTCTTATGTGTGAAAGACCCTAACCCGGATCTAGTGTACCTTAGGTAAATGGAAATAGACCAAGGAAACTGTACGGCGTATATCGATATGGTTGATCTGGTGGCCATAGTTAGTGTGACTTCTTGGTTGGTGCTTATGTTCCTTAAGCAAGTTGAGGATAATATGAGGCTGCCATATGTTGTCAATACACTAACTGACTTTTAGAACCCTAGTCATCCCATCTTGGCCTTAGAAAGTAGTGAGATAACCGGCTTTGGTGAAGACTGAAGTTGGTTGATACTCGATACTACACTCATTGAGATCCTAAACTTGGAGGGTTTTGGTTGGCAAGTAAGTTGCCTACTGAACAACCACCCTTGTGAAGGACCAATGATTTTGAGATCCCTTAGAACCTGGTTACTTTTGTAGGACAGGATGAATCAACTAAACTTCAGGGGAGGGTACTTACCTTTAAACCTCATGCAAGCCTTCAAACCTAGGGCTATTGTGTGACTTGTTTGTGTGCCACATGTTTGTGATTGAGCATAACATCATAGCATCATCATGCATCATAAGCATAGCATTTTCACTAACCATTTCAAGGACCAAAGGATTTATCTTTGTTCTTTGTTGCAGGTCATGGCTTCTGCTCGTAGGAATACTATCCGGATCAACTTTGTAGGAATACCTCCTAAGCTTAAGGAATTGGTCTCTCAAGTTTCTGAAAACTCCCAGTTCATCAAGAGGCATGGTCACCTACTGGATCTAGTCACTTCAGGGTTCAATGAAGACATGATGAGTGTCCTGTTTCAGTTCTTTGACCCTAAACATCATTGCTTCACATTTCCCGACTATCAGCTGGTTCCTACAATGGAAGAGTTCTCCAAGCTTCTGGGTATACCTATTCTTGATCAGAAACCCTTCACAGGCTTGGAAAAAGAGCCTAAACCTGAAGTCATTGCTGCAGCCTTACATTTAAAGAAATCAGACATTGTCCTAGAAACAAGGAGTGGAGTTAAGGGTATTCTTGCTAAGGTATTGATGGAGAAAGCTCAAGTATTCCTGAAGGCTATGAGTTATGATGCTTTTGAGGAGATCTTAGCCCTATCGATTTATGGCTTAGTATGTTCCCCAATCCAGACCAGTTCATAGACGTACACGCCATCAACATATTTCTGACTCGCAATCCAGTGCCTACATTACTTGGAGACATCTTACACTCTCTTCATACCCGTACTACGAAGGCACGAGGAACTCTGATGTGTTGCATACCTCTATTATCTAGGTGGTTTATTTCTCACCTTCCTCGATCAGTGATGAAGAATGAACAAGGGTTCAGGTGGTCCAAGAGGATTATGTCACTTTCTCATTCAGATATTCGTTGGTGCTCTAGATCTATGGAGAATGTTACCATCATTGAACGTTGTGGGGAGTTCCCTAATGTGCCACTCCTTGGCATAAGAGGGGGCATTACCTACAACCCTTCTTTAGCTCTACGTCAGTTTGGTTACGCTCGGACTGATGGTCCTCATGACATGCTTATTCAGGGTATTGTGTTCGACTACGACAACGATCTTCAAGGTTACCGTCAAAGGTTCATACGAGCATGGGGTAAAGTGAACAAGGTTGACAACAAGACTCTGGAACCCAAGTACACTATTCCTATGGAACCATATCTCAGATGGGTATGATCTCGTGCTCAGACTCTTATGATGCCATATCCTGCTATCCTGCCAGTTACCATGGAGCCTGTTGCTGAAGGAGATACTTCTTACATCATTCTTCATCCAGACATGCCCACTGACATGGAAGAGTTACAGAGGTCCTGGATCCAGTTGAAGGAGCAAAGAGATACTTTTGAGACTCATTACAAGGCAAGTCAGGAAAGAATCCTGGAGCTAACAAAACAACTTCACGAGGAGCGGAATCTCAACTCGTACCTCAACACAAAGAGGAAACGTCCATGGGAGACTTAAAACCCCATTTTTTGTATTCATTTCATTTTTATTGTAAGCCCAAGGGGAAAACAAGTTTATTACTAATAAAAGCTTACTTTTTGGTGGTTTAAACAAATTTAAATCCTACGGTCCTTGAAAACATTGCATAAGCATCTACATACCATATTATTGCATCACAGGTTTCTTATGAACAGGTATCTTATCTTCTTGCTGTTTATTTCAGCAGAAATGGCTCTTGAACAGACTGTCAAAGATCTCCAGGCTCAGAATGCACAATTCCAAGAGTTGATTCTGAACTTGTCCAAGGGGCAAGATGAGTTGAAGACATTGCTGGCTAAGAAGAAGAAGAAGACTAGAAGATCAGGAGGCCTTATCAATCTGGGAAGAAGATTCAGAGGCCCTATCAAGACAAAGGAACAGGTTGATGATTATGAGTCTGAAAATTCTGAGAAAGAGGGAGGTAGTCCCCATGATACTGTGGGAGATTCTGATTCTGAAGCAAATTATTATCATGATCCTAATGAAGATAAGTACAAGATACTGGTGGATAGAATGAATGCTATGGAGTTATAAAAATCTTCTGGGCTGGATTTTGAAGATCTGAGTTTAATATCTGGAGTGGTTATACCTATTGGTTTCAAGGTTCCTGCTTTTGTGGTGTATGATGGTGTCTCATGTCCCAAGCTGCATTTAAGATCCTATGTCCGGAGGATTCAACCACATACTGCTGATAAGAAGTTATGGATTCATTTCTTCCAAGAGAGCTTGTCTGGAGCTCAATTGGAATGGTACTATCAATTGGAGAGTGTCAATATCCGTGATTGGAATGATCTTGCTGAGGCCTTCTATAGGCAATACCAATACAATGCTGATTTAGCACCTACTCGCATGCAGCTACAAAGCATGTCAATGGGTGCTAAGGAGAATTTCAAGGAGTATGCCCAGAAATGGAGAGACCTGGCTGGCAGAGTTCAACCTCCTCTGACTGACAGGGAGCTAGTGGATATGTTTATGAGTATGCTGAATAGTCCTTTCTATAGTCACCTCATTGGAAGCTCATCATCTGGTTTCACTGAGCTGATAAATACTGGAGAGCATGTGGAAAGTGGTATAAGAAGTGGTAAGATACAGGTGGGTGCCTCTTCATCAAGCACTGCAAAGAAGCCCCCTAGTGGAAAGAAGGAGTCTAATACTGTGTATGGTCAACCTGGCCGTAACAGAAGTCACCAATCCGTAGGAGCAGTTCACATTTCTAATCCTACTCCTGCAACACCAGAGCTACCACGGAGCAATCAACAAAAGCCTAGAAGACAATTCACCAAGATCAACATGTCACTGGCCCAAGCCTTGCAACACATGTTGAAAGGGGAACTCATTACTTTGAAGGACCCTCCTCAGAATCCTAATACTTCCTCTCCTCGGTACAATCCTAATGCACGATGTGCCTATCATTCTAATTGTCCGGGACATGACACCAACAATTGTTGGGTGCTGAAAAATAAGATTCAAGATATGATTGAAGCTGGGGAGATTGAATTTGACCCTCCTGGGACTCCAAATGTGATTACTGCTCCTATGCCCAATCATGAGAAGACTGTTAATGCTGTTGATGAAGTTTCATATGTTTCCTCAGTAGCAGATGTGACTACTCCCTTATCTATTATCAAGAAGAAGCTGGTGCAGGCTGGATTCTTTCCAGGTTGCAACGAAGACTGTTTTTATTGTGCCTACAAACCTGATAGTTGTTGGAAGTTGAAAGATGGTATTCAACGCCTCATGGACAATTACACTATATTGTTTGAGAGAACTCCTTCTGTGGAAAGTATGTGTGAACACCTAACTCGAGGTAAGAAGTTTGAAGATGCGGATATGGTTGATAAAGTGCCAGTGAAGATTACCTCCAAAGGCCCTGTCAAGATCACTTCCAAGGGTCCTATCAAAATTACTGCTGAAGGCCTGGTGAAGACTGTTGCTGAAGTTAGAGTGCCTCCCATGATTATTACCACTCCTGGCCCTATTCCTTATACTTCTGATAAAGCTATACCCTGGAATTACGGTTCTGATGTTTATATCCATGGTGTTAAGCAGGAACCTTTGACTGATACACCTGTTACTGATGATAACCTTGATGTTGATAATATTGCTGGATCTAGTAAGATCACCAGAAGTGGAAGAATTTTCTCTCTTCCAGCTACCTCAAAAAATACAGTTCCTCCAACTACTACCTCCACTTCTGAGCCAAGTACTGATGCTCGAGGCAAAGGTCCTGTGGTTGAACCTGTGCAAGCTGAAGCACCGACTGCTGAAAATCTCTCTAAACAGATGGAAGAAGTGCTGAAGATCATTCGTAAGAGTGATTATGATATTGTTGACCAATTGGGGCATACTCCCTCCAAAATTTCCATGTTGTCTTTGTTGCTGTGTTCTGAGGCTCATGCTAAAGCCTTGATCAAATTCTTAAGGACTGCTCATGTACCAAATGAAATTTCTGTGGATCAATTTGAAAATTGTGTTGCACATCTGACTTATGATAATGGGTTAGGTTTTTCTGATGCTGACTTGACTCCTGCCAAAAGAAACCATAACAGAGCTTTACATATCTCCATTGAATGTAGGGGCACTACCTTGGCTCATGTGTTGATAGACAATGGCTCTTCATTGAATGTACTTCCCAAAGAGGTTCTGAACAAGCTCAGTCCTGAAGATGTTGTGTTAAGACCAAGTAATATAGTGGTGAGAGCCTTTGATGGTTCAAGAAGAGTGGTCCATGGAGAAATAGATCTCCCGATCAAAGTAGGCTCTCAAGTCTTCGATTCTACCTTCTATGTAATGGATATTCGTCCTGCGTACTCTTGTTTGATTGGGCGCCCCTGGATCCACGGGGCAGGTGCTGTGACCTCCACTCTACATCAGAAGCTGAGATATCCGGTGAAGGGAAAGATCGTAACCGTTTATGGAGAGGAAGAATATATGGTCAGTCATGTGAATACATTTAAGTATGTTGAAGTGGAAGGTGAATATGTTGAGACTCCTTGCCAGACATTTGAAGTAGTTCCTTGGGTCGTTCCCGCTACTGAAGCTCCTCCTGTGGTTAAAAGAGTTCCTGTGGTTACCAGAGTACCTCCTACAATGGCTTCCCTCAAAGATGCTAGAGCTGTGGTTGAAGAAGGTGGTTGTACTATTTGGGGTCAGCTTCCCGACATTCCTTACAAGTCTGACAAGTTTGGTTTGGGTTCCACTGCAGAGTCCCAGAAGGCTGTTCGTCATGCTCGTGTTGTTCGTATCACCAATCAAGGGAACATGAAAGATCAAATCAATGCTGTGGGTGACTATAATGAAGACTACAATCTGGATAACTGGATTTTTCCTACTGTGGGTGATGGGCTCAACAATTGGAAGACTGAAGACGTTATTCCTATCTCCTTCAGTCAGGAGTAAATACTATTACTGTGTTGTTATTAAACTTTTAAGCCTTGTGCCTTACCCGGGGCACAATGGTATGCTTGTTTCGGGATGTCATTTCATTTGCATACTTCATTCAATAAAAATCAATGGACGTTTCGTTTTCGTAAATATTGGGCTCTTTGTTTTTCTTTTATTTTATTTTCATCAGCTATGTGTTCTTACACACACCCACATCACTAAAATGCAGATCCTCATCCACTCTGGATCCTGTTGATAATAGTTCTACTATTGCCAATTATAATTTCGAGAATCCGATCTATCAAGTTGAAGATGGAAAGGATGAAGATTGTGAAGTACCTATAGAGCTTGCTAGGTTATTACAACAAGAAGTGAAAGCTATACACGAGATGCCAGCTCCCCGTACTGAGAAGGAAGTTAGAGGTTTCTTGGGACGATTGAATTACATTGCAAGATTTATTTCCCAATTAACTGCTACCTGTGAACCAATCTTCAAGTTGTTAAAGAAAGATCAGGTAATGGAGTGGAATGATGAGTGCCAGACAACCTTTGATGAAATCAAGAGATATCTCCTAGAACCTCCAATTTTGATGCCACCAGTTGATGGAAGACCCTTGATTATGTACTTAACAGTATTAGACAACTCAATGGGGTGTGTGTTGGGGCAACATGACGAGTCTGGTCGAAAAGAACAGGCAATATACTACCTTAGCAAAAAGTTTACCGACTGTGAAACAAGATACTCACTGCTCGAGAAAACTTGCTGCGCTTTGGCATGGGCTGCTCGCCGACTAAGACAGTATATGTTGACTCATACTACCTTATTGATTTCGAAGATGGATCCAATCAAGTACATATTCGAGAAACCTGCTCTCTCCGGACGAATAGCGAGATGGCAAATGATCTTAACAGAATAGGATATACAGTACACTACTCAGAAGGCCATTAAAGGAAGTGTTGTAGCTGATCATTTGGCTCATCAGGCAGTGGATGATTATCAGTCAATGAGTTTTGAATTCCCCGATGAAGACATTATGATTATTACCAAAGAACCTGGACAATATGACGGACCTGAACAAGGATCCCGATGGACTATGGTTTTTGATGGAGCTTCTAATGCACTTGGTAATGGTGTTGGTGTTGTGATCATTTCCCCTAAAGGTTGTCATACCCCGATTACTGCAAGACTTTGTTTCTATTGTACCAATAACATGGCTGAGTATGAGGCATGTATCCTGGGCATCAAAGCTGCCATTGATATGAAAATTCAGTTCCTGGACGTATATGGAGATTCAACCCTGGTAGTGAGTCAGATTAAAGGAGATTGGGATACCAAGCATGAAAATCTTATTCCCTACAGAGAGCATGTGCTGTCTTTGATCCCACATTTTGAAGAGATTACCTTTGGACACGTTCCACGAGGAGAGAATCAGTTGGCAGATGCATTAGCCACCATGGCATCTATGTTTGAGATTAGCTGGGATGATGAAGCTCCCAAGATTACTATTGATAGATTTGAGAAGCCTGCATACTGCACTGAGATTGATACTGAAGGAGGAGAGGAAAAGCCTTGGTTCTATGAAGTAAAAAGATATCTTGAAACTCAGGAGTTCCCTGAAGGGGCATCTGTCAAAGATAAGAAGTTTCTGAGGAGGTTTTCTGCTAAGTTCTTCCTGAGTAATGGAATTTTGTACAAACGCAATCATGATTCAACTTTGCTTCATTGTGTGGATAAGAAGGTTAAGCCAAAGGCATATCAGGATGATGACTTGGTAATCAAGCGTATCATACTACCACAGGGTGATCCTAGGGGCAAGTGGACTCCTACATATGAAGGACCATTTGTGGTCAAAAGAGTATTCTCAGGAGGTGCCATGATGCTTACTACTATGGATGGTGAAGACTTTCCACAGCCTGTAAACGCAGACATAGTTAAAAAATACTACGCATAAAAAGAGACCCGCTAGGTTGACTGGCCTAGGCAAAAATAAGGGCATCCCGGCGAACCAAAAGGGTTCGGGCAAAAATTAGGGATATATATAAAAAAAATGTACACCCGGCAAGTCGAAAACCTGAAAAGGCGGCTTGGGCAAAAAAGGGTATCCCGGTGGATTGAAAACCTGAAAGGGCAATCCAGGCAAAAGTTAGGGATTAAAGCGTATGACTATGTCTCGTTTGGATCACTCATGTAACTTCAACTGATGGTGCTACCTAAATCAAGTTCAAACAGATAAAGATCAATCCAATCGTTTCTGTCTCAACAGCAGAAGATGAGATATTTGAAGATAATGGCAATAGTAGAATTGAAACTCAATAGGATCATTTTTCACATAGCTGTTTTCTTTGTTTTATAAAAAAATTTACGACGAATTCCTCTTACTAGGATTTCTGTCTCCTTGCACAAACTTGCCTATGTATAGGTCACTTTGTGATATAAATAAAATTTCATCTTTGAATCCAGATTTACTTTTACTCTATTTACATAAGCGAAAACGTCCATTGGTTGTGTTTGAATGTATGTATGCTTTTGAATACGATTGATGTCTACCAGAAATGCATAAAATGCAGTAATAGTATTTACTAAGGACGAACGAGGGTAGTAGTTCAACGAAGCTTCGCCGGTTCATCCCCACTACAAATCCCCAGTAGAGTAAATCTATCTTTATAGATACTTCGAATTACGTCTCCCCTGGAATTTATGTCCATCTCTTTTATCCTCAGTCGGGATACTCAGGAACTTATTCCTTCAATAGAAGTACGACGAACGAATACGGGAAGTGACAAATACTATACTATCAAACAAGACGGGAACGAGTTCCTCACATTCTTCAGCAACGAATCGGGATTTATTTTCCCTAGCCAGCAGTTGTTATACAAAGATATCCGGACGCTTCAGGCCGCATGATTCATACATACATCATTTACATCATACCATAGCATATCCATAAGTGCATAATACATTTACTTAGATGCACCATGCCATGCATGCATACATATTGCATAAACTAACCTTTTCCTGGCAGGATGGTTATATACAGATAAAATACTATCAACAATTCACAACAGGTCAGAAACGATCTATACGAAGATCTAGTGCTGATACTTAATCATTACTCAAGGTGTCCTTGGATAGTAGGCAAACGGTCTATACGAAGATCTATTCCCTAGTCCAGGATGTTTTCAGGAGAGTTAATCCTGATACTCTTTTGTCCTCGGATAGTAGGCAAACGGTCTATACGAAGATCTATTCCCTAATCCAGGATATTTCCAGAAGAGATAATCATCACGAAGATTTATTTCTACTGGTCTATTCAACAATTCAAAACAGTTCAGAGACGATCTATACGAAGGTCTAGTGCTGATACTTAATTCAGAAAGAAATCGCCACGAAGATTTGGTTCTGACACTTAAATTAAAAGTATGTTCTTAGATACGATTCAGAGACGGCCTATACGAAGACCTAGTACTGATATCCAGTATCAACATCAAGATACTATCACCTCCTGATATTATGGATGGCATCTATAAGCCCATCTCCAGTTCTTCCAAGTGGCATCTTCAAGCCCACTTAAGCATATACAACTAGTCATCAGTGTTACTTTACGCACCGGCGAGTGCAAATTTTTGGGCTTTTGTGTTCAATCCCCTTCAACCTTCCAAGTCACGAATGGCACACAGGCCAATCTAATTCCTCAGGTTTCAGAAAATTGAACAGGGGCAGCTGTTGCACCCCAAAATTTGCCCTCTATTTTTAACTCTAACCAATTTTTTGTTTCACATTCATTTGCATCATCTTCATAGCATAACATTTTTTTTCTGTCTTAATATTAGCCGGAATAATTTCTCAAAATTTACAAACAGACTGGTCAAATTAACTTTTTAACTGTGCCTAAAATTAGTCAACGAAAAAATATCAAGTTTAAGTTTGCAAATGTCGGTAACATTAATCTGCGGTTCACGTGGTTTAATTTGACATGCTAAAAATATTTTTACGACTATTTTTGGTCATATGTTGTTGATCAGTCTGAGCGGTTTAAACGGTCATAATTTTTATTTCAAAATCCGACCAAACGCTGTATTTTTCCGAGTCATTTATTTCGCGCTGATTATTTTGACGTGTTCATTTTATTTTTTTGAGCATTTTGGTGCCCGACTTTTTTTTTGAGTCTATTTATTTTTATATTGGGTCTAGAATAAATAAATAGGTTAATTAGTTTTTATTTTAATTTTAACTATTCTAATTATTTAACTTTATTCAGTTTTTAATTTAATATTGGGTTTCAAAATAAACTTAGGCCCATTATCATTAACCTAACTTGTTCCTATATATATTTACTAGCATGACTGATAGAGAGAGGCAGAAAGACAGAACAAAAAAGAGGAACTGAGAGTGGCTGATCTATACTATCGTACACACAGTTTGGTAATAGTTTATATATATATATATATATATATATATATATATATATATTTCTATTTTATGTTATAATTTGATTATGTTTTCGGATCGGATCGTGTCAATACGCCGTTTTCACATATACGTGTATGAGGCGTGACATTTGTGTTATCCGATCCAGTTGCGATGATCGCAATTTTGCGCTAGCAACGCCGTTGTTTTTTTTAATTCATATTTTTTTGTTTTTTTATATACATATATTTAGATCTGCACATTTTTTTCATAACTAATTACCCTGATTTTTCCTAAACCCTGACAATTTCGCCACAAACTCTAAATTTCAAACCTAAAACTTTAACCGTGTTATTTCCTCTAAACCATAAACCTTTTCTTAAACCTTAACAAACCTTATTATTATTTCCTATTTTCGCTCCTTTTTATGTTATTCATACACTGTAACTGCTTCGCCCTTGTAATATTTTAAGTTTTAACTTGTAATATTTTCAGTTTTACTTTTCGCCATCTTTATTATGTAACTGCACCAAAGCGTTGTAATAATTAGGATTTTATTTTCTGCCATTTATTTTCTGCCATTTTATTTTTCTGCCATTTATTTTTCTGCCATTTAAATTCCTGCCATTGATCCTATATTAACTGTGTGGTTTAGTAATGTAGGGCGTGAGAACCTACTAAATTAATTATTTAATATTTTTCTATAACCTTTATATTTTTTTGTAAATAAATAATAAATACTAACTATTTTAATAACTTTTTTTTTATTACTTACTTATAATAATAAATCCTTATATATTTTGTAAATAAAATCTAACTGACCATTTTTCTAATTGAATAATAATAATAAACCTATTAATCTAATAATTTGATATTTTCTATAATCTTTATTTATTTTGTAAATAACTAACTTAATATTTTTCATATAACTCTTTTATTTTATAATTTGTACATTAATATATTTTAAATTCTTTTTTATTACTAATTTATTTTAAACTCATATTTTTCTAATAACTTCTAAAAATCTAACTTGTTTAACCTAAAATAATTTCTTTTAAAATTCTAACCTTTTTATTATCACTTTATTATTATTGTTATTTTATTATTGCTTTATTACCATTGTTTATTTATTATTTTATTATTATTTGCTTTTATCTATTCTATTTTTGCTTCATTATTTTCCTTATTTTAATTTTGTTTTATTTATAATATTAGGAACAAATGTATAGGTTGTAAATTTATTCTTTCTCGCCTGATTATTATGTATCTGTCCCATAGCTATGTAATAGTTTAGGAATTTATTTTTCTTGCTTTTATTTTTGTAAATATTTATTGCGTGGTTAGTAATTTAGGGAGTGCAAAAAACTAATTGTAAATAATTGAACTTAGAAAATTAAATTCAAGACAAATATCTGAAAAATAACACTCACACACGTAAGTCGATCTTTGATCGCCATCTGTACTTCCTAGGGTATTCCTCTTGGTTGCCTTCTTTAAATGGTCAAGTCCCTCGAAAATAGGGGTGTCTTAAGCAAAGTCCCTTCAAACAGAAAAATCATCAAGTCCCTATAAACTGATCAAGTCCCTAGAGGTTGCCTACGATATAATGATCTTGTCCCTTCGGTAAATATGATGATAGTCCCTACGAGTTGCTAAAGACACCCCTTATGTTGCCTTCATTGACCATACGATGACCCTACGCCCGTCCCTTAAGCACATCCAAGGTAATGACTACCTATTCCTTAATAATAGGGACAGTCTTACCATTGAAAGAATATACGAGAACACGAAAGACTTAATATAGGGTAGGTATCTCATAGTTACTTGCTCACACTTTTCAAAATTACTTTTACACCTCACAATTTCTAAACTAGGCTTTGTATACACCCATACGAGGGTCATTACAAAGTACTTAAAGAAATTTTTCTAATCACACACTACACTCTTGCAAACAAACAAAGTGAGCTAAGTAACTAAGAGCCCATGGATAACCATGGATATAAAGGGTGCTAATACCTTCCCTTTGTATAACCTACCCCCCGAACTCAAAATCTTTTTTAAGGTCTTTCCTGTTCTTTTATGTCCTTTCCTTTTGGATAAAATAAAAGTCGATGGCGACTCTTGCTATCCGCAACATTTAACTAAAGTCAGTTCTCCCACCGTGTTACAGCGTCTGGTCGTGGTTTCTCTTCCCATTCGTCCGTTGGCGTCTGGTCGTGGTTTCTCTTCCCATTCGTCCGTTGGCGTCTGGTCGTGGTTTCTCTTCCCATTCGTTCGTTGGCGTCTGGTCGTGGTTTCTCTTCCCATTCGTCCGTTGGCGTCTGGTCGTGGTTTCTCTTCCCATTCGTCCGTTGGCGTCTGGTTGTATATTCTTTTTCCAATCATCGGTAAATGTCTGGTCGTCCTTTTGGTGTTGGTAAACATCATCTTTCGATGTCGCTAAACGTCGAGTTTTTTCCCATTCGTCCGTTGACGTCTGGTTGTATATTCTTTTTCCAGTCATCGGTAAATGTCTGGTCGTTCTTTTGGTGTCGGTAAACATCATCTTTCGATGTCGGTAAATGTCGAGTTTTTTCCCATTCGTTCGTTGACGTCTGGTTGTGTATTCTTTTTTTTCCAGTCATCGGTAATTGTCTGGTCGTCCTTTTGTTGGTGTCAGTAAACATCATCTTTCGATGTCGGTAAATGTCGAGTTCCTTCCTAGTCATCGGTCAATGTCTGGTCATGTATCCTTTCTTTGATAAATATCAAAATCCCCAGTAGAGTCGTCGGTAAATGTCTTGTCTGGTTCCAGTTGTAAACATCTTTTCCTCCCCAGTGAAGCCGCCATCGGTAAATGGCCCCGCTTTCCTTGATATCAGTGTATATCAAGTCGACTGTTCCACCAGCCGCCATCGGTAAATGGCCCCGCTTTCCTTGATATCAGTGTATATCAAGTCGACTGTTCCACCAGCCGCCATCGGTAAATGGCCCCGCTTTCCTTGATATCAGTGTATATCAAGTCGACTGTTCTCAAGCCGCCATCGGTAAATGGCCCTGCTTTCCTTGATATCAGTGTATATCAAGTCGACTGTTCCACCAGCCACCATCGGTAAATGGACCCGCTTTCCTTGATATCAGTGTATATCAAGTCGACTGTTTCTTTGATCATCTCCCGCAGAGTGCAAATTCCAGGTTCTTTTGGTATTCAATCCCTGTTTACCTTGAATGTATGACAGCCGTTGCTCTCATCCGTTCAGGTTCTCAGTTGATTGAATAGGAGCAGCTGTAGCACCTCAAATTTGCACCCCCCATTCATTCATTCATTTCATTTTTAGGTCACTAACATTACATTAACATTGCATAGTACATTGCATCCCATCAGTCAAGACTGGCATCAAGAGGAATCATCAGTGCAAAGAGAGCAAGTTTTCCTTGAGATGGAGGCCACATGATTGTTCTAGAGAGTTTATATGAGCCAAGGTTCATTTTAAAGCCATTGTACCAAGTGCTAGAGGCTCAAAAGTCCACAGTGCAGTTTCAGGTCATCTAGGGGCCATAAAAGTCAACTGAAAGTCAACTGAGGGCTAGGAGGTGGAGAAATGGTTTGAGACACTTCATTCATGTCCAAAAGAGGTTTATTCATCATGTCAAACATCTACCTTGAAGATTTTGAAGCCAGATCAAAAGTTTCCAAAATGGAAAGTGACCTGTAATTTCAAGTTTCCAAAAATGGCAAGTTTTTGGACCACTTTCAACTTGAATTTCCAACATTAAAGAAGCTTCAAATAAAATTTTTCCCAACATGAAAGTTGAAGATCTTTCTCTCCCATTTCCAAAAAGTCCAAGATCATGAGCATCTGATGAATGGTTGAGAAGATATGAGCAAATGATAGCTAAGTGTGCATGGAACTTCCAAGAGCCATAACTTTTGATCTAAAACTCCAAATTGAGTGCCTCTTTTTGCATCATGCTCCTTTTGACCTATAATTTCCAAATCCTTCATTGCATTACATGGAAAAATCTCATATGATCATTGGTGCATACATGTGATTTTTGGAGGGAAAATGAAGAATTTAAAATTGGTGCATCACATGAGCCTTTTGATCATTCCATTGTGTTCATAAATTGATTTTAAGTGTAATTGAATGATAATGTGGTACTGTTCACGTGGGATTGCCATGCATAAGGTGAATTTGCAATTTGTGCATGACACCTCATATTTGATTAATTTTCCATTAACCATTGCTAATTACATTTTTCAGCATGATTAACACATAGTATAAAGCCTTAATCATAACAGAATTTGTCAGTTTTCACTCATTTTAGATCTAGATCCAAATTCCCTCCAAATTTTTCTCTCCATCCAAATTCAAAAATTCTCCATATTGCATATGATTCTTATTGCATATTCTTGTTCCTTGATCATCATTTGGTAGGATTCAAGCACTGAGTTGAAGAAATTGGTGAAGAATTAAGCAAATCCATACATGAACATGAACATGGAGCTTTGAGATTAAGCTAGATCTAAGCCTTTCCAAGCATTGATTCGTGCATCAGACTTCATAACAAGGTTGATAGAGCTGATTTGGACATTGCTAGGCCTTTGAATCCACTGCTGCCATTGATTGTTCTTCAAGAGGTTGGAAATTCGAACCTCTTAATTCATGATTTTATGTGCATGTTATTGTAGATCTTTGAATGCTGATTCTGTTGATGCTTTTAGAATTAAAAATGGTTGAGTATTCATTGAGATATGTTAAGTTAAAGTTTGGAGTGCAAAAATGTTTTGGTTCGATTCTCTTGATTCGTGATGAATTAGACCAAAATAATATTGGATTTGTGTTGTGCTTGATGAGAGCTTTCCAATGATGTATACACTGTGCAATTCTGGAAAAAAAAATTGAGCTTGCTACTGTAGCACCACCGTCTTCATGAAGAAGACGGTGGAAACCACCATGCCTGGCCGTGCGTGTACTGTTCCTAGGGTTTCTGGTTCAGGTCTTCAAATGTACTGTTAGCGCGCTATTATCCAATGTATCCTGTGTTCGATTCCTGCGTGAGTGCTTCTTTTTGCAGTTTAATTCCTCATGCCAAAACGACTGTGTTTTACATGTCGCGCCTTGAATCCTCATGACCTCTGTTCGATCCTGGTTGATGCTTTGGTCCATTTTCTTATTTCAATTATCATTTTTTACATGATTCACATTTTATTTCCTATTATTTTCATCAAATTCCAAAAATCCTAAAAACTAGCATGTTGATCCAATTAATTCCCAATTTTTTTCTACATGTTCATATGGATGTCTATTATTTTATGGTTATGATTTCATGATTTTATCATTTCTGGAATTTTAATTGTGTTGGCTTCTTTGGACATGTATGCAAATGTGACATGCTTCATTCATTCTATTGTGGAATGCTCATACATTGGCCAATTGCTTTGAGATTTGGTGTGTTGATTCCTAACATGTCATGTGATTTTTGAGGCTTGGTTATTGATCGCAACTTTATGAGTCGAATTTGGGGTACAAACTGCAAGTGCACAGTTCTATCGCGTAGTTTTAAAAGATATCGATCCCACAGGGACTTATGAATCGATATACCGTTTTCTAAGGTTACTTCGTAAAGCTAAGGCGGGTAATACTTTGATTGTTTGGGGAAAAGTTAAAACTAAAAATAGGATCTAAATTAAATATCAACTAAACGGATATCGGTATGTAGTTCGTCGTAATTAGGGAATCAATTCTTCGTTGGTTTTTTGGTTTTAAAATAAATATTTTCAGTTGACACTATTGATTAAAAGTCTTATCTCAAACTCTCGCTCTGTTGAATAAACTATGATTTTATATTAACGTAGCTGTCACTTATTAGTTAAGTCAAAAACCACTTTTTGAAAACAATAGAATCCGTAGAAACTTTTTTTAAGAAAACACTAATCGTTTAAACACCCTTGTCTCAAACTCTCGCTATGTTGACTTAGGTTATACAATTAAATTCAAATGCTTAACTCTCGTCCTCACATCCAACCTTTAAAAATACTTTTTGAAAAAGATTAGAATTTAATTAACTCTAAAAATTGCTTTCGCCCTGATCTAGAATTAATGTCCAATTTACACTGTCCAGTTAAAAACTCAAACTCTCGTTCTATTGATTTTAACTTCTTTATGTCTTTTACTTTCATACAAAAACCTTGTTATTAAACCTGTAAGTTGAGACCGTAAAAAGAGTGATTTTTATTTTAAACTTAATTAAACCAACTTAGTTGTGATTCCTTCATTCCGCTTACTCTACATACCGATACCTAAATAAATTAGCCAGACATGCTAAACAGATCTAAATAATTATCATGCATAAACAATTCCATCTTAGGCAAATAATATAAATAAACAGTAAAGCAGAGCATATATAAATTCAAACAATAATTAAAGAACCTAAGTAATTAAATAGCAATCTTGAACACTCCACCACAGACCGGTTGAATTTGTTCTTGAATTCTTCAATCGGACAGGAAAATAAAAGTGAAGGAATAAAAATCTAGGGTCTAACGTAAGGTTAGATCTAGTAAAAGATACACAATAGTTTCCGGTGTAGAAACTATTGTGCGAAAAAGAATTAATTATGTGCTGAAAGATTAACTGGAAAAGAAAATAAAAATAAAAACTGCAATTAAAAGCAAAAACAGTAAAGGAAAAATAATGGTATGCTTGCACGGCTGGAAGAAGAAAATTGAACGAAGTGGAATCCTCGTAGGGTTTGCCAAAAGCCAATATTTATACTGGTCACTTTGTTGCAACGGTTTCCAAAAAGTCTTCCGTTCACGTTCCAATGGTCAAGCGTAACAATAGGCCTCAACGTCTTTGTTGCGCTTCTGAAGCCAAAAATATAGGAGAATGGTGTGACGTCCGTCACACCATGTGTTACGCTCGTAACACAAGTGGGCAGAGCGTGACGCTCGTCACAGGCGCAGCGCCTGTGCTTTTTGGGCTGGGCTTTGGCTTTTGATATTTGCTTCTTTTCATTCCTTTTTCACCTCCTTTTCTTCCTTTTTCACTTCCTTTTCAAATAAGCTACCTGAGACAAATAGAAAGAAAATACCGAGTAATATCGCGTAAAATGAAATAAACTGAAGTAAATAATAATATAATTTAATTAAATCGAGTCCTAGAATGTGATATTATTTCATGTTATCAAACTCCCCCATACTTAGATCTTTGCTTGTCCTCAAGCAAAATACAGTATAGAAATCGCTTAAAAATTTAGCCAGGTGAAATTTCAAAACACACATCAATTCGTACTAGGTTGCAAGTAGATTTTGTTTAGAAGCAACTTGAGTCTAATCTCGACATCAAGAACAACCGCTACCGCATCTGATAATCTTACCTCATGCAAACCAGTTCGAGTCATGCTATTATAGCTAGCCTGGTTCTTTTACTCTTATTTCACCCTTTTTCATTCTAGCGAAATCACATTAAGCCCTTTATCGTTTCGCGCACATAGTGGAGTGACCGGTTAGTGATTCTGATCCCCTTTTTAGCTTGAAGCTCTGGTACATGAGTCGGATAACTTCGTTACTTAGTCCATTGCAAATTGCGGGGGATCGGACCGTAGTCCGCCCTACCAAGTTCAGTACCAGATACCTGCTGAACCAACTCATAATGGATCTTTCGTATTATGTTTTTGTATGATCTGCAACTTTTGGATTAAATGATCTGGTAAGGATCACCTAACTTAGTTAGTGCATTTCCTGATGTATATATACTTTGGGAATCATTCACTTATATTCATCGACCCTCCACGTAGTTTGCTATTAAGATGGTGCTGACTTCTTGTATAAACTACTCGGGGTTATTATAAGGTTAAAAATCCAGGGACTTGTATAACAGATGCCTTTCTGATCCAACATGTTGAGGTTTGTTTAGAGTATTGGGCGGTAATAGTTTTTGTCTTAATTTGTCTCAAGTTCGATAAATTAAGCAACATTTATACTTACTGAGTGTGTTGAATTTTTGTTATGGCTCATGAAAATTTTGAGGGAATAGATAATAGAAATTTTTTTCACATTAGGGACTTAACTTAAAATAAATCTATATTATAATAAAATATATATTATTTTTTTATTTTATTTTTTTTAAAATTCTTTTTTTTTAAATATAATTTCAAGGGAAATAACAATGAAAAGAAAGGTACATACTTGAAAAAGGGAGGATAGAAAGAACACGGTTTTCCCCCCATACTTAAATGAAACATTGTCCCCAATGTTTTAAGGAAAAGAAATACAAAAAGAAAGGAAAAGGAAACGAAAGTCAATGCGGCCTTCCGCCTCTTGTTCTTGGACCTGGTGATCGTTGACGTATTTCTAAGTCATCAAATCTGCTGAACAACTCAGTGAACCGCTGATCGGTTATAGCACTCCTCGCTTCCTGTTGTTGTTGCATTTGGCGCATCATTTGCATCATTTCGAGATTCTATGCTTGCATACCATCAATAGCATCCATGATGTCGTCGTTGGTTGCAGGCCTTCTTCGTCGACGACGTCGTGAGGATGGACCAGCTGGATTATCGGAAGGGTTTTGTGGGACTGATTGTTGTGCAGGAGCATGATCACCATGCTCCATTTCTTCAAACTCGTCTGTGGACGGATTTGCGTGTGAAGGCTCGGTAGCTTCGGGAGCGTTTAGATCATAGAGGTGGCGGTTGGGGTTGGTGACATCTGTTAGGGCAATGTAGGGTAGAACAACGCTTGGGACTTCCTGGTTGTTCACCATAAGGTAATACCCTCCGCCTACTCTGTTCTTTATTAGGCGGCTGGACCGACAGTAGCTTATATCCATAAATAGGGGTGGTAAAGATTCTAAAGTTTGGAGTCGGTCCCCTAGGTGTAAGCCAAGTGCTATGGTGGTGATTAATCCACCAATTACAAAAGGTTGCCGGCCTCTAGCACATAAGGTGCGGATATGATGAAATAGGAAGGAGGCGGCGTTTACCTTAGTATCCGGTTCGAAGACGCATTCGAGGAAGAATAACTCCTTTGCATTGACTTTGCTGTTGTTCGGTCTTCCAAAAACTGTGTTTTGCAAGATGCGGATAAAGTACCGGATAGTTGGGTTATGTATATGGGAAGCAAGGAGCACATCCCAGTTGTTGGTATCGACACCGGATATTTTCCTGAAGAGGTCGAAGGCGTGTATGTTCCACTGGCAATTCGGAGGTATCCTAGGGTGGACTTGACCTTCTACAGGGAATTGTAGCATGGTGCTCAATTGGTTTTGGGATAAGGAGTATTCGGTGTTGAACATACGGAAGGTTGCGGTACCGGTTAAGTACTCGTCTTCACCGGTGGGAGTGTTGTACGCGTATGAACTTAAGAATTCTAAGGTTAGGGAGGGGTAGGTAGGTTGATTATGCGTGCAAAGGAAGGTTAAATCAGCAAGACGGAGCATCCATTCTATACCTTGAAGTAATCCTAATTCTTGTAAACAAGTTAGATCAGGATACCTGGTAGAGGTGACACCTCGCTGTTGGAAACGCTCGAACTGCTCCCTTTGATAATTATCATCTTCGGATCGGAAGATGATATTTCCGAAATTTTGATTTCCCGCCATACTGATGAATGAGTTGGAAGAAGTAATTAGGAAAGAAAAGAAATATATTGGATTGTATAGAATGGTTGTGATGTAGAAAGAAAGGTATGATGGGTATTTATAGGAAAAAATTTGGAAGTTGGAAAGGAAGTGGTTGAAAAGTAAATAAATGTGGGTTAATGTGAATAAATGGGGAAGGTAAAAAGGTGAAGTGGTGTAACGGTCGTGTCTCCAACGGCTTGTAACGTTCACCTAGTCTGAAGGTGTTACGCTCGTGACAGGGGCGTTACGGGCGTCACAAGCACTTGGTGTGACGACCGTGATGGCGTGTGTGACGCTCGTCACACAATCATCTTGGCACGGGTTACTGGTTGCGTTCTTCATAATAATTATAGTGATTTATTTTTATTATTTTGCTTTGCTTCCAATTATTTTATTCTGCTATTTAAATTTCCCTTGCATGCTATTCTACTTTGCATAATAGTGCATAAATATATTTTTCTTTAATAAGTTATGTAGGCAGCAACCGTAGAGAGCATTATTGATAGATATTGCATAATTCATAATAAAGTAGAATAAATCAATAGCTTCATAAAATAATCATAATGTAACACAGGAAAAAAAACAAAAATGCGAAAGAGAAACAAATACGAACATAAATTGAAATGACATTAATGAATAATCTAACTTAAAACTAAATAACTAAGAGAAACAACTTCTATCCATCTGCACGATCTCTGGCCGGAGGAGCAAAGGAGTTAACACGGTTTAGTAACTCGTGGAACTGATTTGTCATACTGTTCATGTATCCCAGAAATTCTTGTCCCATGTTAGCTAATCCTTCTCTGAGGGCGTCTTGTTCTGACATCAAAGCTTGAATGGTGGTGTTATAATCAGCTCCGGGCATATGATGTCTAAGATCGGGTATTGCTGATTCTTCGGCCGGGACAGACTGAGGAGGAGGATCAATATCATAATAACCAGATGGTGTCTGAGGGTCAGATTCAACATAAGGAATCTGGTCATCACAAATCTCATAGTCCTGGATGGATTCAGTGGATCTAGCAGGAGAGGGTGTTGCGTTCAGATTGTAGAGCCAGTTATTGCGGTTATGGACACTAGTCCTAGGATTGGGCATGGTGAATAGGCAAAGAACTTGGTTATTAATTATAAGTTCAAACTCTTCAGACCCTAGGTTTGCTATAAACATAGTGTTGAAGAGGAAGGGTATACTCCTAATAGTAATGCCACAAAAAGGGCTTAAGTCAAGCATAGGCTGACGTAATCCGATAGCATTACCAATCATGGTTATCAAACCGCCTATTCGAATTGGTGCTCGTTCATCTTGGATAAGGTGGTCTAAATTTGCCAACATAAAAGTGGCACCGTTTACTGGACGGTTCTGGGAAGCACAAAATATGATGAAGAGTTCATCACGTGAAACTGTGGTACTGTTTGGCTTCTTCCCAAATAAGGTGTGGGTCAGGATCTTATGGAAATAACGAAAGGCCGGGTTATGTATGTTTCCAGAGAGAAACTCATGTTCCTCGGGATCGTTATTTCCAGTCAAGCTTCCCCAAAAGTGTTCAAGTTCTCTATATTCAAAAAGTTCTTCTTGGCTCACTGTGAATGTGTCAAAGGAGGTAGGGAAACCTAAAAGGTTGGTAAAGTCTTGAATATCAAATTGGTACTCCATGTTAAACATTCTCCATGGCTGGGTAGATAGATCAGGGAGCTAAGGAATTCTAGTGTTAGTCTTCGGTAAGTGACGAAATGTCTACGGATAGGAGAGGTTTCCCACCCTATCTGACTCAGCAAATACATGACACTTTCTCTTAGTCCAAGGGCAGTAATTGCCCAGTCATTAGCATACAGACTAGGTAGCATCTCTCTCGTGGCTAGTTCCTCAAACTTTTGTTTCTGAGCTTTCCCTCTGAATTTGATACCCATACGATCAATTTGTCCCATCAGGTTAATGTTAGCTAGAGAAAAGAAAAACACTAGTTTTAGTCAGGATTTGGCCAGATGCCGAAAGAAGAAGAGAAAAGTTTTTAATAAATTAAAATAAATTAAGAAAGAATACTAAATAAAATTTAAAAGAATAATTAAGGATGAAATGAAAATATAAGTATTGGTGGGTTGTCTCCCACTAAGCGCTTTGTTTAATGTCGCAAGCTCGACATAAAAACTATCAATTATAATCTATAAGTTCTAGAGGCATTTCGTCTAAGTGCAAGACTTGCGAATCTTCATTGTTTTCTGCATAGTGATAATGTTTTAGACGTTGCCCGTTTACGGTAAATGGTTCCATAGATTTGCCTTTAATTTCTACCGCTCCACTGGGAAAAACATTGGTGATTTGGAAAGGACCTGACCATCTAGATCGTAGTTTTCCCGGGAATAACTTTAGCCTAGAGTTAAATAAAAGGAATGTATCGCCTTGTTTGAAGATTTTCCTCGATATGCGCTTGTCATGCCATTGTTTTGTTCTTTCCTTGTAGATTCTGGCATTTTCGTAAGCGTCTCTTCTGAGTTCCTCTAATTTGCTTATATCAAGGATTCTCTTTTCACCGGCGGCCTTATAGTTTAAATTTAGATTTTTAATAGCCCAATAGGCTTTATGTTCTAATTCTACCGGGAGGTGACAGGATTTTCCGTAAATGAGCTTAAATGGGGTTGTCCCTATGGGAGTTTTGTAGGCAGTTCGATAAGCCCATAAAGCTTCTGGTAATTTCAATGACCAGTCTTTCCTTGAGGTGGCGACTGTTTTTTCTAGTATCTGTTTGATTTCTCTGTTAGACACTTCCACTTGCCCACTGGTTTGAGGGTGGTAAGGTGTCGCTACTCTATGTCTTACGCCATACTTAAACAGTAGTTTTTCGAGTACCTTGGATATGAAATGCGATCCACCATCACTGACTACTATTCTTGGGACACCAAACCTTGGAAATATTATATTCTTAAAGAGTCTAGTTACTACTCGTGTGTCGTTTGTTGGAGAAGCTATAGCTTCAATCCATTTCGATACGTAGTCAACTGCCACGAGTATGTATTTGTTACCGAAAGAGGATGGAAAAGGTCCCATGAAGTCTATTCCCCACACGTCGAAAATCTCTACTTCCAAAATGCCCTTCTGTGGCATCTCGTCACGTCTAGATATGTTTCATGTGCGTTGATATCTGTCACATTTCTTAATAGCTGCATGTACATCCTTCCATATATTTGGCCAATAAAAACCGGCTTGTAGGATTTTAGAGCAGGTCTTGGATGTACTTGCATGTCCACCATAAGGAGCGGAGTGACAGTGTTGGATTATATTTTCTACCTCTTCTTCGGGTATACACCGATGAAAAATACCATCGGGGCCTCTTTTAAAAAGTAAGGGGTCATCCCAGTAATAGTGTTTTATGTCATAGAAGAATCGTTTCTTCTGCTGGTAGGATAAAGTAGGTGGAACTATTCCGGCAGCTAAATAATTGACGAGATCAGCGTACCATGGTGTAACAGATATGGCTAAGGTGGTTTCTACCTGTTTATCAGCGTTATTTTCTTCCAAAGTAGCTATAAGCTTATCGTACGAGAAATCATCGTTAATTGATGTTCTTTCCGGTTCAAGGTTCTCAAGTCTAGAGAGGTGATCTGCTACTACGTTTTCAGTTCCTTTCTTGTCTTTGATTTCCAAATCGAACTCTTGTAGCAACAGGATCCACCTTAGGAGTCTAGGTTTAGCATCCTTTTTTGTTAAGAGGTATTTGATAGCAGCGTGGTCGGTGTAGATGATTATTTTGGCTCCGACCAAGTAAGAACGAAATTTATCTAGCGCAAACACTACTGCTAGAAGTTCTTTCTCGGTTGTGGCGTAATTCATTTGTGCTTCATCCAGAGTTCTACTTGCGTAATATATAACGTGAATCTTTTTATCCTTTCGTTGTCCTAAAACAGCACCTACAGCGTAATCACTGGCATCACACATTATTTCGAATGGTTCATTCCAATCTGGTGTCTGCATTATGGGCGCGGAGATCAGTGCTTGTTTAAGCGTTTGAAATGCTTCTAAACAGTTATTGTCGAATATGAATTCAGCATCCTTCATCAATAGCCCGGTTAAAGGTTTAGTTATTTTAGAGAAGTCTTTAATGAATCGTCGGTAAAAACCGGCATGTCCTAAGAAGCTTCGTACTTCTCTCACAGTTTTCGGGGGTTGAAGGTTTTCGATCACCTCTATTTTGGCTTTGTCTACTTCAATTCCTCTGTTCGAGATGATGTGTCCTAAAACAATTCCTTCTTGTACCATAAAGTGGCATTTTTCCCAATTAAGTACTAGGTTTACTTTTACACATCGCTCTAGAACTCTTTCTAGGTTTTCAAGGCATTCTTCAAAGCTTTGTCCGCATACGGAAAAGTCATCCATAAATACTTCCATGATGTTTTCGAGAAAATCGGCGAATATTGCCATCATGCACCTTTGGAAGGTTGCAGGAGCATTACACAAGCCAAACGGCATTCGTCTATAAGCGAAGGTACCAAAAGGACACGTGAACGTTGTCTTTTCTTGGTCATCAGGATGAATTGGTATTTGAAAGAAGCCTGAATAACCGTCTAGATAGCAGAAATGAGAATGTTTTGCTAATCGTTCTAACATCTGGTCAATGAATGGTAAAGGGAAATGGTCTTTTCGGGTTTCTTTGTTTAGTTTCCTATAGTCAATGCACATTCTCCATCCCGATTCGATACGTTTGGTTATAGTTTCTCCTTTTTCATTTTCAATGACTGTTACACCTCCTTTCTTTGGTACTACGTGTACAGGACTAACCCATTTGCTATCAGATATAGGATATATGATACCTGCCTCTAATAACTTGGTTATTTCCTTCTTCACTACCTCACTCAGGATCGGGTTTAGTCTCCTCTGGTGTTCCCTAGAAGTTTTACAGTCTTCTTCTAGCATGATGCGGTGCATACAAATAGAAGGACTTATTCCTTTAAGATCGGTGATGTTGTACCCTAGTGCGGTTGGATATTTTCTTAAGATATGCAGGAGTTTTTCTGTTTCGAGTCTTCCTAGGTCTGCATTAACTATCACTGGTCGTTCAAGTTCTAAGTCTAGGAATTCATATCTTAGATTTTTGGGAAGTGTTTTCAGGTCTAGGGTTGGTTTCTTAAGGCATTGCGTAGGATCCGGTGTTATTGCTAGACATTGGTTAAGTTTGTCTTCTACAAGATAGTCAGATGATTTGTCTTTTTCTAACTCTGTTTCTTTTATGCATTCATCGATGATATCCATGAAGTAACATGTATCTTCTATTGCAGGTGCTTTCAAAAATTGGGAAAGAATGAACTCAATTTTCTCTTCTCCTACTTCGAAGGTGAGTCGTCCTCGTTTTACGTCTATGATCGCACCGGCGGTTGCTAAGAACGGTCTTCCCAGTATGATGGGTGTAACTTCATCTTCTCTAATGTCTATAATTATAAAATCGGTTGGAATGTAGAATTGACCTATGCGCACGGGAACGTTTTCAAGAATTCCTGCAGGATATCTGACGGAACGATCTGCTAGTTGCACAGACATTTTAGTTGGTCTTAATTCTCCCATTTCCAGTTTCTTGCATATGGATAAAGGCATAACACTAATACCGGCTCCTAAATCGCATAAGGCTTTATCTATGACAAATTTTCCTATGTGACAGGGTATAGAGAAACTACCCGGATCTTTTAGTTTAGGAGGCATATTCTGGATTATAGCGCTACATTCAGCGGTGAGTGTGACAGTTTTGCTATCTTCAAGTTTCCTTTTATTAGAAAGAATTTATTTTAAGAACTTAGCATATGAGGGCATCTGCGTAATAGCTTCTGTAAACGGAATTGTGACGTTTAATTGTTTTAGTAGGTCAACAAATTTTTTAAATTGGCCCGCATCTTTGGTTTTAATAAGCCTTTGAGGGTAAGGGATAGGTGGTTTATAAGGTGGTGGAGGTACATAAGGTTCTTTCTTTTCTACGGTTTCCTTATTACTCTCTTCCTTTTCCTTAGGTTTATTTTCTTCCTCATTTGGCTTTTTAGGGTTTTGGTTTTCTATCCTTGGATCAGACGGTCTTTCCACTTCCGTTCCACTTCTTAGTATGATTGCATGAGCGTGGCTTCTTGGGTTAGGTTGGGGTTGTCCAGGAAACGTACCAGTTGGGGCAGCAGTAGGCGCTTGTTGTTGAGCTACTTGTGATATTTGTGTTTCCAGCATTTTGTTATGGGTAGCCAGGGCATCTACTTTACTTGCTAGTTGTTTAATTTGTTCGCCAGTGTGTACATTCTGGTTTAAGAAATCTTTATTGGTTTGCTGTTGAGAGGCTATAAAGTTTTCCATCATGATTTCCAAGTTGGATTTCCTAGGGGCGTTATTGTTAGGTGTAGATGGGATCGGCTTTTGATATCCCGGAGGTATAGCTGGGGCTTGATTTAGAGATTGTCCAGGTGCGTATAAAGCGTTATTACTCTTATATGAAAAATTTGGATGATTCTTCCAGTTTGAGTTATAGGTATGCGAGTAGGGGCTTCCTTGAGCATAGTTTACTTGCTCCGCTTGGATTCCTGTTAGGAGTTGACAATCTGCAGGAGTGTGACCTTGGATTCCACAGACTTCGCAATTCTGAGTTATGGCAACCACGGTGGCTGGAGGTGATACATTTAAACTTTCAATTTTCTGGACCAGAGCATCCACTTTTGCATTAACATGATCAAGGTTACTTATCTCGTACATGCCAGTTTTCGTTTGAGGTTTTTCCACCATTGTTCGTTCGCTTCCCCACTGATAGTGGTTTTGGGCCATGCTTTCGATAAGTTGGTAAGCATCAGCATAAGGTTTGTTCATTAGTGCACCACCTGCGGTGGCGTCTATTGTTAACCTCGTGTTGTACAAGAGACCATTATAGAAGGTATGAATTACTAACCAGTCCTCTAAACCATGGTGTGGACAAAGTCTCATCATGTCTTTGTATCTTTCCCATGCTTCGAAAAGAGACTCGTTATCTTTCTGTTTAAATCCATTTATCTGGGCTCTCAACATAGCTGTTTTGCTCGGCGGAAAATATCGGGCAAGAAAGACTTTCTTCAACTCGTTCCATGTGGTGACTGAGTTGGAAGGAAGAGACTGGAGCCATCTTCTAGCGCTATCTCTTAACGAGAAAGGAAAAAGACGAAGTCGAATTGCCTCTGAAGTGACACCATTAGCTTTAACAGTATCAGCGTATTGAACAAATACGGATAAATGAAGGTTTGGATCCTCAGTAGGATTTCCAGAGAATTGGTTCTGTTGTACTGCCTGCAACAGTGAAGGTTTAAGTTCGAAGTTGTTTGCTTCGATTGCGGGTGGAGCAATACTCGAATGCGGCTCATCTTGCGATGGAGCGGCGTAATCTCGAAGAGCACGAGCTGGTTCTGCCATCTCGGGTATCGAAGGGAAAAGATTTTTGAAATCAGGAGTTTCGCTAGGAGGGAGATTGTTTGCAGCACGATATTCCCGAATTCGTCGTAAGACTCGGAGATATAGTTCGATATCGTTGATTCGTAACTAGTACGGCTCGCCTTGTGAGCGAGTGTGTGGCATACAAATCAACGAAAGAAAGAAAAGAAAGAGAAAAGCCTTAGTCTCTACAGCGTAACAGAAGAGTTATGATATCGACTTAATAAAAGTCCCCGGCAACGGCGCCAAAAACTTGATCGCGACTTTATGAGTCGAATTTGGGGTACAAACTGCAAGTGCACAGTTCTATCGCGTAGTTTTAAAAGATATCAATCCCACAGGGACTTATGAATCGATATACCGTTTTCTAAGGTTACTTCGTAAAGCTAAGGCGGGTAATACTTTGATTGTTTGGGGAAAAGTTAAAACTAAAAATAGGATCTAAATTAAATATCAACTAAACGGATATCGGTATGTAGTTCGTCGTAATTAGGGAATCAATTCTTCGTTGGTTTCTTGGTTTTAAAATAAATCTTTTCAGTTGACACTATTGATTAAAAGTCTTATCTCAAACTCTCGCTCTGTTGAATAAACTATGATTTTATATTAATGTAGCTCTCACTTATTAGTTAAGTCAAAAACCACTTTTTGAAAACAATAGAATCCGTAGAAACTCTTTTTAAGAAAACACTAATCGTTTAAACACCCTTGTCTCAAACTCTCGCTCTGTTGACTTAGGTTATACAATTAAATTCAAATGCTTAACTCTCGTCCTCACATCCAACCTTTAAAAATACTTTTTGAAAAAGATTAGAATTTAATTAACTCTAAAAATTGCTTTCGCCCTGATCTAGAATTAATGTCCAATTTACACTGTCCAGTTAAAAACTCAAACTCTCGTTCTATTGATTTTAACTTCTTTATGTCTTTTACTTTCGTACAAAAACCTTGTTATTAAACATGTAAGTTGAGACCGTAAAAAGAGTGATTTTATTTTAAACTTAATTAAACCAACTTAGTATTGATTCCTTCATTCCGCTTACTCTACATACCGATACCTAAATAAATTAGCCAGACATGCTAAACAGATCTAAATAATTATCATGCATAAACAATTCCATCTTAGGCAAATAATATAAATAAACAGTAAAGCAGAGCATATATAAATTCAAACAATAATTAAAGAACCTGAGTAATTAAATAGCAATCTTGAACACTCCACCACAAACCGGTTGGATTTGTTCTTGAATTCTTCAATCGGACAGGAAAATAAAAGTGAAGGAATAAAAATCTAGGGTCTAACGTAAGGTAAGATCTAGTAAAAGATACACAATAGTTTCCGGTGTAGAAACTATTGTGCGAAAAAGAATTAATTAAGTGCTGAAAGATTAACTGGAAAAGAAAATAAAAATAAAAACTGCAATTAAAAGCAAAAACAGTAAAGGAAAAATAATGGTATGCTTGCACGGCTGGAAGAAGAAAATTGAACGAAGTGGAATCCTCGTAGGGTTTGCCAAAAGCCAATATTTATACTGGTCACTTTGTTGCAACGGTTTCCAAAAAGTCTTTCGTTCACGTTCCAATGGTCAAGCGTAACAATAGGCCTCAACGTCTTTGTTGCGCTTCTGAAGCCAAAAATATAGGAGAATAGTGTGACGTCCGTCACACCATGTGTTACGCTCGTAACACAAGTGGGCAGAGCGTGACGCTCGTCACAGGCGCAGCGCCTGTGCTTTTTGGGCTGGGCTTTGGCTTTTGATATTTGCTTCTTTTCATTCCTTTTTCACCTCCTTTTCTTCCTTTTTCACTTCCTTTTCAAATAAGCTACCTGAGACAAATAGAAAGAAAATACCAAGTAATATCGCGTAAAATGAAATAAACTGAAGTAAATAATAATATAATTTAATTAAATCGAGTCCTAGAATGTGATATTATTTCATGTTATCAGTTATGCATTTTTAGCATTTGTCATTTCTGTTTTAGACACATGATTGTATGGTGTGACAATTTGTGTCACACAATTTGATGTCATACTTGTGCATTTTCATTGCCATGCCAATTAAGCTCCTCTGGTTCTAATTTTTTGCACCATGCTTGTGTTCAACATGTGGAGCTTGTGTATAAAATTTCATGATCATTGGATGTGTTTCTGATTTAATGTGCATTTTCTCACTTGTAAGTCCAATTGATGATCTTATTGTGTGTCTTTGTCTCATTTTGATTGAATTCTAGCCTTGCCTTAGGATTTGACCTTGGTCCTTTTTAGGACATGTTCATGATTGATTAAATGAGCTTCATGTGGAATATTGGTTGTTGTTTTGACTTTTTGCATTACCTTTGATCCTAGCCTTGGTGCTAGTGGTTTGTACTCATCTTTTGAGTTTTGCATTTCAGGTTCAAGCTCCTAGTCCCAATGGTTTATGTTGATCTCATGACTTGAGATGAAAATTCTTTGTCCACTAACCTTTGTTGTGTGTAGGTTCATTGAGTGTGGTGGAATCCCTTGAATGCTTTCACATAGAGCATGACTTGTGTACATATAGAACCACTGTTGACTGTCTGTTTGATTTGTTTGAATGTGAATACTGATTTGTTTGATTTTCTTACAGGTACTTTAGTTGCTTTAGCTCATTGCTTGAGTTGCTTTGCTTGTGGTTGGCATACCACTGAGGTAGTTTAGCCTTCTAACTCCATGTAGTCTGGAAGCCCTGTCGTTTCTTTTGGCAGGCATTTGGCTGAAGTCCTCCTTAAGACGCAATGACTGTGATTGTTTATATTTGTGCCACGTACTTCAAGTCCTCCTAAGTGAAGAGGCAATTGACAGATAGAAGGGATTAGCAATCAATCCCCTGTTAATCGTTGTGTCGTTCGTTATGCTCGCACTACGTGCTGATGCTCTTGAACCTAACCCAAGATCTTTGTATATAGAGTCAGTCAAGTGGAGTAGAGTTCCTCATTCTGGACTCCCACACTTTCATTGATTAAAGCTCACCCAGGCCAGGGTTAAGAGCTATGAGGTCTAACCCTCATTACCATTTCATCTGCTCACCCTAACTCTCAATGTTAGTGGTTAAGAGCACCATCAGATACCCCTACAGTGTTGGCTTGTTTGTCGAGGTTGATATAACCCCTTGACTAAAGCCCAGCCTTGTATGAGCCGCTTGTTTGCATATAGTGTGTGATACCTGTTCACCTGTACTTGTGCTTGTTTACTTGTTGTTTAGGCTAGCTTGCTTCATGTGCGAGTTAGGTGCTGATTAGAGACCTCAACTTAGGGATCGTTTGCATGACAACTTCTAGGCTCGAGTCGTAGTCTCCCTATTAGTCTATTATCTCCCTAGTCTCTGGTTAGGGAAGTTTTTTCCCTGTTAAGAGGAACTACATCGCCCTGATCCTCATACCAGATGAGGTACGTAGGCAGGAGATTGAGTTGACCTCTCCGGGAACCCTTTTCCTTTTTCCAACCTTTTTGTTTTGGTTGTGTGTGTGTTTGGAGTCTGATGTAAGTCCAGCCATTGGCATTCGGTCTCCCGTTGTTTGTGTTTGTTTGTTCGGAGTCTGATGGAAGTCCAACGATTGGCATTCGGTTTCCTGTGGGTGTTTGTTTGGTTGGAGTTGGATGTAAGTCCATTGATTGGCATTCCATTTCCAGGTGGGTGTTTCGTTTGACGTCTCAGCGTCTCCTTTCAGTATTTGTTTGGCGTGCGCTAGCCAAGCTACGAGTGCTCTGATTCTTACTCTGGTTAGAGAAGATACGTATGCATAGGATGCGATGTCCTAGCGAGCATGTTTCCCATGTCCCCGAACTACGTCGACTCTGATGTTTGTGTTTGATAACTACGTAGGCCCAGGATGCGACATCCTACCGAGTCCTCTTCCTCCGTCTTCTTTCATCTGTGTTCTATTCCAGTTTTGTACAGTTTTTGAGCAGTTACTTAGCAACCTTATTCTATTCTTTTGAGCGTGGATCCCGTCAAGTACGATGGATGCGTAGGGGTGCTAATACCTTCCCTTCGCCTAACTGACTCCCGTACCTAGCAATCTCTGGTCGTAAGACCATTCCTTTCCCTTCTTCAGGTTTACTTCGAGCATTTCCTTTCCCTCCTATGGGATAAATAACGCATGGTGGCGGCTCTGTGTCTTTTCCCGCCGGTTGTTTTTCGCGTATGCGACATCTGGCGACTCTGCTGGGGAGTCACTAGAGAAGTTGACCTCTTGCTGGTCCATCTTCCCTAAGCGAGTCAATCCTAGCGCTCTTTAGGATAGTTTTGGTTGCTTTTACTGCTTTATTTATTGCATTCATTATTATGTTGTGCTTGTATATACTTGCATATATGTTTGCATGCATCATATTATCATTGTGCTGGCTGTGTATCTGTTTCTCTGTTGGGTGGGAGTTACAAGAGGTAAAAGGCCCAATACCCAGGCTATGAGTGAACTTTAGGACACCTAGGAATAGAGTGATTCATGGGAAGCGGGTGGTATGGCGCCACTTAGCGGAACATGATATCACGAGCAGTTCAGATCCTGATAGGGTATTATCGTTGCATACATCTGGTATGCATATGATGATATTCTTGAAAGAATCATTTATCCTGCGTTTCTCTTGACCTTACCCTGGCCTAGATGACACCCGTGAGTGGGGAGGGATTGAATCATTTGCAGGTACTGATGGTGACTATGGTTCAGCTGGACTTATGGATATCTATCTCTGATACGTCGTAATTCTGTTTGTGATATCTATCAGCGGGTTCCGTTTATTTCGGATCCCCGGGTTGAATTTGAATGTACCTGTTCAGAGGACCTTGTTGTCATCCATTCAGTGGATTTCCTGTGATGATAGTGATATGTCCACCGGTTCCGTTTATTTCAGAACTCCCCAAATTGGATTTGTGGTTACATGGGCCCTCAGATGGGTGTAATCAGTTCAGAGACTGGTCCAGTACAGTTGATCTTCAGATGACTTGAAGGATGCATAGTGACTTGCATTCATGCATCTGCATCATTCCCATTTTGCATTCATCTGCATCCAACTCATGTCTATCCATATGGGGAGTATATCATTGATTGATATTTTGGTTGAGAGACATCCTGATGTCAGAATGTTATTGTTAAATTGTTATCTGTCTCGATGAAGCCAGAGTCAAAGGACAGAATGTCCCTCATATGGATAGACATTGCATTCATGCGTGAGTCATATTAACCTGTTTGCTGTTTTGTAGGTGCCGGTATCTAACCTGTTTGGTTGACAGAAGAATCACTGCTCGCGCCCACCGAATCATTCCTTCGTTCAGATACCCTACCAGACTCAACAAATCCAAGTTGATGGATCCACCCAACACCGACATTCTCGAATTGAAAGAGATGATGAAGGAGTTGTTCAATGTTGTTCAAGGGCTCGCCTTGGGGCAGAAAGCAATGGCTGAGAGGGTGGAGAGGATTGAAAATTGGCTGATGAAGGAGAAAACTCAGGGAAAGGCTCCGTTGTCTGGAGTAAAGAAGGTTTCCTCTGGCAATGGTCAGCACAAGAAGGAGGCTGAATCAAGTGGTGTGCATACCAGAAAGGAACATGGTAGAGATCGTTACCACCCACATGCAACTACAACAACGATTCCTGCTAATAATCAATCTGTCCAACAGCAACAACAGCCACCTCAACAGAGAGCACAGAAAGCTGGGTGCCAAGTGAAGAAGGGGACGACGGATCGTCAGTTTGATAAGCCACCTGTGGCTTATACCCTTCTGTTTAAGAGGTTGAGGGATCTTGGGTTAGTTCAGCCGAGGATATTGGTTCTTGTAGAACTACATCGGAGGACTGCAAATTACGACGAGAACGCTAGGTGCGAGTTCCACTCTGGGGCACCCGGACATAACATTGAGGGTTGTAGAGCTTTTAAGCATGTCGTCCAAGATTTGGTGGATTCTAAAGCCATCAGTTTTGCATCGACCCCGAATGTTAATGCTGACCCCGTGCCAATGCATGGTCCCATGGGGGTGAACGTGATGTCAAAGGACAAAGGAAAAATAGAAACGAATGGGGATCAGTTAAAAACTCCTATGTCTGTGGTCGAGAAACCTCTGGTGAAGAGTGGAGCTTTCCCTGGTTGTGATAATTGTTGTGCGACTGTCACTACAAATGGGTGTGCAATGATGAGGGAAACGATTCAGAGAATGATGAAAGGGGAAATGGACGATGAAAAATGTGAAACACCGAGTCAGGCAGTTGAAATCGTCAAGGTGGAGAATGCCATTGTTGCCGAGAAAGAGAAAAAGTTGTCCATTTCTTCTTACAAACAGGCCATGGAAGTGGTGAAGAACGGCGAAGCCCAAGGCTGGGGAAGAATAGTAGACATTGTGGTAAAATCTGATAGGTTCGGGGTTGGTTATCAGGAAGGCCAAGACTCGTCTGAGCAAAACAGAGGACGTCGTCAACCGTTCACGTTCATCAGTGCTGGAATGCTGGATCCAGGTCACGCCTGCGCAGTGGGTGAAGAGATTGACAATGACTGCGAGCTTGACTCGTGGATAAAATCGTGCGTACCAGGGAACTGGAAGGCCTCGAAGATCATCACTGTCACTCATCATGAAGAGTAACATTTCTGTTTTTCAATTCTGTTTGCATGAAAGCCATACATTTTGCCCGAAACATATTGGTCCATTGTAAGGGCCACCTCATGTGTTTCATTTTGCAACATTTTGCATCATTAATAAATGGATGTTTTTTTTTGTATTCAAAGCGGTGTTCTCTGTTTTTCATTTATTTTTGCAGTTTAAAAAATAATAAAAATGGCAATGTTTGTTTTCATTTTCCTTCCTTTTGATTTGTCTCGTTCCGACCTCAAAAGCAGTGCATGAATCAATATTCATGTAGATGCGATCATTCTCCTGATCTCATTGATAACAATTCGGTTACACCTTTGTATGACTTCGACAATCTGATCTATCATGCCAAAGAAGAAGGCGAAGAAGATTGTGATCTGCTGGAAGATTAACCAGGTTGTTGAAACAAGAGGAGAAGGTGATTCAACCGCACGAGGAGCGAATTGAGATTATCATTTCAGGCACCGACGAGGTCAGAAAGGAAGTGAAAGTTAGGGCCACTTTGGAGGCAAACGTCAAGAGCAGAATGGTAGCCCTATTGAAAGAGCATGTTGATATCTTCGCCTGGTTGTATCAGGATATGCCAGGGTTGGATACCGATATCGTGGGGCACAAGCTACCATTGAGAGAAGACTGTCCTCTAGTGAAGCAGAAGCCGGTGCTGAAAAAGGATGAGAAGGTGAGAATGTGTGTGGACTACCGAAGTTTGAACAGAGCTAGTCCGAAAGGATGATTTCCCATTACCTCACATCGATGTGTTGGTAGATAATACAACTCAGTTCTCGGTGTTTTCCTTCATGGATGACTTTGCTGGCTATAATCAAATCAAAATGTTTCCAGATGATATGGAGAAAACAATGTTCGTCACACCACGGGGCACCTTTTCGTTATAAGGTGATGTCATTCGGTCTCAAGAATGCCGGTGCCACGTATCAAAGGTCCATGGTGACTTTGTTTCATGATATGATTCATCATGAAATCAAATGCTATGTTGATGACATGATAGCAAAATCCCAAGCAGAAGAGGGGCATCCGGTAGACTTGACCAAGTTGTTGGACCGGTTGAGACAATTCAGATATTCAAACAGAACATGAGGGAGGTTAATCTTTAGATCTGAGTTAAGAAGAAGCAAAAAACATTCTTCATTAATATCTAGATAGTCTAGATCTTTGTGCTTTGGCAAAAGGTTTGATATCAAAACTTGATACCAGACTGAAGCCTTGGTATTAAGATTAGAAACCTTAGATAGGTCAGACAGATTATCAAAGATAAGGTGGGGAGGAGAGAAGATTCCCAAAAGAGCATATCTAGAATAACACCCCCTATCCTCACAATTTATTGCATTAGCAATAGATGTGGAGGTGATGGTGATAGACACACCATATACAATAGAAAGAATGGAATGCTCTAGATTAAGTTGTTGGATATAAGCATTCACCCAGAAATCCTTGATCAAGTTAAGGTAAGTAGGAACATAGAGCATATCAAATAAATTTTCCCAACCATTTTGGGAGACAGTGCTTTGAAGATCAAAGCCACGAGTCATCATTTCTTCAAAGTCCACAAGTCCTTCAATGATGACTACCAACTGGTTTTCCATAGCAAGATTAGATCTAGAGGCCATCTTAGAAAAGGGAATAACTCAAAAGAGAGATGATAAAAATAAACATAAATAATTTTCCAAATATATAGACAATGAATTGTCAGAAAGATGCAAGACGATTGTCTATGCTTTAATACCACTCAAAGATAGTCGTTTGGAGAAACACAACATTAAATAAATAATAAACAAGTAGGAAAACTTAAAGAGATGACAAAGGAGAATATTCACATAAATCGAAGAGGTTTCACATCATTACTCATCAGACTTTACCCATACATCCATTATGCAAGATAATTATCATACATGTACATGCTATATGAAGCAAATAAACCACTCCAAAGTCTCAGAGTCTGAGGTCTTTCAGAAGCCACTCTTCATCAGAGTCTGTTTCCAAAAAATCTGACTGAAGCTACTTCTGATCAACTTTATACTTTAATACTTTATCTAGAAGCAATAATTATTCTTCAATAAAGACCATGTTCAGTTTCTTTTTTAATAAAATCAAATCTTTCAATAACTAAAGGTTTTGTAAATATGTCATCCCATTAATGATCAATATTAATGAATTGAGTGTATATTACTCCCTTCTGAACATAATCTCTTATAAGGTGATGTTTTATTTCAATATGATTGGTTCTAGAGTGCTTAATAAGATTCTTTGTTAGACAAATAGCAACAGTATTATCACAAAAGATAGGGATATTGTTTCCACAAATTTGATAATCCTCTAGCTGATATTTCATCTAGAGTAGTTATGTACAACATTTTGCAGCTGAGATGTATTATGTTTAGCTGTAGATATAGTGATAGTTGCTTGTCTTTTACTGTCGCATCTCGAAAAATACGATTCCTCGCGATGGTCGCGGAGAAAATTTATGTTCGAACAGAGTCGCCACCGAACTTTTTTTTCCCCAATGAAGGAATAGGAAAATATCGATAAAACCTTTAGGAAATGGAATAATGGTCGTCGCAACCATATTCGGGTTCGGGAGTGGATTACGTAAGGGGAGGTATTAGCACCCCTTACGGCCGTTGTACTCAACGAGAACCTTTTAGTTCTAATTTTGCGTTTCGAGTGTTAATTTATGTTTGTTTGTTATCTTCGGGTTATAAATATATTGAAAATAGAAATGGATGAGAACCTCAGAAAGGGAAAGGGGGGGTTTTATTAGAGTGCTCGCGAAGATACAACAATCTCCTGCCTACGTATCCTTATGGTGCAATAAGGAAATCAAAGCATTCGTAGTTCGGGGAACTACGGTTGGTTGGTGTCTTTTAGTGAATAACTGTTTAGGTCGCGTTCTAAAGGCTAAACGTTGGCTTGTCTACTCCCGGCGGAGGCTTAAGCGCTAGTTTGTTGCGCGCATTAGAAAGGATTAAACAATGTTCTTTCTGAAAAGAGTTTTGGTCACACGAGGGTGACAAGTTGGATTAATATGTTGGATGTTTTGTTTGACTGATTTCGATCGCACGAGGGCGAGAAAGGATAGGTTTGATGTGTTAAGGTATTTTGGTTGGATGACGATTACTCGGATAGTCGAGTAAGACATCTCGTATCCTAGCAGTCGGGAAAGGGAATAGAAGACTCTAGGCCAATTTCTTTTTCATCCTTAATTATAGAAAGGATTTGATAATAATTAAGGTGCTTTGAATGGATTACGAATACTCAGATAATCGAGTAAGACAACTCGTATCCTAATAGTCAGGAAAGGGAATAGAAGACTCTAGACCACTTTCTTTTTCATCTGAGTAATTATGAAAATAAGGTTGTGTATAGTTGATGTATTTTTAGAATAAACGACAAGTACTTGAGTGACTGAGTAAAACAACTCATATCCAAGCATTTGAGGAGAGGAATCGAAGGCTCAAGACCACCTCCCTTTTCGTATAGTTCGTTGTGAAAATGATTTGATTAAGTTGTAAGTTGGTGGAAAAATGACAATTGTTCGACTGGCCGAGTAAGATAACTCGTATTCACATAGTCTTGGAGAAAAAAATTGAAGACTCTAAGTTATCTCCCTTTTGGTTTCTTGTTATAAAAGGATTTGATTTGTTTGTGCTTAAATGGATTAGAAATGACGACCATTTGACTAACCGAGTAAGAAAACTCGTATTCAAATAATCAAGGAGATGAGTTGAAAACTCAAAACCATCCCCCTTTTCATTTTCAAATGAAGTGTTGTTTAAATGTGATTAAGTATTTTAATTTAACTTTCGATGTCGGATCGAAGTTTTAAAATTTGCATTTTTGTGAATGAATTGAATTTATTTAGTGAATAATCCATCTAATCGATTAATTAAAACCGAGTAGGTCTCATTGTAAGAAGGCCCAAGAGTAAGCCATGTGAGGTTGATGGCGATGCTTTTGCAAGCGATCGACTTACATAGGTGTTTTGAAAATGGGCCCGACTTTGAATCGAGAAGTATGTGATTTATTTTGAAATCGGCTCGAATTATTTTAAAATCGATGAAAGAGACACGATTTTGTCACAATTGTAACATGTCATTTCGTGTACACTCAAGGTTCGATATAAACAAATAGATAAAGAATAATCATGCACATACACTCCTCAAGATAAATAAACATCTAAGTTATGAAGGACATTTGTGATTCTATAATCAATTAATTAATTGAATGTCTAACGAATTATTTTATTTTAATTAAATAATAAGTAATAATAAAAAAAATGAATATAACTAAATGACTACATATTTATTGAATATTAATAATGATAACAATCATATAATTGTGTATTTTCTTTTAAAAATGAATAATAATAATAGTAATAATTACATATTTACTATATATATATATATATATATATATATATATATATATATATATATATATATATATATATATATATATATATATATATATATATATATATATATATATATATATATATATATAAAATAATATTAACAATAGTATAATTAAAATTTCCAAATAAGATAAATAAACCAAAGTATTGTTTTATTTTAATGACCAAAGAATCTAGTGTATATTTTTTATGTATAAAAAATAAGGTAAATGAAATCACTTGAAGATGCATGTAAATGGGCTAGGGGAAATAGACCAAGCCCTAAATGGGCGCTGCTGGAAGTTTTCTAGGAGGGGTGTCATCAGTAAAAATCGAATATGGGCTTAAAGCAAAAGAAAAGTCCAGGAAGAGTCTAGTCAACCTTATTGACCCAGAAGACTCTTTGAACGGTGACAAGTGTCCAGGGTTGGTGACACTTGTCACCACTACTCCCACGATTCCCTCGGTCATCTTAAAAAACAAAATATAGAAACAGAAACGTCATTTTTTCAAGTTCGTTCTCTCTCCTCAATTTTCCCAACCCTAAAAAATGCTCTGCAACAGAGCTTCCTTCTCTCCGATCAGTTCACAAGAGAAGAAGGCGGAGGGCGGCCTCCCACGGCGGAGCCGCCGTCACTTTTCGATAACCCTTCTATACAAAACCCTATCCTACCTAAAATGAACATTCTGAGTTCAGATCCGAACTCAGATTTCCCAAAAAACAACTCCAATCGTCCAGATCGGAGATTTCAAACACAACCCTAACACTTCAACCAAACCAACAACAACAAGGGTTTGAAGCAAACAAGAACAAGGACTTGGCGTACATTAAAGTGTGGAAAGCAAACCAACCTGGAGCTTAGTCCGACGGCTGCGCTCTCAACGAAACCAGGTAGACAAACTCTCTTTTGCAATGTCCTTCCTCTGTTTTCGTTTTTTGATGATGGTGTCGATTGAAAAGTGTATTTTAATTTATTTTTATGATTTGCTAGTTTTTTCGAATGTTATGTGTTTGGTGTTCTTAACGAAACTATTTTAGATTGCTCTCTAGGATTTCCAGAATATTTTCTCTGTTTGGTTCTGGGTTTGAAAAAAATCGCTATGTTCTCTTTCTCTTGCCGTTAACTTCTATCTGATAAAACTGCTTAAATGATGAATTTTTGAGTCTTAAAAAAACTCCTTTCAGTTATGCCTTTTTATTCCAGATTATGTGGGATTCCATTTTTGTAAATTTGTTGTTTTTTTTGAACCATTTTTGAAATGCTTTTTGAGTATTCAAGTTGGTCTTCTGGATAAAGAGTTGAACTGATTAATTTATTAGTTATTTTTCAGTTCTTTAAGTGTTTCTGGAAAGGGCTTTTTCATTTAAGCCATTTTTTTTCTCTGCAGGTTACAACGTGAAGTGACCTAATTGATGAAGCATGCATCCACTCTATGAGGCAATTGGATTTAGGAGCGTTTTGGCCTGAAGAATGGTTTTGGCCGTTGGTTCTTCAAAGGCTCTGTTCTCAACCTGTCATTGTTGCAGTAGCTTTTGTTATTTGGACTTTTATTTTGGATAATTATGCAACTGCTCTTGAATTGTTTGTAACGTGTGAGGTTTTAGAAATTGTTTATGTAATTAATCTTCTCTTTTTTTTAACAATCAAATTTTATTTTAATATTTTATCTGTATTAATCCATTAAGGTGTTTTAAAATTTGTCATGTTATCTCAATTAGAACCTGTTTGGACCATTATGAGTCATTCAACTTAAGAGGTTGCTTTTAGCATGTTTTTTTTAACAAAATACAACCGTGACCAAGGGTTTAAAATGAAACATGTCATTGCAATTTCAACTCTAATCCAAAAACAACATACTTTCAAATATGGCACAAAGAACCTAAATATGGTGACTTAATTTAAAAACACAATTCTAACTTCAACACATGAATCTAAATATGGTGCTTTAATTTAAAAACAACACAATTCTAACTTCAACACATGAATCTAAATATGGTGCTTTAATTTAAAAACAACACAATTCTAACTTCAACACATGAATCTAAATATGGTGCTTTAATTTAAAACCAACACATACATGCCTCAAAAAAAATGCAAATTCAATTTTGGAACCTATGAAGGACTTAGAACTTGGCATAAATATTTGGGATGTATAAATGGAGCAGTAACTAGTGATCATAGAAATAATAACATGGCTCTTAATACTTACTAATAAGAAAATAGATTTTGGATTAGTAATGTAAAAAGATTCAAACCACATTTTAGATTATGAACACGCTTATGAAGGTGGGCCTTTGAAACAAAGAGATCTCATGGGTAAACCACAATGGGCGGACAAAATTGGGGTATGACAGCTGCCCCTATTTAATCACCTCAAACCGGTAAGTAAAAATGACAGCAGTCTTTATGCATTCACGGTGGGAGATAATTAAATACAAGAAGACCCAAATTTTGTCCTTGGAAATGAAAGGAGGAAAATACAGGAAGAAAATGCGGTGAGAAATGGCAAAAGACATTATCCCACAGTAAAATGGAACAGTCAAGACTTTCTCTGAGTCATCAGAACAGTATCTTGGATAACTCGGTCGAGATATGTAGAATGGCATCCCTTGCTAAATCTCAAGACTTTCCAGGATGCTAGAATAATATAAAGGAAGTCTGGCATGAAACTCTTCATTTTGATGAAGCAGCATCTCAAATAGTAAAAGTGAGATTCTCTGTATCGAGTCGAAACAACATCTTATTCTGATAGAATTAAGATATTCCAGCAAGGGAAAGATACCTTAATCGAATCTAAGACTCTCCGAGGATATTAGAGCAATACCTCTAAAAAATCTGAAATGAGACTCTTCATATTGATGAAGCAGTATCTCAAACAGCAAAAATGAGATTCTCTATATCGGGTCGAAACAACATCCTATATGATAGAATTAAGATGTTCCAGCAAGGGAAAAAATACCTTAATCGAATCTAAGACTCTTCGAGGATATTAGAGCAATATCTCTAAAAAATCTGAAATGAGACTCTTCATATTGATGAAGCAGCATCTCAAACAGTAAAAGTGAGATTCTCTGTATCGAGTCGAAACTGCATCTTATGTGATAAAATTAGGACATTCCAGCAAGGGAAAAATACCTTAATTGAATCTAAGACTCTCCGAGGATATTAGAGCAATATCTCTAAAAAAAATCCAAAATGAGACTCTTCATATTGATGAAGCAACATCTCAAATAGTAAAAGTGAGATTCTCTGTATCGAGTCGAAAGAGCATCTTATGTGATAAAATTAGGATATTCCAGCAAGGGAAAAATACCTTAATTGAATCTAAGACTCTCCGAGGATATTAGAGCAGTATCTCTAAAAAAATCTGAAATGAGACTCTTCATATTGATGAAGCAGCATCTCAAACAGTAAGAATGAGATTCTCTGTATCGAGTCGAAACAGCATCTTATATGATAGAATTAAGATGTTCCAGCTGTAGCGGGGTATTCGTTACCATTAGAGATATTGACTAAATCCAAGGTAAATCATACAAGTCGAGTCGCCACCGCACTTCTATTTATCCAAAGGAATGGTTAGAAAGTGAAAAAAAAACCTAAAAGTTTTATCGAATCAAAAACTAGTAAAAATGTCAGAGATTTGGGTAAGGGGGTTGTTATGCAATGGGAAGGTGTTAGGCACCCAAAGCATCCTAGGTACTCCTAGGGAGCCATTTTCACACTTGTTGTAAGGTTGGCATTTTGTGATAATTTATTTGTGCAAACATGATTGAAGGGATGGGAAAAGTGTATATGTTTATCTAATCTACTACTTACTAAAAGAAGGGTCAAAAGAAAATGACTCGCACGGATGTCGCATCCATTGCATATGTATCTCATCTGAATCTGAGAATCAGAGTCTTCGTAGCTCGGCTACCTATGGGTTAAAGAGGAGTGTGCTCGGTAAGACATCGCATCTTATGCCTATGTACCTCATCTGGAATGAGAATCAGAGCAAAACGTAGTTCGACTAACTACGGGGTTAAGGGTTATGTTTTGGGGTGAACGACATTACTACGTAATCTACCGGATGCTCGACCTTTAGAGACTTACTCGCCTGTAGTAGAAGGAGATAACGTGTTCTTAGGAGAAGAAAAATCAATGAGTTTGGGGTGTTTAGGGATGCTCATGCAAAAGGGTAATGAGCATAAGACCTCATAGCTCTTAACCCTGGACAGGGTGAGCTCATGACAAAAAGTGGGGATTCAGAAAGGTGGAACCCTCTCCACTGACCGACCGGACAAAAGATCTCGGGGTTTTTGCTCTAAAGCATCGACACGTAGTGTGATCTTAAAGAACGACGCACTGAATAACTGGGGATTGACTACTAATCCCTTTTATCCGTCAATTGCCTCTTCGGAGGTCTTTAGGCAAAAAAAGTAGTAAAATGCGGGAAAGATAAAGGGATCGATATATCTACCGTACGGATAAAGATCCGAAGTAACAGCAAATAAAGAAATAAGAAACCTAGAGATCTCCCAAGCTAGCACCATCAAAGAAAGCGAGTCAGTACAGGTAATCGGAATAAACCTCCAGGTGGTATCCCACAAATAAAGTGGAACACCAAGCAAGATATCCCTGCAAGAGTATGTGAGCCCTCACAAAACAAAACTCAACAAACAGGTTAGAGAAACAAGATAGGGTAATCAAGAGTTGCCCCCCAAATCAAAGTGTAACCACATGAGTCATGCCATTAAAATTCACAAAAAGCTCACAAAAAGCAACCGAGGGTAGGAGGCCTAAACCTCTTGTCGAAGACATGCATCAAAAGGGTATCAAATTCACCCATAATACCTCATACATTCAGAGCATTCAAATTAAAAGCATAAAGTAATGGGAATAAGGGCAAATTTGATTGGAGAGACCGATGAAATTGAATGGCACGGTTGGGTTTGCAAAGCACTCTTAGGGTTTATATGAGAGGGAATTGGTTCTTTGCTGATGAGTTCCCTTCAATCTCTGGAGGTTGCTCTGAACTCTGTTAGCTCTTCTCTCACTATCTTTTTCCTTGCCAGGGTAATAGGAATATAATGAAATTTTGTTTCACTGAAACTCTGAATTTATAACCTGATTTTTGTGGACTTGTGGGCTCAAATGAGAGAGGCCCAAGTCCAAAATTTTATTTATTTATTTATTTATTTATTTATTATTTTTATTTTATTTTTTTCGTTTTTCGTTTTTTATTTTTTTATTTTTATTTTGTTTTTTTTAAACACGTGGGCTTCGCCTAGCGAGCATGACAGTTCAAGAAATTCCTCTGAGCGTAGGTGATTCTGGTGGCTTTTCTTGGGACTCGCTAGGCGACCCATTCTGCTCGCCTAGCGAGCATGACAGCTCATGAACAAACTTTTGCTCCTTCAAGATTAACGTTTTGACTGACGAATAGACCCCATTTGAACCTGTTGGAAGTATCTCAAGCCATTCCCTTGTGTTGACTGATCATCTAAATAGAACCTACAAAGTGTCTTGGATGATACTCAAGCTTCAAACAAAAGATGTTAGTGACACATTTTTGTGCTTTTGGTTAGTAAACAAAAGTAAGAGAAACAATGATGTATAATTCAAGCATGCTTGGTGATCTCAAACCAATCACAAGGAGTCCTACCCAAAGGCAAAGGGAACCAAGATGCTAAAGATCCTTGAGGCAATGCAAATGCAATGTTATGATGCCATGAGGGATCTTAGGGTCAAAATTGGGGTCTTACAGATGCCTCTATTTAAGGTCATTCTAGCCGGAGGAGTGAAGGTTAAAATCTTCGTCTCGACGGGGTAGAATGGGCTTAAATAATAACGAAGAGACGAATTTTGGTCCCTAAGAGACCTCATGATGCAAATGTAGGTATGAAAAGTGGTAGCACTCTGTGGAGATATGTGTCCACAAAAGCAAAGAAATCAGAAGCCACTGATAATCCATATGAGCAATTCACTCCATGGGACCAAGACCCTGGGGACTCTCCTGGGGATAGAAAAGGGATAAAAATGCGCGAGCAGGTCACGACTCAAAGCGTGGGGAACAGAATTCCAAAGGGAAAAGATCCAATGGAAAGACTCGAGCTGAGTCGAAGATGCATGTATTGGGGAATATGCCAATACAGCAAAAAACTATCCACAGCGGATACTTCGGATAAAATCCGGATGGAAACAATCCACTAAGGGACTTTGCTGGGGATGTCCACAAGGACACTCCTGGGGAAGCAGCGGGACGAGGTATTACCGGTTACTGGGTAATAAGCAGGAGACATGTGATCTGAACGCCAGGTATGAGGGTGAGAGATACAACATGCTCAGGAAGAGATGAATATCCAAGACCGGTATAAGGGTGAGAGATATCAAAACTTCAAAACGTCTGAGGAAAACCACTTCAACTCAGGGATTCTGACTCCATAGGGGACAAAAAGTCATAATAGGGAGTAGAGAGGAAGGAACACCAGGGATACCGGTTACTGGGCATATAATAGGTGACCAACCAAGGCGTGAATTGGGGAATATTCCCAAAACACTCATCATCCAAAAGAGGGCTAAAAGCAAACTCGATTACAGGATGGATATTCGACTCCACAAAGGGGATACAAATCTTACTCAACTGGGGAAGAACAAAAGGCTTCAGACCCGAGAGTGCATGAGATATACTATCTATTACCGTCAGAACGTAGATAATATACTCGCATGGAAGATTATCCACAACCGGTTACTGGGTTAATAAAGGATAAATCGACCGAAAAGAAAAGGCATCGGGATACCGAAACTGGGTATATAATGATGACCAATTCAGGGGAGAAACAATCATTACCAACAACAAGGTAGACGAGAGATGACCCGCTAGGGATAAATTGCGTAATCAGGGCAATTATCCAAGCAGATGAGGGGATATCATCACCGAATATTGGATGAAGATAACTGACACCAATTAAAGATGAGCAAAAATAGTTACTCTGCAAAAAGGGAAGAAATAGGGTTTACAACTATCGGTATGAGGGTAGAGAAACATAGACTCCGTCGGGGATAATAATTACTAATTATTGAGCAATTATTCATTTACCACGGGGAAATAGGAAAAGAGTCTCAAGAGACCGATCTAGGATCAAACTAGATAGGCACACCAAATCAAGACTTATCCCGGTGAGGATATAACTCAATGGGGAAAACCATCCCAGTATATGTGTTGGGAAGGAACAAAAACAATCAACATCCACAAGGATATAACCCGGTGGGGAATATGGAAGAAAGGATAGACGCTTTCTGCCTATGGAGCTGACTCTATATGGAGAGATCAGACACACACGTTTTCTTGGGGAAGTATATCACCAAATAGCAGGAGACAGCAAACAACGATATATGGTAAAGAATGCAACATGAATACCTGAATGTTATAATTATGCATGAATATGCGTGGTTTATGTATGATGTATGCTGACAAACAGACATATTTAACACAACCAGGTCCAGGAATCAACCACCCGGTACTACATCTCAAGAGAGAAAGCCAAGTTCACCGGAGAGTATCCAATCTGCTGGGGATCAGAGATACCAGGAAGCAAAGAACTCTGCAGGGGATGAATCATCAATCATTCCAGCTGGGGACGAGAGTTATCACAGACAAGGTCCATCACACCAACAACTCTACTGGGGAATCTATCCGAGGAGATAAAGGATTTATCGGGATCAACCACCAAATACCGCTCTTGCCCAAAGAGATCCAAGTTGCTGAGGAAGAAAGATTGCTACTATGCTGAAGGGAAGAGAGGTGACTCTCAACAAGCAATCCACTTGGTAGGATAAACCATAAGGGGTTCCGGAGGGAGGAGATACAGTCATGCCAGGAATATGGACAAAAATCTTACCCTGTTGGGGATCGTACCACCCTTGGGAGAGCACTGAGGATCTCCTAAGTATCCTTTCGTCATTGTGAATGTTCACTTTGTTTAAAAACAAATTATGAAAAATTTGATCGTTTAAAACAATGATATTTTCTTAATCAAAACATGCAAAACATTTGTTGAATAGAAACAGATAAGAGTGCCAATAATTGGATAAAAGGCTCAAATTTATTTGATAGAATGGTAGTCTGCGAATGGCAAGACTCCATAGATCTTTACAAATTTGAAATTGGTGATATATATTGGAAAAGGACTACATTGAACATAATGACCATTTCTCTACCAATTCTGAATCCGATGTATTTGAAGCTTCGGTTGACGACGAATGAACAAGAATCTCTGACGGATGACAGTTGTAGAACCAAGTCTTGTCAGGATGCAGTTACTTGCCAAATCCCTAATTTTTGCCTAGATTCCCCCAGAATGAGGTACTCAATCTAGCGGGATACATATTCATTTTTTTTTATGTCTCTAACTTTTGCCTGGACCGCCCTTTCAGGTTTTCAATCCACCGAGACGCTCATTTTTGCCTAAGCCGCCCTTTCGGGTTTTCAACTTAGCGAGTTATTCTGTTTTTTATTTTAGGTGAAGTATTTCTTGACTGCATCTGAATTCACAGGAAGAGTGAAATCCTCCCCATCCATAGTTGTAAGTATCAAGGCACCGCCTAAAAAGGCTCTCTTAACAACATACAGACCTTCATAGTTTGGAGTCCACTTGCCTCTGGAATCGGGCGCGAAAGACAAGACTTTCTTGAGCACAAGGTCACCTTCGCGGGACACACGAGGCTTGACCTTCTTATCAAAAGCTTTCTTCATCCTCTGCTGATATAACTGACCGTGGCACATGGCAGTCAATCTCTTTTCTTCTATCAAGTTCAGCTGGTCATAACGACTCTGAACCCATTCAGCATCAGTCAATTTGGCCTCCATCAAGACTCTCATTGATGGGATCTCCACCTCTACTGGGAGTACCGCCTCCATGCCATAAACAAGAGAGAAAGGGGTTGCCCCTGTTGAAGTGCGGACAGATGTACGATATCCATGCAAAGCAAATGGCAGCATCTCATGCCAATCTTTGTACGTAACAACCATCTTCTGGATAATTTTCTTGATATTCTTGTTAGCAGCTTCAACAGCCCCATTCATCTTAGGTCTGTAAGGAGAAGAATTATGATGTGCAATCTTGAATTCACTACACAACTCTTTCATCATTTTATTGTTCAAGTTAGATCCATTATCAGTAATGATCTTATCCGGCACACCGTAACGGCATATGAGTTGATTCTTGATAAACTTCACGACCACCTGCCTGGTCACATTTGCATATGACGCCGCTTCAACCCACTTGGTGAAGTAATCAATTGCTACAAGAATGAATCTGTGTCCAATGGACGCTTTCGGCTCTATCATGCCAATCATGTCAATTCCCCACATGGAGAAAGGCCATGGTGATGAAATCACGTTCAAAAGTGTCAGAGGAATATGAATCTTATCCGTGTAAATCTGACACTTATGGCATTTCTTCACATACTTGCAGCAGTCAGACTCCATTGTCAGCCAATAGTAGCCTTCTCTCAACATCTTTCTAGCCATGGCATGTCCATTAGAATGAGTACCAAATGAACCTTCATGGACCTCAGTCATTAATAGTGTAGGTGTTTAATTGGCTGCATTATATGGTAAAACACTAGCTGGATTCTAATGTCTTGACTGATGTCATGACATGGTGTGTATGTGTGACTGCATTGTAGGTTAGAATATCTAACTGTACTCCGATGTCTTGACTGATGTCATGACACACTTGAGTAGTTACTGCAGGATTAGCTAATACAGGATTTATTGAATGTCAAACTGGATGTTGTGACATTCATCCCTGTCAGCAGATACTAAGGAATAGAACAACTGGTGTTCTGTTAGAACTTAGTATTTATTTCCAGTCTGGTTATCAAGGAAATACCAGACCTGGCATAAGGCCTACTGACTGAATGTCAAACTGGATGCTATGACATTCATCATTGACAGCATATACTGAACAATAGACATAGTGGTGTTCTGCTATACTTCAGCATGTTTCTTAGTCTGTTCTTCAAGAGGATAACAGAACTGACTTAAGGCCAAATGTGTAAATGTCAAATTGGATACTTTGACATTTATTAATGTAAGTTGTTACTGTAGTATGGTCATTTTGGTCATATACAGGTCAGCAAAATTGTACAGTCTGTTTTCTGGAAAAAAAGACTTAGCATATGATCCTTGATGTCAAGCTGAATGTCGTGACATTCATTCCTGACAGCATATGCTATATTGTAGGTTGTTCAGTTTTCTGTTTCAGCTTTTTCTCAGGCTATTCTTCAGGGATTCAACAGCTTAGAGAAAATCCAGGAAATCAACAACCAAGCTACATTTAATGAACCTAACAAATAGCCTATTTGTTAGTAACCTAGATGTGGAATTTAGGGGAACTCGCGTGACCTTAAATTCAGGAGAATACAAGTGCAAAGGCCCAAGTACTGCAATATAAAAGGAAGTCGTTCCTTCATTCAGAACTGGGGATTTTGAGGCGTGAAGATTTAGGGTGTCCATCATACTTCACTGCTGTATTTTTGTGAGTCTTGTATTAGACGTATCTTGTAAGCCAAGCCATTATCACGTAGATGATTGCTTTGGCATAGGGTGTTCATTGAGTTGTAAGTGTTGTGTCGCTCAAAGCTTTTAAGCGTGAGTGCTGTGTATCTTGATTAAAGCTGTTAAGCACAATCAAGAGTTGTTTGAAGTGTGACTTCAAAATTGTCTTTAATATTGATTAAAGGTAGTAATCACTGAGGTGATTGGGGGGGAGTGAGTAGGAACTCTGATCTTAGAGTAAGATTGAAATTGCATTGGGTAGGGATTAAGTGAGGAGTTGTAAACGGGTGAGTTTAGCTTTGAATTAATACTACTGATAGTGGATTTCCTCCCTGGCTTGGTAGCCCCCAGATGTAGGTCATGTTGGACTGAACTGGGTAAACAATTACTTGTGTTATTTACTGCACTTACTTTTAAGTTCTGCATAATTCTTGTCTGTGCAGAATTGGATGTCATAACAACCCGTGTGACATCTAAAGTCTGATAACTAGAATTTCAATTGGCATCAGAGCAGGCACCCTGCCTGTTAAGTTCTGGGTGAGATCTAGGGAAGTTACTTTCTAGTACCATGGACAAGGATATAGGACACTCAAATAGACCACCCGTGTTGGATGGCTCTAACTATGATGACTGGAAGCCTCGTATGATAGCCTTCTTAAGGTCTCTAGATAGAAAAGTCTGGAGAGCTGTCAACAAAGGATGGGAACATCCAACAAAGACAGGTGAAGATGGAGTCAGTGTGCAGATTCCTGAAGAAGAGTGGGACAAGGAGCAAGAGGCATTAGCTCTTGGAAATTCCAAGGCCTTGAATGCATTGTTCAATGGAATCAGTAAGAACATCTTCAGGCTGGTGCACCACTGTGAACTAGCTAAGGAAGTTTGGGATACCCTCAAGGTAACTCATGAAGGTACTTCCAAGGTGAAGATGTCCAAACTTCAGATGCTGACCACCAAGTTTGAAAAATCTGAGGATGAAAGAGGATGAGACTATTCATGACTTTCACATGAATATTCTTGAAATTGCAAACACCTCTGGTGGACTAGGTGAGAAAATGGCTGAAGAGAAACTTGTAAGAAAGATTCTCAGGTCCTTGCCTAAGAGATTTGCTATGAAGGTCACAGCCATAGAGGAGGCGCAGGACATCTGCAATATGAAGGTGCATGAGCTAATTGGTTCTCTCCAAACCTTTGAAATGGGCTTGTGTGAGAATACTGAAAAGAAGAACAAAAGTGTAGCTTTTGTATCTAATGCTGAAGAGGAGTCAGAAGCAGGATACACTGGAGGTGATGAAAGCATATCAGAAGCCTTAGCCATGCTTGGGAGACAGTTCAACAAGTTCGTGAAGAAGATTGATCAAAGAGGTAGACCTAATGTCAAGAACATCCCGTATGACATTAATAAAAGATCAACTTCTGAAGAGAAGTTCAACCACGGCAAGGGAATCCAGTGTCATGGTTGTGAAGGGTATGGACACGTCAGAGCTGAATGCCCTACTTACCTCAAAATGCAAAATAAGGGGCTAGCTATCACATGGTCTGAAGGAGATTCTGAAAGTGAATCTGAAGGAGAATCTGCTAAACACGTCACTGCACTAACCAGTGTTTGTGCCACTGATGATGACTCAAGTGCAGATGACCTGACCTTTGATGAACTTGCTGCAGCTTATAAGAAGCTGTGTGTCACCAGTGCAGAAGTACGTGTACAAGGAGAAAAGCAGAAGAAACTCATCAAGGAGCTGGAAGATGAGAGACTGAAGCATCTGACGGCCATAGAGGATCTAAATGGTGAGATAACCCTGCTGACCTCCAAGCTGAATCAGATGACTAAATCCATCAGAATGATGAATAAAGGAACTGACACCTTGGAAGAGATCCTAAAGGTAGGACAGAAGTCTGGAACCACATCTGGTTTAGGCTTTGGGAAAAGATCCTCAGCTGAACGCAAACGCCCAAAGGCTAAAGTTCAGAAATCCAAAGGGAAGTCACATCCAATGTCTCAACATCGGGGAACCAGGATGACTAATCATCAGAAGAGGAAATTCCAGAAATGGAAATGTCACCACTGTGGTAGGCTTGGGCATATAAAAGCCTTCTGCTATAGGCTTCATGGTTACCCGAACCAAGTCCCTCATGTCAGACCTAAGCATAAGACATTTAGGCACCATGTCTCCAGCAAGAAGCGACAATGGTATGCTAGGCTAGCCCACACAGCTCTAAGAGCTTCTACCAAGGAAGACTGGTACTTTGACAGTGGATGCTCAAGACATATGACTGGTATGGAAAATCTATTGGCAGATATCCAACCTCACACTACCAGCTATGTGACCTTTGGTGATGGTGCTAAAGGAAAAATAAAAGGTGTGGGTAAGCTGGACTGCTCTGGAGTTCCAAAACTGAATAATGTGTTGTTAGTAAGAGGACTAACTGCAAACCTCATCAGCATAAGCCAGCTGTGTGATCAAGGGTTCTATGTTCAGTTTACTAAGGAGCTATGTATTGTGACGAATGGTGACAATCAGGAAGTTATGAGAGGATCTAGGTCCAAAGATAACTGTTACCTTTGGGAACCTAAAGTCTCAAACTTCTCCATAATATGCTCTTCAGTCAAGGAAGAACAGGAGGTGAAGCTGTGGCATAGACGCCTTGGACATCTCCACTTATGGGGAATGAAGAAGATCATATCCAAGGAAGCAGTCAGAGGAATACCAAAGCTGCTTATTGATGAAGGAAGAGTCTGTGGAGAATGCCAGGTGGGCAAGCAAACCAAGATGTCACATCCGAAGCTGGGACATCCTACTACTTCCAGAGTTCTGGAATTGCTGCACATGGACTTAATGGGACCTATGCAGGTTGAAAGTCTGGGGGGAAAGAGATATGCATACGTGGTGGTTGATGACCATTCCAGATACACGTGGATAAGTTTCATCAGAGAGAAGTCAGATACATTTGATGTCTTCAAAGACCTGTGCATCAGACTCCAAAGGGAAAAGGACAGTTGTGTTGTCTGAATTAGGAGTGATCATGGTACGGAATTCAAGAATTCCAAGTTTGATGAGTTTTGCTCGTCTGAAGGAATAAGTCATGAATTCTCTTCCCCTATAACTCCCCAGCAGAATGGGATAGTTGAAAGGAAAAATAGAACTATCCAAGAATCTGCCAGAGCTATGATTCATGCAAAGAAGCTCCCTATGCACTTTTGGGCTAAAGCTATGAATACCGCGTGCTATGTTCACAACAGATTCACCTTGAGAAAAGGAACCTCCTCCACTCTGTATGAAATATGGAAAGGCAGAAAACCCACTGTGAAGTACTTTCATATCTTTGGAAGTAAATGCTACATTCTCACAGATCGTGAACAGAGAAGGAAACTGGATCCCAAAAGTGATGAAGGTATATTTCTAGGATATTCCACTAACAGCAGGGCGTACAGAGTGTTCAACTACAGGACCAATGCTCTGATGGAATCCATAAATGTCATTGTGGATGATAAAGAGGAAGGAATCGATGTCATAAAGGATGTTGCAACATTCCCTGACAGTTCAACAGACATTCCAGTCAAGTCTGATGAAGTACAGGAACCTCCTCCTGAATGTGAAGTAGATGCAACCACCAAAATGCCATCTATCAGAATTCAGAAAGACCACCCTAAGGATCTTATCATAGGGGATCCCAATAGTGGTGTGACTACCAGGTCAAGGGGAATAAGCTCAAATTCCTGTTTTGTTTCCAAGGTTGATCCCAAGAATGTGAAAGAAGCCCTGACTGACGAATACTGGATCAATGCCATGCAAGAGGAACTTGAGCAGTTCAAAAGAAATGAAGTATGGGAGCTAGTTCCAAGACCTGAAGGGACCAACATCATTGGTACCAAGTGGGTCTACAAAAACAAGTCTGATGAGAAAGGAGTAATTACTAGGAATAAAGCAAGACTAGTAGCTCAAGGATACACTCAAGTTGAAGGGGTTGATTTTGATGAGACGTTTGCTCCTGTGGCTAGGCTTGAGTCCATCAGATTGCTGTTAGGTATAGCATGCATTCTGAATTTTAAACTGGTCCAAATGGATGTGAAGAGTGCATTCTTAAATGGCTACTTGAATGAAGAAGTCTATGTGGAACAACCTAAAGGGTTCTGTGATCCTAACCAACCTAAGCATGTATACAAGTTGAGGAAAGCCTTGTATGGGTTGAAGCAAGCACCTAGAGCATGGTATGAAAGGTTGACCGAATTTCTGACCTCAAATGGATACAGAAAAGGTGGAATAGATAAAACCTTGTTTGTGAAGGATGAAGACGGCAAAATCATGATTGCTCAAATCTATGTGGATGATATAATCTTTGGTGGTATGTCAGAACAAATGGTAACACATTTTGTTCAACAAATGCAATCTGAGTTTGAAATGAGTCTGGTTGGGGAACTAACCTACTTTCTTGGAATGCAAGTCAACCAAATGGAGGACTCTATGTTTCTCTCCCAAAGCAAGTATGCCAAAAACATAGTTAAGAAGTTTGGTATGGATAATGCTAGGCACAAGAGGACTCCTGCTCCTACTCATCTGAAGTTAACCAAAGATGATGGAGGGCCTAGTGTTGATCAATGCTTGTATAGAAGCATGATAGGCAGTCTACTATACCTAACTGCAAGTAGACCTGACATTTCTTATGCAGTTGGAGTGTGTGCTAGATACCAAGCAGAGCCTAAAGTGAGCCACTTGAATCAAGTCAAAAGGATTCTCAAGTAAATCAATGGGACTTGTGACTATGGGATGATGTACTCACATGGGTCTCAGCCTGTCCTATCTGGGTACTGTGATGCTGACTGGGCTGGGAGTGCTGATGACAGAAAAAGCACATCAGGAGGATGTTTCTTCTTGGGAGACAATCTCATATCTTGGTTCAGCAAGAAGCAGAATTGTGTATCTCTGTCCACTGCAGAGGCTGAATACATAGCTGCTGGAAGCAGTTGTTCCCAACTGGTCTGGATGAAACAGATGCTCACTGAGTACAATGTCACTCAAAATGTCATGACATTGTTCTGTGATAATCTCAGTGCCATCAATATTTCCAAGAATCCCATCCAACACAGCAGGACCAAGCATATTGACATTAGACATCACTTCATCAGAGATCTGGTGGAAGACAAGGTGATCACCTTGAAACATGTAGCCACTGAACTTCAACTGGCTGACATATTTACAAAGGCTCTGGATGCTACTCAGTTTGAAAACTTAAGGGGCAAACTGGGAATATGTCTCTCTGAGAACTTATAGCAACCACTGATGTTTAGGATGTATTGTTTAATATCTCTGCCTATTAAACAATTGGAACTATACTCTGATTGGTCAACAGATCATAGCTATGCCACTTGCAACAAGTGTGGCAACAAGAGGGTAAGGAGACACCCTAACGTGAGAAGGCCTATGCACCTGCAGGAATTCAAGGATGTTGTTCATGCAGGAGTGGTTCTGGATGTCAGAAACAAAGTCATGGCATCTGATATGGCTGTACCTACAGTAAAGCAAAAGTGGGTGATTACTTGATCAAAGCTGTGAAGCAAGATCAAGTGGGTGCTAACTTGGTTGAAACTGTGAAGTAAAACCAAGTCTGTAATTCTGTCATTTTTTTTCTGTTTATGTTGTTGGCTTTGGCAACATTTTTTACAAAAAGGGGGAGTAACAGGTGATACCCCAGACAACAGATTGGTCTGTTACAACAGATTCTCATAACAGATTCGAAGATTCCTTCCCCTGCAGCTGATGTGTGTTGAAGTTTTTATTTAACTTCTGTACCTCTGTATGTGTGCTGCAATTAGAAGTTTTTATTTAACTTCTGTATGTGTGCTGTTATGTGAAGTTTTACTTAACTTCCATGTGTGTGAGTGTGCTGCCACTCTGAGTGTATTAGCTAGGTCTATTTCCGGCTAGATGTGTGATTCCGCTGCTATGAACTCTGTTATGGGGATCAAAGTGTTTTAGCCAAAAATTTGCCAAAGGGGGAGTTTGTAGGTGTTTAATTGGCTGCATTATATGGTAAAACACTAGCTGGATTCTAATGTCTTGACTGATGTCATGACATGGTGTGTATGTGTGACTGCATTGTAGGTTAGAATATCTAACTGTACTCTGATGTCTTGACTGATGTCATGACACACTTGAGTAGTTACTGCAGGATTAGCTAATACAGGATTTATTGAATGTCAAACTGGATGTTGTGACATTCATCCCTGTCAGCAGATACTAAGGAATAGAACAGCTGGTGTTCTGTTAGAACTTAGTATTTATTTCCAGTCTGGTTATCAAGGAAATACCAGACCTGGCATAAGGCCTACTGACTGAATGTCAAACTGGATGCTATGACATTCATCATTGACAGCATATACTGAACAATAGACAGAGTGGTGTTCTGCTATACTTCAGCATGTTTCTTAGTCTGTTCTTCAAGAGGATAACAGAACTGACTTAAGGCCAAATGTGTAAATGTCAAATTGGATACTTTGACATTTATTAATGTAAGCTGTTACTGTAGTATGGTCATTTTGGTCATATACAGGTCAGCAAAATTGTACAGTCTGTTTTCTGGAAAAACAGACTTAGCATATGATCCTTGATGTCAAGCTGAATGTCGTGACATTCATTCCTGACAGCATATGTTATATTGTAGGTTGTTCAGTTTTCTGTTTCAGCTTTTTCTCAGGTTATTCTTCAGGGATTCAACAGCTTAGAGAAAATCCAGGAAATCAACAACCAAGCTACATTTAATGAACCTAACAAATAACCTATTTGTTAGTAACCTAGATGTGGAATTTAGGGGAACTCGCGTGACCTGAAATTCAGGAGAATACAAGTGCAAAGGCCCAAGTACTGCAATATAAAAGGAAGTCATTCCTTCATTCAGAACTGGGGATTTTGAGGCGTGAAGATTTAGGGTGTCCATCATACTTCACTGCTGTATTTTTGTGAGTCTTGTATTAGACGTATCTTGTAAGCCAAGCCATTATCACGTAGATGATTGCTTTGGCATAGGGTGTTCATTGAGTTGTAAGTGTTGTGTTGCTCAAAGCTTTTAAGCATGAGTGTTGTGTATCTTGATTAAAGCTGTTAAGCACAATCAAGAGTTGTTTGAAGTGTAACTTCAAAATTGTCTTTAATATTGATTAAAGGTAGTAATCACTGAGGTGATTGAGGGGGAGTGAGTAGGAACTCTGATCTTAGAGTAAGATTGAAATTGCATTGGGTAGGGATTAAGTGAGGAGTTGTAAACGGGTGAGTTTAGCTTTGAATTAATACTACTGATAGTGGATTTCCTCCCTGGCTTGGTAGCCCCCAGATGTAGGTCATGTTGGACTGAATTGGGTAAACAATTACTTGTGTTATTTACTGCACTTACTTTTAAGTTCTGCATAATTCTTGTCTGTGCAGAATTGGATGTCATAACAACCCGTGTGACATCTAAAGTCTGATAACTAGAATTTCAAATAGGCCCGCTTCGTGTCTATCCACGCATCTGAGCAGAACCATGTCAAAATTTCTCTTGTAAAGCACTTCGCCATTGAGGTAGAAATTGCCAGATAATCTCCTCAAAGTTTTCCTATCTTTCACAGATGCCCCAGGTGGGTAAACCTGATTCTGAAGGAAACATTTAATATCGTAATACCACGGCTTATCATCTTTTACTTCCTCAACTGCAAATACATGAGCTGGTCTATCCAAGCGCATCACGGTGATATGGGGAACTTCATTCCAATATTTATCCATAATCATTGAAGCTAGTGTAGCAAGGGCATCTGCCATCCGATTCTCATCTCGAGGAATATGATGGAAGTCAACCTCAGTGAAGAACGTTGAAATCCTCCTCGCATAATATCTATATGGAATGAGGCCAGGCTGATTCGTTTCCCATTCACCCTTAATCTGATTAACAACGAGGGCCGAATCACCATATACATCAAGATGCTTGATCCTTAGATCAATACATTCCTCCAATCCCATAATACAGGCCTCGTACTCAGCCATATTATTCGTGCATTTGAAAGTTAGCCTTGCTGTAAAAGGAATATGTGTGCCCTGAGGAGTAATAATCACTGCCCTAATACCATTTCCATATTGATTTACAGCGCCATCAAATACCATACTCCATCTGGAACCAGGCTCTGGCCCTTCATCAAGTGTAGGCTCATCGCAATCTTTCACTTTCAAATACATAATTTCCTCATCCGGGAAGTCATACTGAACTGACTGATAATCTTTAATAGGCTGATGTGCCAAATGGTCAGCCAAGATACTACCTTTAATAGCCTTCTGAGCTCGATACTCAATATCATACTCAGATAACAACATCTTCCAACGGGAAATTCTCCCTGTTAAAGCAGGCTTCTCGAAGATGTACTTGATTGGATCCATTCTGGATATCAACCAAGTCGTATGATTTATCATATACTGGCGTAAGCGCTTAGCAGCCCAAGCCAAAGCACATCATGTCTTTTCAAGCATTGAGTATCGAGACTCACAATCAGTGAACTTCTTACTCAGGTAGTAAATAGCATACTCCTTCTTCCCTGATTCGTCTTGCTGACCAAGGACACAACCCATCGAGTCTTCAAGAACAGTCAGATACATGATCAAAGGTCTTCCCTCTACAGGCGGAGACAGAATCGGAGGCTCAGACAGATATTCTTTAATACTGTCGAAAACTTTCTGGTAATCCTCGGTCCAATCATGGGACTGATCTTTCCGGAGGAGCTTGAATATAGGCGCACATGTGGCAGTCATATGGGATATGAATCTGGAGATATAATTCAAGCGGCCAAGAAAACCTCGGACTTGCTTCTCAGTTTTGGGCGCAGGCATCTCTTGTATTGCTTTGACCTTTGCAGGATCAACCTCAATACCTCTTTCACTAACAATGAAGCCCAATAACTTGCCAGAACGGACTCCAAATGTACACTTGTTGGGATTCAGACGAAGCTTGTACTTCCTCAAACGCTGAAAAAGCTTCAACAGGTGCTCTACATGTTCAACTTCCGTTCTTGACTTAGCAATCATATCGTCAACATATACCTCAATCTCCTTGTGCATCATATCATGAAACAAGGTGGTCATAGCTCGTTGATAAGTGGCTCCGGCATTCTTCAAACCGAAGGGCATCACTCGATAACAGAATGTTCCCTAAGGTGTGATGAATGTTGTCTTCTCCATATCCTCGGGTGCCATCTTAATCTGATTATATCCGGAAAATCCGTCCATAAACGAGAAGACATTGAATTTAGCTGTATTGTCTACCAACATATCAATATGTGGTAGAGGGAAATCATCTTTCGGACTAGCTTTATTCAAGTCTCTATAGTCCACACTGTCGCATTACGCGAAAAACCGGCGGGAAACGAAAACAACAGAGCCGCCACCGTGCGTTATTTATCCCAAAAGAGGGAAAGGAAACGCTCGAAGTAAACCTGGAAAAGACATGGTCTCGCGACCAAAGAGAATGGGATCGGGAGTCGGTTATGCGAAGGGAAGGTATTAGCACCCCTACGCATCCGTCGTACTCGACGGGATCCACGCACAAAAGGAAGAATAAAGGTTGCTAAAAACACTGCTAAAACAAACACACACTGGCTGAAAGAGACACAGGAAAGACAAAAGAAACTAACTCGGCAGGATAACGCATCCAGGTCCTACGTAGTCTATCAGGCATAGACATCAGAGTCGACGTAGTTCGGGACAGGGGGAAAACGTGCTCGCTAGGATGTCGCATCCTATGCATACGTATCTTCTCGGACTAGAGAAGAATCAGAGCACTCGTAGCTCGGCTAACGCACGCCAAACAAAACCACACAGGAAACCGACTGCCAATCGCTGGACTTATGTCAGACTCCACACAAACAGGAAAACCTGGAAACCGAATGCCAATCGCTGGACTTACATCAGACTCCGAACCAAACAAACACACACGGGAAACCAAATGCCAATCGTTGGACTTACATCGGACTCCAAGCACACAACAACAATAGGATACAAAATGCCAATCGCTGGTCTTACATCCATCTCCTAACACACACAAAGACAAAACAAAAAGGGCGCCCGAAGAGATCAGCTCATCTCATGCCTACGTACCTCATCTGGTATGAGGATCAGGGCGACGTAGTTCCCCTACGCAGGGACAAAGGACTAGCCTAACCAGATACAAAGGGAGACACAAACTACTAGGTAGACTACGACTCGAGCCTAGAAGTTGTCATGCATCATTGCCCTATGTTAAGGTTGCTATCTAACTTGCACAGGAAGCAAGCTAACCTAAACATGACTTGCACAGGAAGCAAGCCAAACTAACCCTAACTTGCACAGGAAGCAAGCTAAACTAAAAAAAACACAAACACACAAGCACAAATAGCACACACTATATGCAATCAGTTGGCTCAATCAAGGTTAGGTTTTAGTCGAGGGGTCATATCAACCCCGACAAACAAACCACTGTAACAGGGTGATGTTAGCTCTTAACCCTAACATTGAGAGTTAGGGTGAAGCAGATGAACTAGGAAGTGAGGGGTGTGCCTCACAGCTCTTATCCCTGGCCTGGGAGAGCTTTTAGACAGATAAAAGTGTGGGTTCAGAAAGTTGGAACCCTTCTACACTTATGACTGACTCAACATGGATCTTGGGTTAATATCCACAATGCATCGACACCAGGTGTGTGAGCAAAGGGATGACTCAACTGAATAGCAGGAGATGGATTGCACATCTCTTTTATCTGCCAATTGCCTCATAGAGGGCTTGGATATGTACAGGGACAAATATAAACAATCACAAGCATTGCCTCTTAAGGAGGACTTCAGACAGGTGCCTGGCCAAATAACAGACCAGGTCTTCCAGACTACATGCAGTTAGAGACATTATACCTCAATGCTCAAGCTATCAAGCAAAGCAAAAGCAAGTTCACAAAGGAACTATAGCAACTAAGGTACCTGAAAACAATCCAACATAATCAGTACACAACTCAAACAAAAGTCAAACAGACAATGGTCAACAGTCAATTGTACATAAACAGACAGACAAGCATCAATGCACACAGGTGCAAGCCACAAAGCTTAAGTACAAGTCTCAAAGCCTACAAAATAAACTCAAGATTAGTCATCAACAAGCAATGGATCAACTCCAAATGAGTGAATATCATCAAGCATGGCAATTGTGCTTTTTCAACCTGAAACAAAGCTCAAATGTGAGAGGCTAACCACTAGGACAAGGCCTAGGGTCAAAATGGGAGCAATAAACCAAAACAGAACATGAAAATTATCAAGAATCAAGATTAATCAAATAAGAAACAAATCCAAGTGGTCTCATATTCATATCATCAACCAATTTCATTTCATAAAGCATTTAGTACAAAACATGTAAATTGAAAGCTCATAGAACCAAACAGAATGAATCAATCCACATCAACTCAAAAACAATTCAATACATCTCAAGAAAAAACATGGCTAAACAGCATCCATCAAAGGTTCATCACACCAAAATTCAAGTCATTTGGATAAGGGGAAGCATGTCAAATAAAATCCATAAGGCAAGGCAAGGCAAAACAAGCTCATACAAGGCACAAAATCATACATCAACTTCATACAAGCACAAAACAGAATTGGTACAAGATAAATGCATCAAACCAAAGCCAAGACAAGCTTCAAGGTGTCTAGAATACATGTGCAAAATTTTAAGTCCATCCAATAAACATCAAGAATTTCCCAAATCATCTAAGATCATGACTCACAAAACGTCCACAAATGGTCAAACAGAAAAGAAATTCTCAAACAAATTGGAAATGCACTCAAAAATTCTAAAAAACTTCACACTCAAACTTAACATCCAGAAGAGTCAACATGCAAAAAATCAGATTAATTGAAGTTAATATGGCATGGTAATGAAAATCCACAAGTTGGACAAGAAATGGTGTGACACACATTGTCACACCTACATTCAACAGAGCATATCTCATCAACCAGAAATGATAAAATCACAAACTAAATGCCAAAATGTCAATTAAGATCTCTAGTTTACACATGAAAAATTTCAGCTCCATTGGATTAATCATCATCATTTCACAACCAAAATAGCAAGCAAGGTGCAAGGAATGACATGCAAACATAAACCCTAGGCCACATTAAAATCCAAACGTGCACAATTTTTGTAAAAATAATAAAAAAAAAAGTAGAGATCTTGAGGATCATTGTGGAAAAAATCTCATCTCATTTGGACAAATATTTTAGGAGTTATGAATTTTTGAATGATTGAAAAAAATAAAAAATGAATGAGTGAAGTGGTATGAACATGTATAGCATAAGTGAAATAAATGAAATGGCCAAATATGAAACTGCTGGAGCCCGGACTCGAACCACGTTGGTTTTCAAACCTGGCGCTACTTAAGTGAAACGCCGCGTTTCACTTAAGTTCTGTGAAGCGCGCTCAGCCACTCATTTAGCCACGCTGAATAATCCAACCAATACATGGCCAGCAACAGGAAATTTCATGCAAGCACGCGGGGAAAGGGATCAAATGCTATTCTGGAAACACAAACCCTAATGTTCTTCATGTGTTCATCAACCTTCATACACTCAAGAACAAAGTTGCACAGAAATTCACAAACGATACATCATTAGCTTCATCTTTCCAAGCACATTACTAATCTAACATCAATTCAAACTAATTTTCACTAACAATCTTGGATCGAGCAAAAGAAGTTTTGAACATCAATCTTATATTCAACATAACTTGCTCAATTCTTGATGAAAATACACGATATAAAGCTCAGCACACTCAGCAATAAAGGATCTACAAGATGCACATGATTATTTCAAGAATGGTGACATTCGAAATTTTACCTTCAAGCAATTGCAGAACTGGATTCGGTTGTTTTAAGCCTTGTAAGGTCCAAACAGCAGCTCTCCAATGCTCAAGTAGATGAATGGATGAAGGAATGTTGCTCAGTTGTGCTTAATGCAGCTCAAATCCTCACTTGCCATTGATGAAGCTTGCTTTGACAGTTCCAAACCAGCTCGAAAATCCTTGAATACTTGCTTCAATCCAGCTCCATTATGATTGTGGATGATGATTTGGTCGAGGAAATAGCAATGGATTCAAAGAAATTTGCAGAAAAAGTGAGAGAGCAAAAAATGAAGATTATGCAATTTGATCTAGATCTGAAAAAAAGATGTGTTAATCCTGAAATCTGCTAGGGTTTCACTTATATATCATCTGTTAACCAAGTTCTTAATCATGTTTAGGCATTTGGTAAGTGGAATTAGTGAAAACAAGTGTTTATGCAAAATTGATATTTCCACCTCTATGCATGGTATGAATGGAACAGTACACGAAAATGGGCCTAAATCCACTCAAAATTCTGTTTGTAAGCCAATGGAAGTGTTGCCAAGTGTAAACAATGCATTATTTTAAGATTTGAAAATTCCATCCAAAAAATCAAGTGAAAAATCAAAAAAATATGTGATGGAAATACATGGTTTATGATGCATGATTTGAATAGTGTATGTTAAGACATGAATGTTGCAAAAAATCCCACTCCATTTGGCCTTTTGGTTCAAAAGTTATGCACTTGTGAAGTTCAAGTTTTCTTGGCAAAGATTGATCCATAACTTCTCAACCACACATGAGAAATTCATGTTCTTGGGCTTTTTGGAAATGGGAGAGCAAGATCTTCAACTTTCATGTTAGACAAAATTTCATTTGGAGCTTTCTTGATGATGTAAACTTGAGGAGAAAACCTTTCCATTTTTGGCAATTTGAAATTACAGGTCACCTGCTATTTTTGGAAACTTTTCATCTGACCACAAATTTTTCAATGTTGATGTTTGAAATGTCAAATGAGACTTGTATGGACATGAATGAGGCCTCTTTAACCATCTCCCACCTTCAAATCCATGATTTCATGCACAGTTGACTTTGGTTGACTTTCTAGGGTTTCAGATGAAATTCAGCTTGACTGTTGAGCTTTGATCATCCAATCCTTGGCCAAACCACTTCATTATGATCCCTAGGTCACATCAACTTGTTGAACCAACCCTAGGGCTTTGCTTCAATAGGAAATGCACTTGCTTGCTTGCTTAACTGGATCTCCTGACCGGTCTTGACTGATGACTTGCACTTGGGCAATGGACAATGCAATGCTATGCAGTGAACAATGTAATGTTAATGACCTAATCATGAAAATGTATGTACAAAATGGGAGGTGCAAATTTGAAGTGCTACACACACACATCCAGACTTTTCCATCTTTCTTAGGCACGAGCACAATATTGGCCACCCATTGAGGATATGTAGAAGTCACCAGAAACCCGGCATCAATTTGCTTCTGAACCTCCTCTTTGATCTTTACTGCCATATCAGGATGAGTTCTTCTGAGTTTCTGCTTCACAGGCACGCACTCAGGCTTCAAGGGTAGGAAATGTTGCACAATATCTGTATCTAGATCTAGCATGTCTTCATATGACCAGGAAAAGACGTCAACATATTCTCGTAGCAACTTAATCAACCCCTTCTTAACAGATTCTTCCAGAAGTTCCCCAATCTTTACCTCTCGCACACAATCTTCAGACCCCAAGTTGACTGTTTCCAGATTCTCAAGATGCGGCTGAATGATCTTCTCTTCATGCTCAAGTAGACGGGTAATCTCATCAGGAATCTCTTCAATATCATCTTCCTCTGCCTCGAATACAGTGAATTCAAAATTGGGAGATGGTGTAGGATCGTTATGTTCAATGGGTTTAGAAATCAACCTGTATAATGATTTTGGATATGAAAAGCTTTAGAATTCAAACAAGGCAAATCATTATGCATATGAAAAGATCGATTTTATTCTATTTTTAGGGTTTTATGTGATCACCAATTTCATGCAAAAAGCAAAAAGGGAAAATAATTGGAAAAACAAACATTTAACATGAATTTATTAAATGAAAATATCATTGTATTTATGCGCCAACAATGTCATCACTCCTTCTTTTGGCATGGGAGAAGGGTTTTCAAACAAAGTGATCATTACGTTGACTTATGGACAACTGTTGGAATATCCACAGCGACCCAATTGTTGCAGACCCCTCCAGGGATGATGAAATTGCCAGAATCCTTTGTATCTTCTTCTAAAATGGCAGCAGCCTCCTCATCTAGACCGGTGTAGATGAAACCTCCACTCTTGAATAACCCTTGCTTATTGAAAGTACCAGAAGAAAAACCTATGCCAGCCCGGGACTCGTTGTCTTCTAACTCAATCATTTTTCCTAAACCAGTGGTTGCACCATGCTCAATGGCCAGCTTTGCATCTTTGTAGGAAGCAAATGAAGGAGCTCTTTTCTCAATAGGCTCAGCAATAGATAACGCTTGGAAAGGAGTTTCAACTTCAACCTTAGCATCTATATAAGAGAAGGAAGACAAATGGCTAACCAGAAGAGCCTTTTCTCCCCCTACCACCACCAGCTTCTTGTTCTTCACAAATTTCAGTTTCTGGTGTAGGGTGGATGTCACGGCGCCCGCCTCGTGAATCCATGGTTTGCCTAAGAGACATTTGTACGATGGGTGAATATACATAACCTGGAAGGTAATCTGAAAATTACTTGGTCCGATCTTGATTGGGAGATCAACTTCCCCAATCACAGTTTTGCGAGACCCATCGAAAGCCTTCACAACTACTCCACTCTGCCTTATGGGAGGCCCTTGATATGATAGCTTGGAGAGAGTGGACTTTGGCAATACGTTCAATGATGAACCAGTGTCCACCAGTACATTGGACATGGCGTTGTCTCTACAACCCATAGATATATGTAATGCCAAGTTGTGGTTTCTTCCCTTCTCAGGGAGATCAGAGTCACAAAAGCTTAGGTTGTTACAAGCAGTAATATTTGCAACAATGCTATTGAATTGCTCTATCATGACATTGTGATCCATCAGTCTTGAAATGTTGGCTCTAGTGTAGTACCGGTGAGTCAGCTTGTCTTCAAAATAAATGAAGGACACAGAGTTAGACCACAGGGCAAGGGACCGGAAACAGAACCTGCTTATGCATATGATGCATGCAATGCTTATGCATATGATTTGTTTTTTTTATTTCAAATGAACTTTAGAGTTTTATTTGCAAATTTTGGAAATATTAAGCATTTTATCACATATGGAACTATCTCATCAAATAATATCAGGGAAAAGAAGTATATCATCGTCAATTCTATACAAGAGAAAAGGAGAATAATCATCCTGTGGATCCCTAGAAACAATCATCTAAAGCTCGGGACACAGGGATATAAGATGCACAAAGCCTCTTCACCTCCCTCTCGTAGGCTACCTCCATATCGGCTTCCTCTTTGGCGAGTCAATCATACTTCCTCTTCCAGAACTTAGAAGACTAAGGAAGTAGAGAAGTCCATGCATCATTAGGATCATCAATAACCTGATGCTCAAGAAACTCAATCAACGCATCCTTCTTCTTCATCTGCTGAAGCAACTCTTCACGTTCACGGATCCAGGCACGTGAACGGTCTTCGTCTCTCAACTCCTCTACTCCTTGGTTAGGGAGGGTTGAAGGCCCAGCCGTAATCATAGGTGTAGGTCTCAGATACTCGTAAGGCATGAGATACTCAGACGCTCTCTTCCTTACCCAAGCAGTGTAAGGCTCCAAAGCGATGCAATTCTTAGGACCCAACTCTTTCCTTCCTTTCCTATGAATCTTGCACCAAGCGCGGACCATCCTAGCTTTCAAGCCTTGGGGATCTTTACCATCCTGAAAGAATACACCCTCTAACAGAATGTTATTGGGTTTATCCTTTAAGGGGAACCCAAGCTGCCGACGTGCCAAAACAGGATTGTAGTTAATCCCACCACATGTACCAAGGAGAGGTACATTGGAGAATTCACCATAAGAGTCGATAATCTGCATACCATCATACACACGGTTGTACCAAGAGATATCATCATTAGTGAGAGACATAAGTCTCGTGGACCACCGTAGACATTCCTTGTTCTCCTTGAAAGCGACCGTCTGAGGTAAGTGAGAAATAAACCACTTATACAATAGAGGCAAACAACACACAATGGCGCCACCACCCTTTGCATTCCTCATATGCAAAGAGAAGTAGGTATCGCCCAACAGAGTCGGAACGGGATTAAGAGTAGAAAAGATCCTAATGGCGTTCACATCCACAAACTTGTCGATGTTGGGGAACAATACTAGCCCATAGATGAGAAGTACAAATATGGCTTCAAAGGCATCCTCACTCATGGCCTTTCCATACGTAGTAGCTTGAGCAATGAGGAACTCAGAAGGGAGACCTTGAATTCCACCTTTGGTAGTCATATGAGCACCAACCAGAGATTCATCTATATGCAACATGTCAGCTATCTCTTGAGAAGTAGGAACATTCTCCAAGCCACTGAACGGCAACTGATCCAAAACAGGTATACCCACAAGATAAGCATACTCCTCAAGGGTAGGAAAAAGCTGGAAATCCAGAAACGTGAAGCAACGGTACAAGGGATCATAAAACTGCACCAATACACTCATCAATCCTTCATCCACCTGAGTAGTCAGAAGAGGAAGAAGCTTCCCAAAACGAGCCTTGAAACCCAAAGGATCTAATACATAGGATGTCAGATTCCTTAACTCTTTCAAATCTGGTTGCCTGAAGCTGTACTTCTTTGTATTCCTTCTTTGTCTTTCCATGTCTGAAAATTTTGCAAATAAACCCCTTAAGTTCCTTGAAAATTTTCTCATTATTTTGATGATATGAATGCAAATGGGTGAATGAATGCATGAATGCAACAATCACACTCAAGGATCAAGCAAAGCACACCAAACAAAGGTCATGGGATGGATCATGTTATTCTTAATATCAACCATCCATTTTGGTGGATTATGGTTTACACCTTATCAACACCCAAGTTTCATTGATATTAAGGATAACTGAACGGATCAACCATGAATCAAGAGTTTGTTGCAAGTCACGAGCATGGAGTTTAGGTTAAGAACCACCCAAAGGGAGTGTACTAAGGTTTAAACCTGCCAAACATGTTCTACAAAAGGTTCCCATAGTCATCATCCCATCTTTTGGATATTATCGGAGAAACGACTACTCGTATTCCAAAAATATTCTCAAGAGAGACTCTTATGAGTGTAGTATCGCGTAACAATCGTATCAAATCTTACACTTGAACGACTTTCGCACTACATCCTACAAATAGGCCAAGATGGGTTTGGTAAACTAAGGTCCTTGGCTTCTAAGGTCTATATTGGAAAGAGTAATGTCTAACCACAACTTACTTGTGTGACATTATTGATCCCAACATGACCTCCACCAAGTGAATGGACTTGCAAGTCAACTTGCTAAGGAATAACTCCACGCAAGTCGACAAGACTATGCCATTCTCATATCCTAAGTGCACTCGAGTCCGGGTATAGAACTCGTCTCACAAAGATCACCAAGCATACAAGGAATTAATATTCAAACAATTCAATCATTACATACAATACAGTAATCCCAAATTGCACAAAAATATGTCACACAAAAAAAAATATACAATACAATACAACAAATATGAAAAGTAGGCAAAACCCACTAGGATTACGCAATTTATCCCCAGCAGAGTCGCCATTTTTCTGTAGCGGGGTATTCGTTACCATTAGAGATATTGACTAAATCCAAGATAAATCATACAAGTCGAGTCGCCACCACACTTCTATTTATCCAAAGGAATGGTTAGAAAGCGAACAAAAACCTAAAAGTTTTATCGAATCAAAAACTAGTAAAAATGTCAGAGATCTGGGTAAGGGGGTTGGTTATGCAATGGGAAGGTGTTAGGCACCCAAAGCATTCTAGGTACTCCTAGGGAGCCCTTTTCACACTTGTTGTAAGATTGGCATTTTGTGAAAATTTATTTGTGCAAACATGATTGAAGGGATGGGAAAAGTGTATATGTTTATCTAATGTATTACTTACTAAAAGAAGGGTCAAAAGAAAATGACTCGCACGGATGTCGCATCCATTGCATACGTATCTCATCTGAATCTGAGAATCAGAGTCTTCGTAGCTCGGCTACCTATGGGTTAAGGAGGAGTGTGCTCGGTAAGACATCGCATCTTATGCCTACGTACCTCATCTGGAATGAGAATCAGAGCAAAACGTAGTTCGACTAACTACGGGGTTAAGGGTTATGTTTTGGGGTGAACGACATTACTACGCAATCTACCGGATGCTCGACCTTTGGAGACTTACTCGCCTGTAGTAGAAGGAGATAACGTGTTCTTAGGAGAAGAAAAATCAATGAGTTTGGGGTGTTTAGGGATGCTCATGCAAAAGGGTAATGAGGATAAGACCTCATAGCTCTTAACCCTGGACAGGGTGAGCTCATGACAAAAAGTGGGGATTCAGAAAGGTGGAACCCTCTCCACTGACCGACCGGACAAAAGATCTCGGGGTTTTTGCTCTAAAGCATCGACACGTAGTGTGATCTTAAAGAACGACGCACTGAATAACGGGGGATTGACTACTAATCCCTTTTATCCGTCAATTGCCTCTTCGGAGGTCTTTAGGCAAAAAAGTAGTAAAATGCGGGAAAGATAAAGGGATCGAGAGATCTACCATACGGATAAAGATCCGAAGTAACAGCAAATAAATAAATAAGAAACCCAGAGATCTCCCAAGCTAGCACCATTAAAGAAAGCGAGTCATTACAGGTAATCGGAATAAACCTCCAGGTGGTATCCCACGAATAAAGTGGAACACCAAGCAAGCTATCCCTGCAAGAGTATGTGAGCCCTCACAAAACAAAACTCAACAAACAGGTTAGAGAAACAAGATAGGGTAATCAAGAGTTGCCCCCCAAATCAAAGTGTAACCACATGAACCATGCCATTAAAATTCACAAAAAGCTCACAAAAAGCAACCGAGGGTAGGAGGCCTGAACCTCGTGTCGAACAGATGCATCAAAAGGGTATCAAATTCACCCATAATACCTCATACATTCAGAGCATTCAAATTAAAAGCATAAAGTAATGGGAATAAGGGCAAACCTGATTGGAGAGACCGATGAAATTGAATGGCACGGTTGGGTTTGCAAAGCACTCTTAGGGTTTATATGAGAGGGAATTGGTTCTTTGCCTATGAGTTCCCTTCAGTCTCTGGAGGTTGCTCTGAACTCTGTTAGCTCTTCTCTCACTATCTTTTTCCTTGCCAGGGTAATAGGAATAGAATGAAATTTTGTTTCACTGAAACTCTGAATTTATAACCTGATTTTGGTGGACTTGTGGGCTCAAATGAGAGAGGCCCAAATCCAAAATTTTATTTATTTATTTATTTATTTATTTATTTATTTATTATTTATTTTTTTCGTTTTTCGTTTTTTTTTAAACACGTGGGCTTCGCCTAGCGAGCATGACAGTTCAAGAAATTCCTCTGAACGTAGGTGATTCTGGTGGCTTTTCTTGGGACTCGCTAGGCGACCCATTCTGCTCGCCTAGCGAGCATGACAGCTCATGAACGAACTTTTGCTCCTTCAAGATTAACGTTTTGACTGACGAATAGACCCCATTTGAACCTGTTGGAAGTATCTCAAGCCATTCCCTTGTGTTGACTGATCATCTAAATAGAGCCCACAAAGTGTCTTGGATGATACTCAAGCTTCAAACAAAAGATGTTAGTGACACATTTTTGTGCTTTTGGTTAGTAAACAAAAGTAAGAGAAACAATGATGTATAATTCAAGCATGCTTGGTGATCTCAAACCAATCACAAGGAGTCCCACCCAAAGGCAAAGGGAACCAAGATGCTAAAGATCCTTGAGGCAATGCAAATACAATGTTATGATGCCATGAAGGATCTTAGGGTCAAAATTGGGGTCTTACACCAGCAAGGGAAAAAATACCTTAATCGAATCTAAGACTCTTCGAGGATATTAGAGCAGTATCTCTAGAAAACAAATGAGATTCTTCAAATTGATGAAGCAGTATCTCAAACAGAGAAATGAGGTTCTTCAGATAAATGAAGCAGTATCTCGAATATTCGTCTGTTGGGGGAATTTTTTTAAGAAAATACTCCTTTTGAGGGAGATTTACTAGAAATGATCTACAGGGGAAAAGCTCATGAGAGGATTTTTAGGGTAACCTCTACTTAGGGAAGCAATGCTAGTAAAGAAGATGTTGGGAATATCATTATTAACCAAAAGGTCGAAAAATGATTTGCTGAGAAATAACCCTACGAGCTTATGTAGGGTAATGACTTCATTTGGAAATGAGGAATGTCCGAGACATATATGAATGACCTTGGATCCTGATATTTTATATTTGATTTTTGTATGATGTCCCACTTTAGGTGGGAATTCCATGCATGGGATGATGCATGTGATGCATGCAAGTATGCAATTTTGCTGAGGATATTTGGCTGTGCGTGCGAAGGACTGTTGTGTTTTTTTGAAATTCCCATTTTTGTGGGGAGTGTTGTGCATGAGTATGTTGATGACTGGTACAGCTGTGTTTGATGAATCTTCTTGTTTGGCAGGAAATTATGCATGAAATGATACATGTGATGCATGTAGGAATGCAACTGGGTAATTGGATATGCCCCGGTTAAGACATTTCGCTTTGAGGTATGATGCCAACAGTATGGATTTTTTATCATTGGGGCGATCAATGGAGATCAAATTTTAATGCCCCTGCTAGGTGGTTTTGGGAATATATTTGGGTTGTTCCGAGTCATTGAAAGGTTCAGACTTTTCAACACGCGATACTCCGTCCATGATTTATCAATGTTTCTGTTGGAAATATGATGGGGCCTTGCCCGGGTCTGGCTATACAATGAGTACATTTATGAGAGGTATGAATCAGTAGTTGAAAGGAACATAACCGTCTGCAATCAGTCCTACATCTTTATCAAAGACAAGAGTGACTCTTGGGGACTAAAGGATTTGTCCGCTTACTGTTTCAAAAGCAATTTTACCACTTTATTCAAACATGCATTTTATTTTCTCCAATAGTTTTTTAAAAGTGATGTTTATCAAAAAATAAAAGGTGATTTACAAACAAACAGATAAAATAAAATAAATGATTTGGGCACACTTTTGTTGAGAAAAATTCTCTTTTATTGATTTGACCCTTAAATGGGTGATTGTACATAAAGACGCAATTCCTTAATGAGGTAATTGTTGTGCATAAAAACAAAATGGCAATGAAAATTGAGTTCTTATTGAGTTTCCACACTGCTATGATCCTTATGTCTTTGATAGCCCGAGCACTTTGCTTTTGAAAAGTGAGGTAGACTGATTCTTTGTCTTCGAGGGTATGTCAGATGTCTGTAAGTACAACACTTTGTCTTGGAATTAATCCCTAACTTTTGCCTGGACCGCCCTTTCGGGTTTTCGATCCACCGGGATACCCATTTTTGCCTGAGTCGCCCTTTCGGGTTTTCAACTCAGCGGGTCAAATTCTTTTATTTGTATCCCTAATTTTCTCCTGGATCGCCCTTTCGGGTTTTCAATCCACCGGGATAGCCATTTTTTTTCCTAAATCGCCCTTTCAGGTTTTCGATTTAGCTGCTTTTATTATTCCACTTTTTTAGGCGAAGTACTTTTTAACAGCATCAGTGTTGGTGGTGTAGCACCTCAAATTTGCACCTATCATTGTACATATCATTTCATATTAGGTCATAGCATATCATAACCCATTGCATAACATTTGCATTGTTTCTCAGTTGCCTCAAGAGCAAGCAAGCAAGAATTAGGTCAAACTGATCAGGAGATCAGTCTACCAATCAAGCAAGGTTGCTTCTCAAGGAATCAAAGCCCTAAGGTTTGCCCAACAAGTTCACATGCCTTGGAGGTCTTTTTGAAGTGTTCAAGTCAAGGTTTGAAGGCTCAGAGGTCATCAGTCGATGCACAGACAAGCCAAAACCCTAAACAGTCAGCAATCAGTCAAAGCAGTGGATGGTGGCCATTCTTGTGGAATTTGGGCACCATGATCAATCATCAAGAGTTCATATGTCTTGAGACATCATTTGAAGTCAAGGTCTCAAGGAATTAGGGTTTGGAATTCATCAGAAATGCACAGTCAAGTCCAAAACCCTAGAAAGTCAAAGTTGGTCAACTGTGGTTGATTTCTTTGGTTTTGATGGATGGAAATGGTTTGAAGGAGTTTATTCATGTCCTAGTAGGTCTCATATGTCATGGGAATCAACATCATGGAAGAATATCAAGCCAATCAGAAAATTTCCCAAAAATAGAAACTGGACCTGTAATTTCAACTGCCAAAAATGGAAACTTCTTGATCCTCAACTTGCATCATGATACAAGCTTCAAATGAATTTTTGCCCAACATGAAAGTTGAAGATCTTGTTCTCCCATTTTCAAAAAGTCCAAGAACTCTCAAATCCCATGTGCGGTTGTCAAGATATGATCCAATCATTTTCATCAATTTGTGAACTTCAACTGAGCATATCTCCCAAACCATAAGGCCAAATTTGGTGGGGTTTTTTCCTACAAACCACATTTTTCATCCTCTTTCCAAAAATATAAATTTCATGACCTAAAACCTTGCCAATCAAAATGGCATTTTTGGACCTATTCCTTTAAAATTCAAAGTTTGACCCAAGTTTGACTTTTTGCTTCTTTGATTTTTTCTTGACTTGGCCAATTGGAATCCATTTTATACCACATTTGTGACATGTTCCAGCTCCTAACTCATCATCATACCACCATTTTCCCATCATTTTGGCCTAAAGTGCAAAGTTGTCAAAATATGCAATTGGTTTCAATAAGCAAGTACATGTTAGCAATTGATGTGCAGCCACAAAGCAGCAGAAATGCAGTCTGTATGCAGCATGATTGCAGGCCCACACGACCAATCTGCACACCTCCATTTTCATTTGTACCAATTTAGCAAAAAATGAAAATAAGTTCTTTAAGGCTAAGCAAGCTTAGCATGTGATTAGTGGAGCATAAACAGACCCATATAAGCCTTCCTTCTGTCCAAACAAACCCTAGTTTTTACAGCCTACACACAGAAAACACACTCTCACTCTCTTCTTGCAAATTGGCAATTGGAAAAATTCTGAGCAGATCCTCAAAGCACACAAGTTCCTCTTGTTTCCTTCATTATCTAGACAACATCTTGAGCACGTTCTCATCATCATTTCTCAACTGAAACACCTTCCCTAGCTCTGCATCTTCAAGAGCACTGTTGAGGGCAGATTTTAGGCTGGACCAGGTTATGTGTTCTTGAGCTAATTTTCTGCAAGCACTCAACCTTTGGAAGCTGTGTGACTACCTGTTTCGAGCTATATCCCTCAATCCATCACTATTTCCAGCTTTTCTTCAAAAACAAGTTAGTTTTCAGTCCTCTCCTTTCTCCAAACTATATCATGTTTTTGGTAGGTCTTATCATGCTGAGTACACTACAATTTATTTTACCTGAAATGATGATGTTATGAGGGAGAAATCCGGATTTGTATTTTTTGTGCATGAAGTTGTTCTTACCCGATTCTTGAAAACTATGGTGTATTAGTGGTCATGTTTGAGGGATATGTCATGCTTGCTTGCCATGTTATTTGATTTTCAATTGATGATGACTGATTGATGATGTTGAACACATGCTACTGTTATATCCGAACCCTAGCACTCTGTCTTGAAAACTCCCATAGTCATGTTGTTTTGTTGTCAGCTAGGTTTACTTAATGATGAATGTTCATTACCATGCCTGATTATTGAGGATTCTATTTATGATTGTTTGTTCATCATTAATGGTTGAATATGGAAATAATAAAGCATTGCTGTATCCATTAAACTCTAATTTGTTTCCAGTTTATTTTCCCATAGTCATGCCTGTTGTTATTAGGTGTATCTGCATAATCATATTGTTGCTGCTATGCTGCTGACCATGCTATAGGTTGATGTTGAGTTTCAATGAAAATGTTCATGCCTGCTGTTTCTTAAATCCATTAGACCTGCCTAGAATATCTCCTTGAACTGTGTATGTTTTTCTGTTTAAAGCCATTTGGGGATGATGTTTAGTTGCCAGGCAAATTGGGCCTCTTGATCGGGATTGATTTTCTCATGATGTTGGTCACATAAACAAACATGTACCAGTGCCATGTTATTATGTGTTTTGCTTGAATTTTGTTTGATGTTGATGAACCATGGAGTGGAATTGATATAGGTTGCTGTTGTTTAATTTAGTTCTGCCCGGGAATCTCCTCTGCTTGTGCTTGGTCTGTTGTTAATTAATGCTGTATGATGATGATGTTGCATAAACAAACTTGTACCAATGCCATGATTGCTTGCCATGCTGTTCAAGTTTCAATTGGTGATGACTGTTTGATTGCATGATGAACATGACTTTCAAACCCTGCTGCTGTTAAACTACTTTATCCTGTCCAGGAATTTTGTCTGAATGTGTATTGGTTTGTTGCACTATTGTCATGATTAATTGTTGCTGTTCATTGGATGTTGTTTATTCGATTGCTTGAAGCTGAACTTGATACCCTGCTGATAATCCCTAAGGTTTTTCTAAAAAACAGAATGTTGAACTTCCATTGTTTATTTTGATGTTGTTCATGCTGCTTGCCAAATACTATGCTGGTTGTGTGTTCAAATGTTTGATTCTGTTTGGATGTTGACTGAACTTGTTTGAAGTTTGAACCTTGAGCCATGATGTTGAAATCCTGTTATTTTTCTTCCAGAAAATCATGCTTTTATTGTTGCATGAACATTGGCTGTTGTTTTTGCTCATGTTGCATGATACATTTCGAGGCCATGCTATTGTGTGTTTGCTGTTTGGATTTGCTTGGATGATTGATGAATACACGATGCCATGCTAATACCTTGCTAACTGTGTTTCAAACCTTAAAACCTGCCAAGATTTCGCATGAACAGATGGTGTTGGTTTGTTGTTATGTTATAGTTGTATGAAGAATGTTTATTAGATGCTATGCTGTTGTGAGTTTGTGGTTTGAATTTGTTTGGATGTTGTTGCTCATGTTGTATGTTACATTTCATAAACCATGCTGTCGAAACCCTAGAGCCAGTTCCCATATAGTCTTGTTGGCTGTTGTTGTCCTGTGCTGCATGAATGTCCTTTATGTTACCATGTTGGTCTGCACGATTTTGTTGAAATTTATTGGCCATGATGTTTGATTGAAGTTGAGTATTTGAATTGCCCTGCTGTTGTATTATGCCAAGCCCTAGTTCCCTGCATGAACCCAGAAAATATGGAAGTTCATTGGATATTATGGCTTGGTTTACTGTTTCATTGGGGCAAGCCAATCAGGACATTTCCTGGGCGCCCCTGAAACACAGTCGTTTCAATAAGTGGCCTCAGTAATTACACATTTGCCATCCTTTGACCTTGGTTTGACTACCTTTGCCTTGCCCTTGTTCATGTTTTGCCCAATATTTCATCCAACTTCAATAATTATTTTCCAATTCATTTTTCACCCAAAAATTATGAAATTTTTTACACTTGATCATGTTTGAGTCTATTATTTAATGGTGAATTTTAATTAATTTTCCAGTGGTTGGTTTTTAATTGACAATTATTTTCTCAACATGTGTGCATGAATGATACCCTTGGCCATTTCAATTGTGAAATAATGATGTTGTGCCCAATGCCTTTGAAATTTTTTAGGGTGAAACTAGACACATTGACCTTCATTTCCATATAGAGTTTGTGCATTTATCATTTGTGGATTGAGGGTTATGATTTTTTGAAGTCATGTGTTACAATTGTTGCTATGCCATGATCATGTATTTTCACAAATTTTGTTCACACACTTCCCCACATCCAAATGATCCCAAATTTTGCATGAATGATCTCTTGTATGTCTAGTTGATCTATGAATTTTCTTGGAGTTAATCATGCTGTTTTCCATTTAATTGAGAATTTTCTTCCATGCTTAGTCATTTGTTGACTTTTTGTGCTATACCTTGCCAAATCCTTTGTGAAATTCTCAAATCATATTGTATGTCCATGAAATTTCATATGTGATAACTAGACTCTTTGAGCTTTGCATTGGTGTTAATCTAATTCATTTCTCTTCTGTTTTCAAATTGATATGATTTTTTGAAGTTGACCCATGCTTGTTGACTTTCACCATGCTTACTTGAATTTGTTTTGACTTCATGATTTTATTTGACTGCCTTCCTCTCATCCAATTGCCATGAAATTTGACATGTATACCATGTTAGATGTTAGGATTGAGTGTGATTTGTTTCATGATTTTTTGAGATTGTTTGAGTTGACTTTTGAATGAAGTCTTTGCTGTTGACTTTTGTATGCTTCCTTTGCTATGCTTTGCATTCTTTTGCATATGAAATGACCTTGATGCATGATATAAGTTTGAACCCAATTGTGTTTGCTTCCTACATGATTGAGTTTGACTTTGATTGAATATTGCTTGCTGCCTTGACCTTCTTCTTTCATCTTTGACCCTAGGCTAGCCCTAGTGGTCTTCTGAGCTTACAATTGAGCTGTTGTTTCAGGTTGAGCACCCATGCTTTAAGGATCACTCAAATGTGATTGAATTTGATTGTTTGCTTGTCTATATTGTGCTAACCTTTTGTTTTGTAGGTGACTCATGTAACTTGAGTCTTGCTTTGCACAGTTGATCTTCTATGGTTGACTGTTTCTCCATTTCCTTTGCTTTTAACTGTTTAATTGCATACTGATTTGTTTGGTTTTTCTCAGGTACCCTTTAGTTGCTTTAGTTGCTTGCTTTGCTTTTTAGCAATTGCTTTGAGGTATAATCTCTTTTACTTCATGTAGTCTGGAGTCCCGGTCTGTTATTTGACCGGGCAAACTGTCTGAAGCCCTCCTTAAGAGGCAATGCCTGTGTTTGTTTAAAATTGTCCTAAGCAGGAAAAGTCCTTCAAGTAAGGCAATCGGTGGAAGGTAGGGATAAGTAGCCTATCCCCCACTATTCAGTGTGTCCTCTCTCTGCTCCCATTACATGGTTGAAGCATCGAGATAAAAACCCAAGATCTATCGAGTCAATAAGGGGAAAGAGTTCCATCTTTCTGAACTCCCCTACTTTCTATTTGATGCTCTCCCAGGCCAGGGATAGAAGCAATGAGGCACACCCCTCATCTCCTTTCCTCTGCTTCACCTTAGCCTCTCAATGGCAAGGTTAAGAGCACACTTACCCCATTCCAGTTGGCCCTAGTGCCTAACCTCTGATGTTTGAGCCCCCTTGTTGGTGTGTTTATTTTATGCTATCTGTGTTTGTGATTGCTTTGTTTGCCTCTTTAGGCTCTAGTTGCTTGCCCTTGTGCAATAGGTTGTGCTTGGCTTGCTTCCTGTGCAAGTCAAGTCTGTGTGGCTTAACCCTTGTGTGAGCCACACTTAGAGTTGTTAGGCCGAACTACGGCAACTCTGATTCTCATGTCCAGATGAGATACGTAGGCACGAGATGCGATGTCTTGTCGAGTTTGACTAACCACTAACACTAATTCTTTTCTCTCACCCCTGTTGTGATTGAGATATCCCCTTTCTCTTGCCACTAGTTGCAATTGAGATCCCTTGCTTCCTGTGCAAGCCTTGTCTAGGATAGGTTGGCCCTTGTGCCATTTAGCTAGAAACCTTAACTTAGGGTTGACTTTGCATGACAACATCTAGGCTCGAGTCGTAGTCTCCCTAGAGTTGTGTCTCCCTCTGTTATCTGGTTAGGCTAGATCCTTTGTCCCTGCGTAGGGGAACTACATCGCCCTGATCTTCACACCAGATGAAGTATGTAGGCAGGAGATTGAGCTGATCTCTCCGGGCGCCTTTTCTTTTCTTTTTGTGTTTTGTTTGACAGTTATAGGCTGAGTCCCAGACTCCCTCTCTATCTGTTGTGTTGTTTAGGTTCGGATGCTGACGTAAGTCCAGTGATTGGCATTCAGGCTCCACGTTTGCCTCTTTTGCGTGTCGTTTAGGTTCGGATGATGACATAAGTCCAGTGATTGGCAGTCGGGCTCCACGTTTGCCTGTGTTTTGTTTTGTTTGCGTGCGTGTCAGCCGAGCTACGAATGCTCTGATTCTTCTCTCGTCCGAGAAGATACGTATGCATAGGATACGATATCCTAGCGAGCATGTGTCGTTTCCCCAGTCCGAACTACTTCGACTCTGATGTCTATGCCTGATAGACTAAGTAGGCCCAGGATGCGACATCCTGCCGAGTCAGTTTCAGTCAGTCTCTTTTGTCTCTTTCAGCCAGTGTGTGTGTGTTTGAGCAGTGTTTAGCAACCATATTCCTTCCTTTTGTGCGTGGATCCCGTAGAGTACTACGGATGCGTAGGGTGCCTAACACCTTCCCTTCGCATAACCGACTCCCGAACCCATCCTCTTTGGTCGCGAGACCATGTTTTTTCCTAGGTTTACTTCGAGCGTTTCCTTTCCCTCTTTCGGGATAAATAACGCACGGTGGCGGCTCTGTTGTTTCTTTCTTTTCCCGCCGGTTTTTCGCGCGATGCGACAGCTGGCGACTCTGCTGGGGATACGGAGAAGTTGACCTACGCTGGTCCATCTTCCCTAGGCGAGTCTCTCCTAGCGCTCTCTAGGATTAGGGTTTTGGTTGCTTTCTGCTTGTTGTATTTTATTGCATTCATTGTATATATGTACATTTATTGTTTGCATTGATTGTGCGCATTGATGTTTGCATTTCATATTCATTATTCATTGCTGGCTGGCTGTCTGTTTTCTCTGTGTGGGGGGGAGTCAGTCGAGGTAAAAGGTCCAATACCCAGACCATGAGTGAAAATCTAGGATGATTAGGAATAGAGTGATTCATGGGAAGCGGGTGGTATGGCGCCACTTAGCGGAACATTGATATCACGAGCAGTTCAGACCCTGGTGGGATACTGTCGTTACATACTTCGGGTGTGTATATGATAGTATTTCTGCGAAAGGTTATTTATGCTGCGTTTCTCTCAGCTTTACCCTGGCCTAGACTACACCCGTGAGTGGGGAAGGGTTATTCATTACAGGTACCGTTGGTGACTTTGGTTCTGATGGTGACTTTTGTTCAGACAGTGTTCAGTTAACCCTAAGTTGGATTTATGTTCTGATTCCGACTGAAGCTTCATTCTGATCAGAGTTTGCACAGCCAGCCGTGTCTGCATCATGTGCATCATAGCATGTTTATTTTTCAAAAGAAACGCATTGAAAAAAAAAAAAAAAAAAAAAAAAAAGAGAGAAAAAAAAACTAATCTCTGCATGCATATCATTTCTCAGGTACATTCCCGAGTCTGCCTACTGATTGAGATGGCAACAGTTCCCGAGCTGAAGCGGAAGACCTGTTCGTACAGTTTCCACCGAGAGCCGTTGACTCCGCTAGTTGAGTTGGGTAGCCTCGTGTCAGACGATCGACTGAAGAGTTTCGTTGGACGGTATGGAGATCTCTTGACAGTATTGAAGACAGTAGTAGATCCAGTGCCTCTGCAGACACTACTCCAGTTCTATGATCCAGAGCTCAGATGCTTCACCTTCCAGGATTACCAACTAGCACCTACTCTCGAGGAGTATTCCATCCTGTTGAGTATCCCTGTTCAGCATCAGGTTCCCTTCTTGGACGTCCCCAAGGAGGTCGACTTCAGATTGATTGCCAGAGCTCTCCGGTTGAGTGTTGAGGAAGTTGGTAAGATTTGGAAGCCTTGTGGGGAGGTTGTTGGTCTACCGTTGAAGTTTCTGTTGAGAATTGCCAGAATTGAAGCAGATAAGGGGAATTGGGAAGTTTTTCACGCACAGCTAGCTGCCATGATCTATGGGATCATCCTATTTCCTAGTATGCCGAACTTCATAGACCATGCTGCCATCAGCATTTTCATCAGAGGGAATCCAGTCCCTACCCTCCTTGCAGACACTTACTATGCCATCCACAGTCGGCATGGTAAGGGTGGAGCCATCAGATGCTGCTTACCTCTTCTGTACAAGTGGTTCATGTCACTTCTGCCAGCCAGCGGACCATTTGTGGATGCCCAGAGCACTCTGAAGTGGACTCAGAGGGTCATGTCGCTCACTTCCTACGACATCAGGTGGCAGTCGTACCGGATGGACGTGAAGGATGTTATCTTGAGCTGTGGTGAATTCCGGGGTGTGCCACTCATAGGAACCAAGGGTTGCATCAATTACAACCCAGTTCTCTCCCTTCGCCAGCTAGGGTTTGTCATGAGTAGAAGACCGCTCGAAGCTGAGATAGCTGAGAGTTTCTGTTTCGAGAAGAAGGATGACCCTGCTAAGTTGGAGCAGTTAGGGAAGGCCTGGAGAGATGTTGGAGTAAAGGATGGATCCGTCTTAGGGAAGAAGTTTGCCATTGCGATGCCCGATTACACCGATTGGGTAAAGAAGAGAGTGGAAACTTTGCTGCTTCCCTACGATAGGATGGAGTCGTTGCAAGAGCAACCACCCTTGGTACTTGCTGATAGTGTGCCTGCTGAGCACTATAAGTTAGCCCTGATGGAGAGTCGGCGTCTGAGGGAGAAGGAGCAAAACACTCAGATGGAGTTGTACAAAGCTCAGGCCGATAAGCTGCATTTGGCCCATCAACTCAGGGAAGTGCAAGGAGAGGATGCTAGTAGAGCGAGGGGGAAGAAGAGATCATATGAAGAGATGGAATCCCTGATGGATGCAGAGCATAGGGAATGTCTGAGATTACAGAGAGTGGAAGTCAGTTATCAAAAGAAAATCAGAGACTTGGAGAAGCAACTCAAGGACAAAGACAGTCAGTTGAAGAAGGAGATGGAGTTGAGACAGAAGTCGGAGGAGTATCTCGGAGGAGAAGTCTTGGAGCTGAGGAGACAGTTGAAAGAGAAGATCACTCCGCTACCAGATTGTTCAGAATGTTCACTGCTGATAGACCAGTGTCATTACCTGAAGACCCTCATTCCAGAAGACCGTCTGCCTTAGACTATATCTTTGTTTTGTATTTTTGTTGCTGAATCACCTCCAGGCTTGTTGGATGGGATTCATTTGTTTGTAATCCATCTCTCTCGGATCTTTTTATTGAGAATCACCACCAGACTTGTTGGATGGGTTTCTTTTTCTTTGTACTCTGTTTTCGAAAATTCAGTTGTATGACTTCTTTTGTACCCTTATTCATATATAAGGCTGTTGATTTTCTCTGTTGATCTCTTTTTCCCTGTATCTGTTTATCTCTTGTTGCTGCAGGTTGCCATCTTTTTTCAAGATGAGTCAGACTCCTTGAATGCCTGAGAAATGAGCATCTCATGTGCATCATGCATATCATTAGACATCATAATCATATCATTTGCATAACAGGTGTTCTTGTGCAGTCTTCTCACTGTGGGTTCCTGTGTTCAGGCAGGATAGCTGATCAGAGACAACACCGCTACTCAACGAGGCTCAACCATCAACGCAACATGGATCAGGTGCAAGCCGAGTTGGCAGAAATGAGGGCTAGCATGGCCCAATTTATTCACATGATGCAAGGGGTTGCACAAGGTCAAGAAGAACTCCGAGCATTGGTCCAGAGGCAAGAAGCTACATTGCCACCGCCCAACCAACCTCTGCAAGAAGGAAACCCAGTTCCTGAAGTCCCTGCCGCTGCTATTCCCGTCAACCACTATGCTGTAGGAGAAGAGTTGAGGGGTATCCGGGTTGACGGTCAACCAATTGTTCCAGATGCTGTTAGTCCCAGAGTCATCCATGCTCCGGTCCGTAACAGAATTCCGATTGTTGACAGACAGGAGGATCTGTTTACTATGCTCAGCGAAGACGACAACATGTTGGGTAGAAATGATGCGAGAGATCGCAAAGTAGAGGCCCTAGCTGAGAAAATCAGAGCAATGGAATGTCAAAACTCTCTCGGTTTTGACGTTACAAACATGGGATTGGTTGAAGGACTCAGAATCCCGCACAAATTCAAGGCGCCGTCATTCGACAAATACAACGGTACCTCTTGCCCTCGCACCCATGTGCAGGCGTACTATAGAAAGATATCCGCATATACAGACGATGAGAAGATGTGGATGTATTTCTTCCAGGATAGTCTATCTGGGGCGTCCTTGGACTGGTATATGGAATTGAAGCGGGATTCAATTCGGTGCTGGAGAGACCTGGGTGAGGCGTTCCTCAGGCAGTACAAGCACAACATGGACATGGCTCCGACCAGAACTCAGTTGCAAAGCTTATGTCAGAAGAACAATGAAAGTTTCAAAGAGTACGCCCAGAGATGGCGCGAACTAGCTGCGAGAGTTCAACCCCCTATGCTAGAAAGGGAGTTGACTGACATGTTCATTAGCACTCTACAAGGTGTCTATATGGATCGGATGGGAAGCTGCCCATTCGGAAGCTTTTCTGACGTCGTAATCTGCGGCGAAAGAACTGAGAGCCTGATCAAGGCTGGGAGGATCCACGATACTGGTTCCTCGTCGTCATCAAAGAAACCCTTCTCTGGGGCACCTCGCCGTAGAGAAGGAGAAACCAACGCTGTACAGCACAGAGGGAGTGCTTACAGAGCCAACAACAGGGACCAGTATCGTCCAATCGCTGCAGTGACCATTCCTGCACCTCAACCGCGTCCACAACAACAGAGAGTTCAACAACAACCGCAACAACCGCAACGACCTCAACAACAGCAGCAACAGCAGCAACGTCCTTTTCAGCAGAGACAGAGATTGAATCCTGATAGGAGATTTGACCCTCTGCCCATGTCGTACGCAGAACTACTACCCGAGCTACTCCGGCTAGGGTTTGTAGAGTTGCGTACGATGGCAACTCCTACTGTGCTGCCACCCGGCTACGATGCCAATGTAAGATGTGACTTTCACTCTGGGGCACCAGGCCACCATACTGAAAGATGCCGGGCGTTTCAGCACAAGGTTCAGGATCTGATTGATTCCAAGACAATCAACTTCTCTCCGGTTCCGAATGTGGTAAACAATCCTATGCCGCAACATGGGGGGCATAGGGTTAATAACATTGAAGATGGAGAGGCTGAAGATCTGGTTGTGAATGTTGAAGATGTCCAGACTTCCTTACTGATTGTCAAGGACCGATTGCTAAAGGGGGGTGTTGACCCAGGTTGTTCAGAAGATTGTTTGGGCTGTTCAGAGGCCATGGACGGTTGTGACCAGTTGAAGACTGGTATTCAGAGGTTAATGGACGAAGGCTGTCTACAGTTTAGCCGTGCTACCAGAGATAATGGGGCAGTGTCTACTGTCACCATTTTTTATAAGCCGGCTGAAGGAAGAGGACGTGGGGCTGTCAGTACACCCACCACCAGCAATACTCCGGTTACCATTTCTGCTCCGGTAACCATCAGAGCACCTGCTACTATTGTGGCGTCCGGCAGAGGACAAGTTGGAAATAGTAGAGCTGTGCCCTGGAGTTATGACAATGCCTATCGCCGAGATAGGAGGGCTGGTAACCAGACAAGGTCGGTTGTTCAAACGCCAGTTACGATCAGTGCTCCTGTGAGGATCCCTGCTGTTACAAGTCCTGTGGTGGACAATGTCGGAGGACAGGGAGGCTTCACAAGGAGTGGACGACTGTTTGCGCCTCAGCCTGTGAGGGATGCTGCTGCTGAGTCATCCGCAAGAGCTAAGGGCAAACAGGCAGTGGTTGACGAAGAACCGGCTCAGAAGGAGGCTGAGGGTTCTTTTCAGAAAGATGTTGAGGAGTTCATGAAGATCATCAAAAAGAGTGATTACAAGATTGTTGATCAACTCAACCAGACTCCGTCGAAGATCTCGATACTCTCCTTGCTGATGTGTTCTGAGGCACATCGGGACGCTCTGTTGAAGATGCTGAATATGGCATACGTCCCGCAAGAGATATCGGTCAACCAGCTGGAGGGTGTTCTAGCAAACGTGAGTACCAGGCATGGTGTAGGTTTCACTGACCTAGACTTGACGCCTGAGGGCCGTAATCACAACAAAGCCTTGCACATCACTATGGAGTGCAAGGGCGCTGTTCTATCTCACGTGCTAGTGGACACCGGGTCGTCCCTGAATGTCCTTCCGAAGCAAATACTGAAGAAGATTGATGTCGAGGGAGTCGTGCTCACTCCCAGTGACCTGATCGTGCGTGCATTCGACGGATCCAAACGGTCTGTGTTTGGTGAAGTCACATTGCCAGTGAAGATAGGTCCTGAGACCTTTGACATCGTATTTTATGTGATGGACATTCAGCCTGCTTACAGCTGTTTGTTGGGGCGTCCTTGGATACACGCCGCTGGAGCAGTCTCGTCAACTCTCCATCAGAAACTCAAATACGTCTGGAACGGTCAGATTGTGACCGTCTGCGGTGAAGAGGAGATTCTGGTGAGTCATCTCTCCTCATTCAAGTATGTTGAGGTGGATGGCGAAATCCACGAAACCCTGTGCCAGGCATTCGAGACTGTGGCATTAGAAGGTGTAGCTTGTGCAGAGCAGAGGAAGCCAGGTGCTTCAATATCATCGTACAAGCAAGCCAAAGAGGTTGTTGACTCCGGTAAGGCTGAAGGCTGGGGCAAGATGGTTGACTTGCCTGTAAAAGAAGACAAATTCGGCATTGGGTACGAGCCTCTCGCAGTAGAGCAGCATGTACAAGCAGGTCCGAGCACCTTCACCAGCGCTGGGCTGATGAACCATGGGGACGTCTTTGCTACTAATGGTGAGGACTGTGGTTGTGATTTGGATGTCTGGGTCCGCCCTTGTGCACCAGGCGAGGTCATCAACAACTGGACAGCAGAAGAAGTGGTCCAAGTTACTCTACTGACAGAGTAATTTTCTTTTGTTTATCATTTTGCATGAAAACCCTACGTTCCGCCCAGGGCGTAGTGGTTCATTGTAGGGCCACATCATGTTCTCAATGTTTATAAATAAAGGACGTTTTTTTCAATCAAATTTTGAGATCTCTGTCTTTCTATTTTCTGTTTTTCCACTTTTTCAAAATATTAAAAATGGCAATGTTTTGTTTTTTGTGACTTTATTGAAATCTTTTTTTCTAAAAACAAAACATTAAACATGCAGAAGTGATCTTTTGGCACCCACTGTGAACGACTCTGTTATGGCTCAGTATGATTTCAACAATCCCATCTACCAAGCTGAAGAGGAGAGTGAGGAAGACAGTGAACTCCCTGCAGAATTGGTCAGACTACTGAAGCAAGAGGAAAGGGTCATCCAACCTCACCAGGAAGAGTTGGAAATTGTCAATCTAGGTACCGAAGACGCCAGAAGAGAGATCAAGATTGGGGCTGCTTTAGAAGACTCTGTCAAGAGGAGGCTAATCGAGATGCTGAAAGAATATGTGGAAATATTCGCCTGGTCATACCAAGATATGCCGGGTTTGGATACAGACATTGTGGTGCATCGGTTACCTCTCAGAGAAGAATGCCTGTCGGTCAAGCAGAAGCTTCGCAGAACTAGTCCTGATATGGCTGTCAAGATCAAAGAAGAGGTTCAAAAGCAGTGGGACGCAGGTTTCCTGGCTGTTACAAGTTACCCACCTTGGGTTGCCAACATCGTTCCAGTGCCAAAGAAGGATGGCAAAGTCAGAATGTGTGTCGATTACCGGGATCTGAACAGGGCAAGTCCAAAAGATGATTTCCCATTACCTCACATTGATGTATTGGTGGATAATACGGCTCAATCCTCGGTATTCTCTTTCATGGACGGTTTCTCAGGCTACAACCAGATCAAGATGGCGCCAGAGGACATGGAAAAGACGACATTCATTACACCTTGGGGCACGTTCTGCTACAAAGTGATGCCATTTGGGCTGAAGAATGCCGGTGCTACCTATCAGAGGGCAATGACGACTCTCTTTCATGACATGATGCACAACGAAATCGAAGTGTACGTGGATGATATGATTGCGAAGTCGCAGACGGAAGAGGAGCACCTGGTTAATCTGCAGAAGTTGTTTGACAGACTGGTCAAGTTCAAACTGAGGCTGAATCCGAACAAGTGTACGTTCGGGGTGAGATCCGGGAAGCTCTTAGGCTTCATTGTCAGTGAGAAAGGGATTGAGGTTGATCCAGCTAAAGTCAAAGCTATTCAAGAGATGCCTGAACCGAAGACGGAAAAGCAAGTCCGTGGGTTTTTAGGGAGATTGAACTACATTGCAAGGTTCATATCTCATCTAACTGCTACATGTGAACCAATTTTCAAACTACTCAGAAAGAATCAGGCGATCAAATGGAATGATGACTGTCAGGAAGCTTTTGACAAAATCAAAGAATACTTGCAAAACCCTCCAATCCTTATTCCTCCAGTTCCTGGGAGACCACTGATCATGTACCTATCAGTCACCGAGACTTCGATGGGGTGTGTATTGGGTCAGCATGACGAGTCTGGTCGAAAAGAGCATGCCATATACTACCTAAGCAAAAAGTTTACCGACTGTGAAACAAGATATTCACTGCTCGAGAAAACTTGCTGTGCTTTGGCCTGGGCTGCTCGCCGACTAAGGCAGTATATGTTGAACCATACTACTCTGTTGATTTCTAGGATGGATCCAGTCAAATACATCTTTGAGAAGCCAGCTCTCACCGGACGTGTTGCCCGTTGGCAGATGATCTTAACAGAGTATGACATTCAGTACACGTCTCAGAAGGCCATCAAAGGTAGTATTCTGTCAGACTATCTTGCCGAACAACCGATCGACGATTATCAGCCTATGATGTTTGAATTCCCTGATGAGGACATCATGTATCTGAAGGCGAAAGACTGTGAAGAGCCGCTTGTTGAGGAAGGACCTGATCCTGATGACAAGTGGACACTGATGTTTGATGGGGCCGTGAATATGAACGGTAACGGTGTTGGGGCAGTGTTGATCAATCCCAAAGGTGCTCATATACCTTTCTCTGCCAGATTGACTTTCGATGTCACCAACAATGAAGCTGAGTACGAGGCTTGTATCATGGGGATAGAAGAAGCCATTGATCTGAGAATCAAAACACTTGACATATTTGGAGATTCTGCTCTAGTGATCAATCAGGTCAATGGAGATTGGAATACAAACCAGCCACATCTGATTCCTTATAGAGATTACACCAGAAGAATACTGACGTTCTTCAAGAAGGTGAAGTTGTATCATGTCCCGCGAGACGAGAATCAGATGGCTGATGCCTTGGCTACTTTATCTTCCATGATAAAGGTTCATTGGTGGAATCAGGTGCCACATGTTGCTGTGAATCGACTCGAGAGGCCTGCATATGTGTTTGCAGCCGAGTCCGTTAATGCTATTGATGATAAGCCGTGGTATTATGACATCAAGAACTTCCTCAAGACTCAAGAGTATCCTGAGGGTGCGTCGAAGAATGATAGGAAGACCCTGAGAAGGCTTGCTGGAAGCTTTTATCTGAATCAGGATGATGTGCTATACAAGCGGAACTTTGACATGGTCTTGCTCAGATGCGTGGATAGACACGAAGCAGACATGTTAATGCAAGAAGTGCATGAGGGTTCGTTTGGTACCCACGCTGGTGGTCATGCAATGTCGAAGAAATTGCTGAGAGCCGGTTATTATTGGATGACTATGGAATCCGATTGCTTCAAATACGCTCGAAAGTGCCACAAGTGTCAGATCTATGCCGACAAGGTGCATGTACCACCAAGCCCGTTGAATGTCATGAACTCGCCTTGGCCGTTCGCCATGTGGGGCATTGACATGATTGGGAGGATTGAACCAACTGCTTCTAATGGACATCGCTTCATCTTGGTTGCGATCGATTACTTCACCAAATGGGTGGAAGCAGCTTCCTATGCCAACGTCACCAAACAAGTGGTTGCCCGGTTCATCAAGAAGGAAATCATCTGTCGTTATGGAGTTCCCGAGAGAATCATCACTGACAATGGTTCGAATCTCAATAACAAAATGATGAAAGACTTATGCAGAGATTTCAAGATTGAACATCACAATTCTTCTCCTTACAGACCAAAGATGAATGGTGCTGTAGAGGCAGCTAACAAAAACATCAAGAAGATTGTGCAGAAAATGGTCGTTACGTACAAAGATTGGCATGAGATGTTGCCTTTCGCTTTGCATGGATACCGTACCTCAGTACGTACGTCGACCGGGGCAACCCCCTACTCCCTTGTGTATGGTATGGAAGCAGTCCTACCAGTTGAGGTTGAGATCCCTTCTCTGAGGGTATTATTGGATGTCAAGCTGGACGAAGCCGAGTGGATTCGTACAAGGTTTAATGAGTTAAGCCTTATCGAAGAAAGACGGTTAGCAGCTGTGTGCCATGGGCAGTTGTATCAGAGAAGGATGAAGCGAGCCTTTGATCAGAAAGTGCGTCCTCGGACATTTCAAACTGGCGATCTAGTTTTGAAGAGGATCCTTCCTCCCGGTACAGATAACAGGGGCAAGTGGACTCCTAATTACGAAGGTCCATATGTTGTGAAGAAGGTCTTCTCCGGTGGAGCCTTGATGCTTACAACTATGGACGGTGAAGATTTTCCTTCCCCTGTCAACTCAGATGTAGTCAAAAAATACTTCGCGTAAATTGACCCGCTGGACAAAAAGAACAAAATAGTCCAGGCAAAAATGGGCATCCCGGCGAACCAAAAACAGAAAGAAAAGGTTCGGGCAAAAGTTAGGGATAAAAATTGAAAAAATTGTACACCCGGTAAGTCGAAAACCCGCAAGGGCGGCTTAGGCAAAAATGGGTATCCCGGTGGATTGAAAACCCGAAAGGGCGATCCAGGCAAAAGAGGGATTAAAGCGAAGACTACATTCTGAGTCATCTGTACTTCGTCATGCTTCGTCAGCTGCCATCTCCAAAGATGTGATCGGTCCAGTCATTCTTCTCAGAAAGCAAGGAATTGGGAGGAAACTGATGATCTATGAGTTATAACAGAGTTGGGAAACAGTGGATGCCGTGTTCACATTGCCATTAGGATAGTTTATTTTTTCCTTTTGTGCGCAATTACCTCTTTCTAGGAATTGCTTCCCAATGTACTTGCCTTTTCAGGCACACTTTCAATCAATAAAAGTCGTTATTCAGATAAATTGCTCTCCTGTTTTTACTTTTACTGTTTTGTTTGCAAAAAACGTCCGAATTTTTGATAAACATTGCATCTAAAAACATGAAGGCTAAACAATGACGTGCAGAAAGATTAAAACATTTGAAAATCATTTTGAATGTTGAGGACACTTGAGCGTATCTTGTCCATGTACTCCCTGGGGCATCTGTCGTTCCGATTCGCAGGTCGTCACCTGTGAGTATTCTCCCCGGTAAGGTCGTCGCCTGTGAGCACTCTCCAGCAGTGCTTTCCCCAGACAGAATCATTACCCTAGTCTATGGATTGTTCGAGCCTTCCCCAGCGAAGCAGTCATTTCTCCAGCGGAGATTATCCTACCAGAGGATTGGATGAGTTATCGTGGCAGATCGATATCCGCATCCCCAGCTGAGTTGATTTCTACTCGTGAATATTGTGGGTCGTCCCCGGCGGAGTAGCAGTTATTCCCCAAAGCAGTCTGTTTTATCTGAGGTTTGCATGAAGCCTCATCCCCAAAGAGTCGCCTGATTTAGCCCCCCAGCGGAGTTTTTATTTCCCCAAGCGGAATTTTTGTGGATCGATTGGGCTATCCCCAGTAGGTTTCCCTCTGTTTTCCCCCAGCAGAGTTGATTCATTGCTCCCCAGCGTGTTGCTTTGCTTTCCCCTAGTGGATTTGTATTGTTGGCTCCCCAGCAGTTGCCCTCTTTTTCCCTAGTGGATTTGTCTTGAAGATTTCCTCAGCACAGTCGTCCTGTGTATTTCTCCCCGCAGAGTTCTTATCATATTGCATTGCATATAGTAATCATTGCATCCTCAAAATTGCGTAGCATTTCCATCCCATATGGAGCATTACGCCATAGAAAAATTCAAACATATGCATTCATGTGTTCGATACCACATCAGACCGCATCCCCGGCAGAAGCGGATCATTTTGTTCAAAATCAGCACCAGTCTGCTACATTTGCTTCGACGGCATTCGGAATTGATTATCCCCACAGAGGTTTATTTCCCTCACCCGATGGTGACAGAGGTTTATTTCCTCACCCGATGGTGACAGAAGTTTGTTTCTCCCCAGTGAGACTCCCAGCAAGTGATCAGCCTTGCTTCAACTTATCCCAGATTCTATTCTTGTGATATCAGTAAGTGTCACGTCAACACCCGCGTGTGTCTTCTTTGTTTTGGTGTCGGTAAACGCCATTGTTTCGGTGTCGGTAAACATCGAGTTCCACCCAGTCATCGGTAAATGTCTGGTCATTCTTTGGTGTCGGTAAACGCCATTGCTTCGGTGTCAGTAAACATCGAATATTTCTTTCAGTCATCGGTAAATGTCTGATAATCCCCAACAGAAATCCCCAGTAGAGTCATCGGTAAATGTCTTGTCTGGTTTTCAGTTGCAAATATCTGTTTGTCTTTCCCCAATAAATTTCTCATCCCAGTCATCGGTAAATGTCTGGTCATTCTTTTGATGTCGGTAAACATCATCTTTCGATGTCGGTAAACATCGTGTCTCACCCAGTCATCGGTAAATGTCTGGTCATTCTTTTGATGTCGGTAAACATCATCTTTCGATGTCGGTAAACATCGTGTCTCACCCAGTCATCGGTAAATGTCTGGTCATTCTTTTGATGTCGGTAAACATCATCTTTCGATGTCGGTAAACATCGTGTCTCACCCAGTCATCGGTAAATGTCTGGTCATTCTTTTGATGTCGGTAAACATCATCTTTCGATGTCGGTAAACATCGTGTCTCACCCAGTCATCGGTAAATGTCTGGTCATTCTTTTGATGTCGGTAAACATCATCTTTCGATGTCGGTAAACATCGTGTCTCACCCAGTCATCGGTAAATGTCTGGTCATTTCTTTGTTCTCTTGTTAATAAAATCAGAATCCCCAGAAGTCGTCGGTAAACGTCTTGTCTGGTATCACCACAAAGATTTTGTTCCTCCCCAAGCGGAGATGCCATCGGTAAATGGCCCAGTTTCTTCGATATCGGTAAATATCGAATTCCCAGTTGCAGCAGCCATCGGTAAATGGTCTTGCTAAGTTGACATCGGTAAATGTCCAATTTCTTTGAAGCCACCATCGGTAAATGGTCTTGCTTCTTTTCTACATCAAATTTGTTTCCCAGCAGCCATCGGTAAATGGTCTGGCTGAAGTTGATATTGGTAAATATCAAGGTCCCAGTTTTAACCATCGGTAAATGGTTTGCTTTTCAGAAGTTTGTGTTCCCCAGCCGCCATCGGTAAATGTTCGTGCTGAAGTCGATATCGGTAAATATCGAGGTTCCAGTTCTTCAACCATCGGTAAATGGTTTTGCTTTTCTGAAGCTGTCTTGCAGTTTGTCATCGGTAAATGACGTGGTTCACATGTATCTCATCCAGCCGGTGCAAATTTCTACGGTTCTTTTGTATTCAATCCCTGTTTACCCTGAAAGTCTGACAGCCATTGCTATCATCCGTTCGGGTTCCCAGCTGATTGAATAGGGGCAGCTGTAGCACCTCAAATTTGCACCTATCATTGTACATATCATTTCATATTAGGTCATAGCATATCATAACCCATTGCATAACATTTGCATTGTTTCTCAGTTGCCTCAAGAGCAAGCAAGCAAGAATTAGGTCAAACTGATCAGGAGATCAGTCTACCAATCAAGCAAGGTTGCTTCTCAAGGAATCAAAGCCCTAAGGTTTGCCCAACAAGTTCACATGCCTTGGAGGTCTTTTTGAAGTGTTCAAGTCAAGGTTTGAAGGCTCAGAGGTCATCAGTCGATGCACAGACAAGCCAAAACCCTAAACAGTCAGCAATCAGTCAAAGCAGTGGATGGTGGCCATTCTTGTGGAATTTGGGCACCATGATCAATCATCAAGAGTTCATATGTCTTGAGACATCATTTGAAGTCAAGGTCTCAAGGAATTAGGGTTTGGAATTCATCAGAAATGCACAGTCAAGTCCAAAACCCTAGAAAGTCAAAGTTGGTCAACTGTGGTTGATTTCTTTGGTTTTGATGGATGGAAATGGTTTGAAGGAGTTTATTCATGTCCTAGTAGGTCTCATATGTCATGGGAATCAACATCATGGAAGAATATCAAGCCAATCAGAAAATTTCCCAAAAATAGAAACTGGACCTGTAATTTCAACTGCCAAAAATGGAAACTTCTTGATCCTCAACTTGCATCATGATACAAGCTTCAAATGAATTTTTGCCCAACATGAAAGTTGAAGATCTTGTTCTCCCATTTTCAAAAAGTCCAAGAACTCTCAAATCCCATGTGCGGTTGTCAAGATATGATCCAATCATTTTCATCAATTTGTGAACTTCAACTGAGCATATCTCCCAAACCATAAGGCCAAATTTGGTGGGGTTTTTTCCTACAAACCACATTTTTCATCCTCTTTCCAAAAATATAAATTTCATGACCTAAAACCTTGCCAATCAAAATGGCATTTTTGGACCTATTCCTTTAAAATTCAAAGTTTGACCCAAGTTTGACTTTTTGCTTCTTTGATTTTTTCTTGACTTGGCCAATTGGAATCCATTTTATACCACATTTGTGACATGTTCCAGCTCCTAACTCATCATCATACCACCATTTTCCCATCATTTTGGCCTAAAGTGCAAAGTTGTCAAAATATGCAATTGGTTTCAATAAGCAAGTACATGTTAGCAATTGATGTGCAGCCACAAAGCAGCAGAAATGCAGTCTGTATGCAGCATGATTGCAGGCCCACACGACCAATCTGCACACCTCCATTTTCATTTGTACCAATTTAGCAAAAAATGAAAATAAGTTCTTTAAGGCTAAGCAAGCTTAGCATGTGATTAGTGGAGCATAAACAGACCCATATAAGCCTTCCTTCTGTCCAAACAAACCCTAGTTTTTACAGCCTACACACAGAAAACACACTCTCACTCTCTTCTTGCAAATTGGCAATTGGAAAAATTCTGAGCAGATCCTCAAAGCACACAAGTTCCTCTTGTTTCCTTCATTATCTAGACAACATCTTGAGCACATTCTCATCATCATTTCTCAACTGAAACACCTTCCCTAGCTCTGCATCTTCAAGAGCACTGTTGAGGGCAGATTTTAGGCTGGACCAGGTTATGTGTTCTTGAGCTAATTTTCTGCAAGCATTCAACCTTTGGAAGCTGTGTGACTACCTGTTTCGAGCTATATCCCTCAATCCATCACTATTTCCAGCTTTTCTTCAAAAACAAGTTAGTTTTCAGTCCTCTCCTTTCTCCAAACTATATCATGTTTTTGGTAGGTCTTATCATGCTGAGTACACTACAATTTATTTTACCTGAAATGATGATGTTATGAGGGAGAAATCCGGATTTGTATTTTTTGTGCATGAAGTTGTTCTTACCCGATTCTTGAAAACTATGGTGTATTAGTGGTCATGTTTGAGGGATATGTCATGCTTGCTTGCCATGTTATTTGATTTTCAATTGATGATGACTGATTGATGATGTTGAACACATGCTACTGTTATATCCGAACCCTAGCACTCTGTCTTGAAAACTCCCATAGTCATGTTGTTTTGTTGTCAGCTAGGTTTACTTAATGATGAATGTTCATTACCATGCCTGATTATTGAGGATTCTATTTATGATTGTTTGTTCATCATTAATGGTTGAATATGGAAATAATAAAGCATTGCTGTATCCATTAAACTCTAATTTGTTTCCAGTTTATTTTCCCATAGTCATGCCTGTTGTTATTAGGTGTATCTGCATAATCATATTGTTGCTGCTATGCTGCTGACCATGCTATAGGTTGATGTTGAGTTTCAATGAAAATGTTCATGCCTGCTGTTTCTTAAATCCATTAGACCTGCCTAGAATATCTCCTTGAACTGTGTATGTTTTTCTGTTTAAAGCCATTTGGGGATGATGTTTAGTTGCCAGGCAAATTGGGCCTCTTGATCGGGATTGATTTTCTCATGATGTTGGTCACATAAACAAACATGTACCAGTGCCATGTTATTATGTGTTTTGCTTGAATTTTGTTTGATGTTGATGAACCATGGAGTGGAATTGATATAGGTTGCTGTTGTTTAATTTAGTTCTGCCCGGGAATCTCCTCTGCTTGTGCTTGGTCTGTTGTTAATTAATGCTGTATGATGATGATGTTGCATAAACAAACTTGTACCAATGCCATGATTGCTTGCCATGCTGTTCAAGTTTCAATTGGTGATGACTGTTTGATTGCATGATGAACATGACTTTCAAACCCTGCTGCTGTTAAACTACTTTATCCTGTCCAGGAATTTTGTCTGAATGTGTATTGGTTTGTTGCACTATTGTCATGATTAATTGTTGCTGTTCATTGGATGTTGTTTATTCGATTGCTTGAAGCTGAACTTGATACCCTGCTGATAATCCCTAAGGTTTTTCTAAAAAACAGAATGTTGAACTTCCATTGTTTATTTTGATGTTGTTCATGCTGCTTGCCAAATACTATGCTGGTTGTGTGTTCAAATGTTTGATTCTGTTTGGATGTTGACTGAACTTGTTTGAAGTTTGAACCTTGAGCCATGATGTTGAAATCCTGTTATTTTTCTTCCAGAAAATCATGCTTTTATTGTTGCATGAACATTGGCTGTTGTTTTTGCTCATGTTGCATGATACATTTCGAGGCCATGCTATTGTGTGTTTGCTGTTTGGATTTGCTTGGATGATTGATGAATACACGATGCCATGCTAATACCTTGCTAACTGTGTTTCAAACCTTAAAACCTGCCAAGATTTCGCATGAACAGATGGTGTTGGTTTGTTGTTATGTTATAGTTGTATGAAGAATGTTTATTAGATGCTATGCTGTTGTGAGTTTGTGGTTTGAATTTGTTTGGATGTTGTTGCTCATGTTGTATGTTACATTTCATAAACCATGCTGTCGAAACCCTAGAGCCAGTTCCCATATAGTCTTGTTGGCTGTTGTTGTCCTGTGCTGCATGAATGTCCTTTATGTTACCATGTTGGTCTGCACGATTTTGTTGAAATTTATTGGCCATGATGTTTGATTGAAGTTGAGTATTTGAATTGCCCTGCTGTTGTATTATGCCAAGCCCTAGTTCCCTGCATGAACCCAGAAAATATGGAAGTTCATTGGATATTATGGCTTGGTTTACTGTTTCATTGGGGCAAGCCAATCAGGACATTTCCTGGGCGCCCCTGAAACACAGTCGTTTCAATAAGTGGCCTCAGTAATTACACATTTGCCATCCTTTGACCTTGGTTTGACTACCTTTGCCTTGCCCTTGTTCATGTTTTGCCCAATATTTCATCCAACTTCAATAATTATTTTCCAATTCATTTTTCACCCAAAAATTATGAAATTTTTTACACTTGATCATGTTTGAGTCTATTATTTAATGGTGAATTTTAATTAATTTTCCAGTGGTTGGTTTTTAATTGACAATTATTTTCTCAACATGTGTGCATGAATGATACCCTTGGCCATTTCAATTGTGAAATAATGATGTTGTGCCCAATGCCTTTGAAATTTTTTAGGGTGAAACTAGACACATTGACCTTCATTTCCATATAGAGTTTGTGCATTTATCATTTGTGGATTGAGGGTTATGATTTTTTGAAGTCATGTGTTACAATTGTTGCTATGCCATGATCATGTATTTTCACAAATTTTGTTCACACACTTCCCCACATCCAAATGATCCCAAATTTTGCATGAATGATCTCTTGTATGTCTAGTTGATCTATGAATTTTCTTGGAGTTAATCATGCTGTTTTCCATTTAATTGAGAATTTTCTTCCATGCTTAGTCATTTGTTGACTTTTTGTGCTATACCTTGCCAAATCCTTTGTGAAATTCTCAAATCATATTGTATGTCCATGAAATTTCATATGTGATAACTAGACTCTTTGAGCTTTGCATTGGTGTTAATCTAATTCATTTCTCTTCTGTTTTCAAATTGATATGATTTTTTGAAGTTGACCCATGCTTGTTGACTTTCACCATGCTTACTTGAATTTGTTTTGACTTCATGATTTTATTTGACTGCCTTCCTCTCATCCAATTGCCATGAAATTTGACATGTATACCATGTTAGATGTTAGGATTGAGTGTGATTTGTTTCATGATTTTTTGAGATTGTTTGAGTTGACTTTTGAATGAAGTCTTTGCTGTTGACTTTTGTATGCTTCCTTTGCTATGCTTTGCATTCTTTTGCATATGAAATGACCTTGATGCATGATATAAGTTTGAACCCAATTGTGTTTGCTTCCTACATGATTGAGTTTGACTTTGATTGAATATTGCTTGCTGCCTTGACCTTCTTCTTTCATCTTTGACCCTAGGCTAGCCCTAGTGGTCTTCTGAGCTTACAATTGAGCTGTTGTTTCAGGTTGAGCACCCATGCTTTAAGGATCACTCAAATGTGATTGAATTTGATTGTTTGCTTGTCTATATTGTGCTAACCTTTTGTTTTGTAGGTGACTCATGTAACTTGAGTCTTGCTTTGCACAGTTGATCTTCTGTGGTTGACTGTTTCTCCATTTCCTTTGCTTTTAACTGTTTAATTGCATACTGATTTGTTTGGTTTTTCTCAGGTACCCTTTAGTTGCTTTAGTTGCTTGCTTTGCTTTTTAGCAATTGCTTTGAGGTATAATCTCTTTTACTTCATGTAGTCTGGAGTCCCGGTCTGTTATTTGACCGGGCAAACTGTCTGAAGCCCTCCTTAAGAGGCAATGCCTGTGTTTGTTTAAAATTGTCCTAAGCAGGAAAAGTCCTTCAAGTAAGGCAATCGGTGGAAGGTAGGGATAAGTAGCCTATCCCCCACTATTCAGTGTGTCCTCTCTCTGCTCCCATTACATGGTTGAAGCATCGAGATAAAAACCCAAGATCTATCGAGTCAATAAGGGGAAAGAGTTCCATCTTTCTGAACTCCCCTACTTTCTATTTGATGCTCTCCCAGGCCAGGGATAGAAGCAATGAGGCACACCCCTCATCTCCTTTCCTCTGCTTCACCTTAGCCTCTCAATGGCAAGGTTAAGAGCACACTTACCCCATTCCAGTTGGCCCTAGTGCCTAACCTCTGATGTTTGAGCCCCCTTGTTGGTGTGTTTATTTTATGCTATCTGTGTTTGTGATTGCTTTGTTTGCCTCTTTAGGCTCTAGTTGCTTGCCCTTGTGCAATAGGTTGTGCTTGGCTTGCTTCCTGTGCAAGTCAAGTCTGTGTGGCTTAACCCTTGTGTGAGCCACACTTAGAGTTGTTAGGCCGAACTACGGCAACTCTGATTCTCATGTCCAGATGAGATACGTAGGCACGAGATGCGATGTCTTGTCGAGTTTGACTAACCACTAACACTAATTCTTTTCTCTCACCCCTGTTGTGATTGAGATATCCCCTTTCTCTTGCCACTAGTTGCAATTGAGATCCCTTGCTTCCTGTGCAAGCCTTGTCTAGGATAGGTTGGCCCTTGTGCCATTTAGCTAGAAACCTTAACTTAGGGTTGACTTTGCATGACAACATCTAGGCTCGAGTCGTAGTCTCCCTAGAGTTGTGTCTCCCTCTGTTATCTGGTTAGGCTAGATCCTTTGTCCCTGCGTAGGGGAACTACATCGCCCTGATCTTCACACCAGATGAAGTATGTAGGCAGGAGATTGAGCTGATCTCTCCGGGCGCCTTTTCTTTTCTTTTTGTGTTTTGTTTGACAGTTATAGGCTGAGTCCCAGACTCCCTCTCTATCTGTTGTGTTGTTTAGGTTCGGATGCTGACGTAAGTCCAGTGATTGGCATTCAGGCTCCACGTTTGCCTCTTTTGCGTGTCGTTTAGGTTCGGATGATGACATAAGTCCAGTGATTGGCAGTCGGGCTCCACGTTTGCCTGTGTTTTGTTTTGTTTGCGTGCGTGTCAGCCGAGCTACGAATGCTCTGATTCTTCTCTCGTCCGAGAAGATACGTATGCATAGGATACGATATCCTAGCGAGCATGTGTCGTTTCCCCAGTCCGAACTACTTCGACTCTGATGTCTATGCCTGATAGACTAAGTAGGCCCAGGATGCGACATCCTGCCGAGTCAGTTTCAGTCAGTCTCTTTTGTCTCTTTCAGCCAGTGTGTGTGTGTTTGAGCAGTGTTTAGCAACCATATTCCTTCCTTTTGTGCGTGGATCCCGTAGAGTACTACGGATGCGTAGGGTGCCTAACACCTTCCCTTCGCATAACCGACTCCCGAACCCATCCTCTTTGGTCGCGAGACCATGTTTTTTCCTAGGTTTACTTCGAGCGTTTCCTTTCCCTCTTTCGGGATAAATAACACACGGTGGCGGCTCTGTTGTTTCTTTCTTTTCCCGCCGGTTTTTCGCGCGATGCGACAGGTGGGAAGCGGCAACTCGTCACCATCCATAATAGCTAGAATCAGAGCGCCTCCGAAGAAGGCTCTAACCACCACAATTGGACCCTCATATTTTGGTGTCCATTTCCCTCTGGAGTCTTTGTAAATTGGCAAGATTTTCTTCAGCACTAAATCTCCTTTTGAAACACCCTAGGACGAACTTTCTTGTCGAATGCCTTTTTAAGACGCCTTTGATAGAGTTGAAAGTGACCTAACACTTTCAAGCGTTTCTCCTCAATAAGGTTGAGCTCGTCATACCTTGATTGAACCCATTCCGCCTCGTCTAGCTTAGCCTCCATTAGGACTCTCATCGAGGGGATCTCTACTTCTATAGGGAGAACTGCTTCCATACCGTATACCAAGGAATAAGGAGTTGCCCCTATTGAAGTTCGTATCGACGTACGATAGCCATGCAACGCAAAAGGTAACATCTCGTGCCAATCCTTGTACGTAACAACCATCTTTTGGATGATTTTCTTGATATTTTTATTTGCAGCTTCAATAGCCCCATTCATCTTAGGTCGATAGGGTGATGAGTTGTGGTGCTCGATCTTGAATGTTGCGCATAACTCATCCATGGTCTTGTTGTTGAGATTGGACCCATTATCAGTGATGATTTTGTTGGGAATACCATATCGACATATGACGTTATTTTTCAAGAAATAGGCGACTACGTGCTTTGTGACATTCGCATAAGACGCGGCTTCCACCCATTTGGTAAAATAATCTATGGCCACCAAGATGAATCTGTGTCCATTTGGCGCTTTGGGTTCTATCATTCCAATCATGTCGATGCCCCACATAGATAAAGGCTAAGGTGATGTTATGACATTCAGCAGGGTAGGCGGTACATGTATTTTGTCAGCATAGATTTGGCACTTGTGGCATGTTTTGGTGTAATGATAACAGTCGGGTTCCATTGTCAACCAGTAGTAACCTGTGTAACACCTCAAAATTTGCCCTCCTCTCTTGAGACTAGCTTAGCATATTGCATATCATGTGGAAACATTGAGCAAGTCATCCTCCTAGGTCTTTCTCAGAAGATGGAGAGGTTAAGAGATGCATGCCTGAGGGTATTATTAAATTGATCACTAATCATCTGAGGTTTGTGCTTCAATTAGGGTTTCTTGGTTCCTCAAGGAGGTGGAGTATTATCTTGGTTGAAATGGTATATCATCATCATCATGGTTCATTATTCCTGCTCAGATTCCTTGGGATTAGGGTTTTGACCTCTGGTCAACCCTAATCAGTTGCATTCTACCAGTCAGGGTTTCTTTCAAGAAGATGAGGTCTTTATTGAGATGGAGATCATCATGTGATTTTATTGAGCTTGTATACGCTAGGGTTTCATTTTGGTGTCATTTCATCAGGTGGTTGAGGCTCAGATTCATCAGTACATTCCCAAGTCATCAAAAGTCAACAGAAGTCAACTGTCAGGTCAACTGTGGATTTGGAGGTGGGAAGTGGCTAGAGATACTTCATTCATGTTCAAACAAGTCTCATTTGACATTTCAAACATCAACTTTGAAGAATTTGAAGTCAGGTCAAAACTTGCCAAAAATAGAAAGTGACCTATAATTCAAACTTGCCAAAAATGGAAAGGTTTTAGTCCAACTTCATATTACATCATCAAGAAAGCTTCAAATGAAATTTTGTTGAACATGAAAGTTGTAGATCTTTCTCTCCCATTTCCAAAAAGTTCAAGATCTTCAATTTCTCATGTGTGGTTAAGGAGATGTGATCAAAACTTGACAAAGTATGCATTAGACTTCAAATGAGCATAACTTCTCAACCAAAGCTCCAAATTGGATGGCTCTTTTTGCATTGTTCTTCTTTTGACTTCTAGTTTCCAAACCATGCATTACATGACATGAATTATCATCACATGATCATTTGATAATTCATTCACTTTTTGGAGGGAAAACATGAAATTCAAAATTGGTGCATGGCTTGATCTTTTTCCCACCACCATTGGCTCCAAAATGGATTTTTAAGTGAAAATGAAGAGGATTTCGTGTACTGTTCACATGCATATCATGCATAAGGGGTATAAACCAAATTTGCACTTACACCTTAAAACTCAATTATTTCCATTTGCATTTGGTTTAAGCTTAATTAAACATGATTAGGAGGAGGTATATAAGCAAAACCCTAACTGTTTTTCAGTTTAGCATTCATAATTTCAGATCTAGATCTCAAACTCCAAAACTTTTCTCTCAAAACTTTTTGCAATTTCTTCACATCTAATCCATTTCCAGTGCTTGATTATTGATCCTGAAGTGTTGTGGAGCAAGATTGCACGTGAAACCAAGGCAAATCGTGGCACATTGAAGCATATTCAAAGCTTGGAGTATTAATGGCAATGTCAAATTCTGTTGGATTCAGGAGCAATTGAGCTTCAATCTTCCTTCCAATCACCTCACTAAGCATCATAGAAGAACTTTGAAGCATCACAAGGCCTGGATAGCACGATTCAACAGATCTGCTCTTCAAGAGGTTCAAAATTGATTCTCTTAATTCTCAAATTTATTATGCTATTGTGATAGATCTAAGCATGCTGAGTAATCTGAGATTTGAACCATGAATTTTGGTGTGAAATTGAGTTAGTTAGGTCGATTTAAAGTTTTGTGCATGAATGTTGTTTGCTTCGATTTGCTCATGATAGTTGGAACTAGGCTAAACCATGCATGGATTCGTGATCCTTGATGAAGGATCTACACAATGATGTGTTCAATTGTGATTTCTGAGAATTTTGTTCTTGTTGCCTTGCAATGTTCATGATGGCACAATGAAGAAGATGATGATTGAGTTTAGGCCACGGTTTTTGATCTTCAGAAAATAGTTTTCTGCATGTTGCATGTGTTTCCTAGGGTTTAATTCTAATTGGTCCATGTATGTGCTTGTTTGGCAATATGAGTGGCTCAGATGCGCTTGACTCACACACTCAGCATGTTGACCATGCCACGTAATTAATGAAATGCTGAGTTTCATTCAGCGCACGCTCCACTACTCAAATTGTCACCCTGTTCGATCCTTGGCCAATGCAAATAATTCAAATGCTTCATGATTTCTCTTATTTCCCTCCATGATTCCATATGCTTGCTTCATACTTTTTTTTAATTTTTCTTCAACTTGCAAAATTCATATAAAATTGAATATTCATCCAAAAATTCCCAGGCTTTTTGCATTGTGTTGCATTTTTTGTCTATTATTTTTTGATCATATTTCCACAAGTTCTGCTTGGCTGAATTATTTTTTGTGCTAGAGAGCTTGAGCATGTATCCATTTTGTACCTTGCCATGCTTATACATTTGTGAAATGCTGGTTTTTAATCCAATGATTATGAAAATTTGCATGATGAAACTAGACTCATTGCTTGAAATTTTGGTGTTGATTTGGTATTTTTATCATGTGTCATTTCTGTTTTATGATCATGTTAAGTTAGGTGTGACAATTTGTGTCACACCTTTGCTTGCTCAACTTATGTGATGTGTTTGCCATGCCAAATGATCTCCAAATGTCCTGATTTTTTGTGTGATGCTTGTTATATATGTTGTGATTGCTCATGAATTTTCTTGGAATTTTTTGGATCATTTCTGATTTAATTGAGATTTTTCATTCTGGTTAGTCACATTTGAGCTTTAAAATTTCCTTGAGCTTCAATTGATCATGAAATGGATTTGGTAATTGATATTGAGATGAGACCTTTTGGATTGTTTCAAGATGTGTTTGGAGTTGATTCATGTTAATTTTCAGCTTCTGTTTTGAATTTTTTCTCCATCTTTGACCCTAGGCTTTGACCTAGTGGTTTGTTACTTATCTTTGAGCTTTGATTTCAGGTTGAACATCCAAGTTTCCATGGTTAATGATGCTCCATCATTTGAGTGATGATGTTTGCCTTTGATTACTAACCTTTGTGTGTTTTGTAGGTTGATGTAAACTCATTTGAGTTTGACCTTTGGCTTACACTTTATGTACATTGGGATTGTTTGTTGCTTATTGTCTGTTTGTTTGGTTGTCTGAGTATTGTACTGATTTGTTTGATGTTTCCACAGGTACATTAATTGCTTTAAGTTCATTTTGAACTTTGCTTTGCTTGGTTGCTTGACCACTTAGGTATAACTTCTCTTCTTCATGTAGTCTGGAAGACCTACTGTTATTTGGTAGGCACTTGTCTGAAGTCCTCCTTAAGAGGCAATGCTTGTGTTTGTTTATCTTGGTGTCAAGCAGGAAAAGTCCTCTTATGAGGCAATTGGCAGATAAAAGAGATGTGCAATCCATCTCCTGCTATTCAGTGTGTCATCCACTTTGCTCACACCATGTGTTGATGCATTGTGGATATTAACCCAAGATCTTTGTTGTGTCAGTCATATGTGGAGAAGAGTTCCTACTTTCTAAACTCCCACACTTTCATTTGTCTGAAGCTCTCCCAGGCCAGGGATAAGAGCTGTGAGGTCTTACCCTCACTTCCCATTTCATCTGCTTCACCCTAACTCTCAATGTTAGGGTTAAGAGCTAACTACACCCGATTCCAGTTGGCTTGTGTTTTACATCCTAACCTTGTATGAGCCCATTTGTTTGCATATAGTGTGTGTGCTTGCTTTTTGTGCTTGTATGTGTTTGTTGTACTGTTTAGGATAGCTTGCTGCCTGTGCAAGTTAGATAGAAACCTCAACCTAGGACCATTGTGGATTGCATGATAACTATTAGGCTCGAGTCAGTCTCCCTTCTAGTTTGTCATTTCCCATTCTCTGGTTAGGATAGAAGTTTCTCCCCTGTTAAGGGGAACTACGTTTCCCTGATCCTCATACCAGATGAGGTACGTAGGCAGGAGATCGTGCGAGATCTTTCCGGGCACCCTTTTTCCTTTTTGTGTGTGTGAGGAGTTTGACGTAAGTCCAGCAATTGGCAGTCGGTTTCCTGTGTTTGTTTGGGTGTGGAGTCTGATGTAAGTCCAGCGAGTGGCATTCGGTTTCCTCGTTTGTGTTCGTTGTTTGGAGTCGGACGTAAGACCAGCCATTGGCAGTCTATTTCCATTTGTATGTTCGTTTTGACGTCTCAGCGTTTGTTCGTGTGTTTTGTTTCGGCGTGCGTTAGCCGAACTACGGTAGCTCTGATTCTCATTCCAGATGAGATACGTAGGCATAGGATGCGATATCCTAGTGAGCCCGTTCCCCTTTTCCCCGAACTACGTTGACTCTGATGTTTGCTTCTGACAAACTACGTAGGACCAGGATGCGATATCCTGCCGAGTTACCTTCTTCCGTCTTCTTCCGCCTGTCTTGTTATTCCAGTGTGTGTGCATGTTTTGAGCAGTTTCTTTTGGCAACCTTATTCTATTCTTCTGAGCGTGGATCCCGTCGAGTACGACAGACGTGAGGGGGTGCTAATACCTTCCCCTTGCGTAACCGACTCCCGGTCCTTGTAATCTCCGGTCGTAAGACCATTTCCTTTCCAGGTTTACTTCGAGCATTTCCTTTCCCTCTTTGGGATAAATAACGCACGGTGGCGGCTCTGTTTGTTTTGTTTTTCCCGCCGGTTGTTTTTCGCGGATGCGACAGCTGGCGACTCTGCTGGGGATATAGAAGTTGACCTCCTGCTGGTCCATCTTCCCTAAGCGAGTCACTCCTAGCGTTCTCTAGGATAGTTTAGGTTGCTTGTGTTGCTCTATTTATTGCATTTATGATTATTATGTTGTGTATATATTCGCATAAATGTTTGCATGCATCATACTATCATTGTGTTGTCTTTTGTACAGGTTGGTTTCTCTGATTTGGGGGGGGGGGGGTGTTCTGAGTGGGGCTAAAACCCAGGCCCGAGTATACACCTAGGATTAGCGTGGTCTCATGTTGCCTCTCATGTTAGGTCAACATGTTTTTGGCGACGTGACATACCACAAGCCGGACGAGGTTCACTTGAGGGTGCTCTTCCTTTGTGGAGTATCCACTTTGGTTGAGTTACCTCATCTGAGCTGGTGACTTCGGTGACCGTTCTTTCTCGGATCTTTGGTTTAGATGATCTTATGAGAGCTACAACGGCACACCCGAAAGGGCAAACCCGTTGAGTATCTTTGCCCGATTGTCGAGACCATTATCCGCCTTAGGATGACCTGATTAGAATTCACCTGCGATGGGAGGGTTGATTCTTACAGATGCATGTTCTGATGGTAACTTTGATGGTGACTAATGGTTCAGTTATTGATCAGAGTTCTATTTATAAGTCGGATTTATGGATTTATTTCCGAGACGCCGGAATTCTGTCCGTGGTATTTATCAGTGGGGATCCGTTTATTTCAGGATTCCCTGGGTTGGTGCAGATGTTTGTGTGGTTATCCGTTCAGAGGATTTTCTGATGATGATGGTGATATATCCTCCGATTTCGTTTATTCGGAACTCCCAAGTTGGATTTATGGTTACTTAGGACTTCAGATGGTTGTGATCAGTTCAGAGGCCGTAACTCAGTGCAGTGGATGTTCAGATGACTTGGAGGATGGCACAGTGCATTGCATTCATACATCAGCATCATTCACATTTTGCATTTATCTGCATCTAACTCATGTTTATCCATATGCAGGGGACATTCTTGATCGAGATCCTGGTTGAGAGACTTCTTTGTTCCAGACATGAGGACCGGTTTGAAGGACGATGTTGTCTACAGTTTCTTTGATCCAGAGATTGGTGTGCTGGGAGATATGATAGCATTGATTACACCTGACCATGTGGGGATGTTCCGTGAGGCATACGGTGGTATTTTGAAGTTGGTTTTCAGGCTCACAGACAGTGATAGGAGCGCCATCCATACTCTTCTCTAGTTTTATGACCCGGGTTTGAGATGTTTCGTCTTCCCGGATTACTTGTTGGGGCCTTTGATGGAGGACTATGCCAGCATCTTGGGAATTCAGATCAAAGATCAGATTCCTTTCTATGCCACTAAGGGGGAGCCGGATGTTGCTGAGATTTCTCGTGCTCTTTATTTGAGCCCAGAGGTGACCAAGGGGGGTTTGAAGGAGAAGGGAAAGTTGTCCGGTTTTCATCTGAGTTTCTTGGAGGCTAAAGCCAAGGAGCATGCTGTTGTGGGTAATTGGAGGACCATTTATGCTTTGATTGCTGTAAGCATCTATGGGATTATCATGTTCCCTAACCAGAAGAACTTTGTAGATATTAATGCTATCCGGTTATTTGTGCAGAGGAATCCCATTCCTACCCTGATTGGGGATGTTTATTACTCGGTCCATAATCGGAACAAGAAGCGGCGTGGTGGATTGATCAGATGTTGTGCTCAGTTGTTACATAAGTAGTTCATGGGGTATTTGCCTTCCCGAGGTGCCTTTGCCTTTCTTGATCCTACTGTCAAATGGTCAATCAGGTTGATGGGTTTGCGAGCCAAGAACATAGCTTGGACTCACAATGGTATGGCTGGACGAGATTTCATTTACAGTTGTGGGAGTCTTCCCAATGTGCCTCTTATAGGAGTTCAAGGTTGCATTAATTACAACCCGGTGCTTCTTAGGAGACAGATGGGATTTGCTGTGGAGGGTCCTCCTCTTGGGCGAGAGATTCAGGAGTCTTTCTACTTCCCAATTGAGGGTAATCAGCCAAAGTTGAGGCAAGTGTCTGATGAGTGGCGTGGCATTCAGAGAAAGGGCAAGGTTCCTTTTGGCAAGGTTAACAGCAGGTCTTTTCCTCTGTTTGATGATTGGCTTAGGAAGAGGATTGAGCTCACACATCTACCATTTCCTGGAGGTGATCCTTGGTGTCCTATGATTGAGGGGCCACGTTCTTCTGTCAGCATGGAAGAGTTCCTTGAGATGAAGAAAGCTAGAGATCAGCTGCAAGCAGAGAAGACTGAATTGGAGATGAGTGTTGCTAGGATTCAGATGGCTAATCAGGAGATCAGAGGGAGAATAGAAGATCGGGATAAGAGACATGCTCTTATGGTGAAGCGTTTTGAGATAGATACTGCTTACTATGGCAAGGTCAGCCAAGCTTTGGAGTCATCTACAAAGGAGCACGACATCACCAAGGAGAAGCTAGCTAGAGCTTTGAGGGATATTGAAGATGAGAAGAGGAGACAAATCCTTGTGAGGGATCAGAGGGAAGACAGAGTTAGAACCCTTATTGCTGAGTGGGAGGCAAAGCTGAAGATTAAGGAAGCAGAGAAAGCGAAGATCATTGCTGAAAGAGATCATTATCTTGCTGAGAGGGATCATTGCTTCTGACAGATGAAGATTCACCAGAAGGAGGTGGGGAGATTGCAGCAGGAGAACGCTGAGCTTAGGTTCGCCGGGAAGTTTACCAGGATGGTTGATGATGTAGGGCCTTCTGTGGGACCTTCGTCAGATTAGACCTTTCTTATTTGTGTTGAATTACCGTCAGGCCTGTTGACGGAATTCACTTGCTTGTATTTTCTTTCTGATTCTGGAGAATTTATTTGATTTGTATCAGATTTGATGTATGGCTCTCGCACTTATGGTGCACTTTTGATATGCAGATGGTTGTTTTCATTCAGTGATCGATCTTCAAGCTTTATTTGCTTTCCTGTATGCTCTCACATCGCACACACATGGTTGGGTGATATCTTTTCTAAATCATATATCTCTGCTCTGTATGATGAAATCAAATGATGAAAGTCAGAATGCTGCTGCCGAATTATTATCTGTCTCGATGAAACCAGGATCGAAAGACAGAGTGTTCCTCATATGGATAGATATTGCATTCATGCATAATCATAATAACTTGTCTTCTATTTTGCAGGTGTCAGTTTCTAACGTGCTTGATTGTTTCAGGAATCATTGCTCGTGCGCATAAAGTTATACCCTTGCACACAACACGTCCACACAGATACTTCACCAGACGCAACACACCTAGGCTGATGGATCTACCCAATACAGATATTCTTGAGCTGAAGGAGAAGATGAATGAACTGATCAACGTCATGCAAGGGTTTGCCGTCGGGCAGAAAGCACTTGCTGATAAAGTGGAGAAGCTCGAGCGGGCTTCAGCTGCTAACAGTGGTGTCAATTTGGAGGGTGTCTCCAACCATGGCCTTGGTGGTTCTAGGGATATGGGAGATCTCAGAAAGAAGACAACTACGGGTGTAGTAACTAGTAATGCTGGTGGTTTTGGTGTTGCCACAGGTGGACCGGGTCTGATGGGCAATAATTTGAAAGACAGTTTGTTTCCTCCTTTCTTCGGGGCTGAGGAAGATAGAGAAGAAGACCAGTTCTCCGTGCTTAATGAACAGTTTGGGCAATACGGTGTCCAACCACCAAACAAGGAAATTCAGTTGCTGGCGGAGAAGGTCAGGGCTCTCGAAAGCTATGCTACTCCGGAGGTTGTTAACATGTCGAATATGGGGCTGGTTGAGGGGATTGTAATCCCGCAAAAGTTTAAAGCACCTGCGTTTGACAAATACAATGGGAGTTCTTGCCCGGAAACTCACCTCCAGGCTTTTGTCCGCAAGATTTCTGCTTATACAATGGACCAGAAGCTATGGATGTACTTCTTCCAGGACAGTCTGTCTGGGGGGTCTTTGGAGTGGTACACTAAGTTGAAATCTTCTGACATCAAGAGCTGGCAGGATCTTGGCGATGCATTCTTTAAACAGTACCAGTTTAATGCTGACATGGCTCCTAGTCGTACCCAACTGCAGGGTATGTCTCAGAAGCCTAATGAAGGGTTTAAAGAGTATGCACAGAGGTGGAGGGAGCTGGCTGCCCGAGTCCAACCTCCGTTGGTAGACCGAGAAATATCAGATCTGTTTATGGGTACCTTTCAGGGGACATTTGCAGAGAGGATGGTTGGATGCCCGGTTACCAATTTTGCTGATATTGTGGTGGCCGGAGAAAGGATTGAAAGTTGGTTAAAGATGGGGAAAATCCAGGGTAATGCTTCGTCGTCTGGATCGAAGAAGCCCTTTGGAAATGGTCAGAGGAAAAAGGAGGGTGATACAAGTGCTGTGTATACCCAAAGGGGACAAAGTAGGGATCGTTACTACCAGCACGCTGTGTATACCCAAGTGCTGTGTATACCCAAAGGTAACTATTCCTGCTGATAATCAACAACAGCAACAACAACAACCGCAACAACAACGACAGCCATTTCAACAGAGACCGCAGAGGGCTGGGTATCAAGTAAGAGGACGAATGACTGATCGTCAATTTGATAGGCCACCTGTGACTTATTCATTCCTGTTGAAGAAGTTGAAAGACTTAGGGTTGGTCCAGCTGAGGACGTTGGCACCGTTGAGACCTGCAGAGGCCGGCCAGTTTTGATGAGAACGCCAAGTGTGAATTCCACTAAGGTGCTCCTGGACACAATGTAGAAAATTGTAAAGCTTTTAAGCATGTGGTCCAGGACTTGGTGGATTCCAAGGCAATCAACTTTGCACCATCTCCAAATGTGAATGCCAATCCCATGCCCGCGCATGGTCGAATGGGGGTGAATGCAATTTCTGAAGATGGGAGAAGAGTTGCGCTGACAGAGGTGGACCAGTTGAAGACTCCCCTAGTTGAGGTCAAGAGGCAACTGTTGAAGAATGGGGTCTTTCCGGGCTGCGATGACTGTTGTGCTGCGTGCACCGTTGTTCCTGATGGGTGTGTTGTATTGAGGGAGGCTATCCAGAGGCTGATGGATGAGGGAAGCCTCAGGTTTGAGAAGATGGATTCGGGGAAGGAAGATGTCTCCACCATAACCATCTATTTTGACCCGGTTGATTTGTCAACGCTGGCCGATGCGGCTCCAGTTACTATCACGGTACCTGGACTAATTCCTTATGACAAAGATGACGCCGTGCCGTGGCATTATGGTGGGGAAGTGTACTGTAATGGAGAGAAGTTGGAGGATCAAACTACAAGTGAAACTACCATTTCAAAGGTGGATAATGCCGGACCCAGTGGTTTCACTCGCAGTGGAAGGTTGTTTGCACCGGACGCCTTGAGGAATGGGGAGGGAGAGAGAGAAAAGAAAGATAAGGTCGAGGCTTTAGCCAGGGCAAGAGGGAAACAGGTGGTAAATGAGGGTACTCCTGTAGTGACACCGGCGCCTGGTGGGTCGGAGAAAGAACTTGGTGATGACGCTGAAGAATTCCTTAGGATCATCAAGAAGTCAGAGTACAAGCTTGTTGACCATCTGCAGTAGACCCCATCCAAGATCTCAATCTTGTCATTGTTGCTGAGCTCCGAGGGGCATAAAGAGGCTTTATTGAAAATTCTGAAGAGAGCCTATGTTCCTCAGGAGATAACAATCAATCAGTTGGAGACGGTGGTGTCTAATGTCAATGCCAGCCATGGGCTGGGTTTCACTGATTTGGATCTGATGATGGATGGGCAGAATCATAATAGGGCATTACACATTGCTATGGAATGTAAAGGAGCCGTGCTCTCGCACGTTTTGGTTGATACCGACTCGTCTTTAAATGTGTTGCCAAAGAAAGCCCTGGCAAAGCTGGATTGTGATGGTTTAGTGCTGAGGCCTACAGACCTGGTGGTGAGAGCCTTTGATGGTTCGAAGAGGGCTGTGTTTGGAGAAGTAGAGCTCCCCATGAAGATCGGGCCTGAGGTGTTTAAGTCTGTATTCTATGTCATGGATATTCAGCCGGCATACAGTTGCTTGTTGGGTAGGCCATGGATTCATGCTGTCGGGGCAGTAACTTCGACTTTGCACCAAAAATTGAAGTATATCTGGGACGGGCAGGTCGTCACGGTTTGTGGGGAAGAAGACATCTTTGTCAGCCACCTATCATCGTTCAAATACGTGGAAATGGACGGTGAGATTGTTGAAACACCAAGTCAAGCATTCGAGACCATCAAGGTGGAGAATGCTCTTTTTGCCAAAGAAGAGGAGAAACCGTCCATTTCTTCGTATAAGCAGGCTGCTGAGGTGGTGAAGAATGGAGAAGCGCCGGGTTGGGGGAAGATTATGGACATTGCTGCTAAGAAAGACAGATTCGGAGTGGGTTATCAGCCGGGCCGAGGCTCGTCTGGACAAGGCAGAGGACGTCGTCCGTCATTCACGTTCACCAGTGCTGGAATGCGGGATCCAGATCACATCTGTATGGTGGGTGAAGAAGTTGACAGTGACTGTGAGATGGATCAATGGATAAAACCGTGCGTACCAGGGAAGGAAGTCCAGAACTGGAAGGCCGAAAAGATCATCATTGTCACTCTACTTGAAGAGTAATATTTTCTGTTATTCAATTTTATTTGCATGGAAGCCATACGTTTTGCCCGAAACGTAATGGTTCGTTGTAAGGGCCACCTCCTGTTTCATTTTGCAAAATTTGCATCATAAATAAAAGGATGTTTTTCAAATTAAAAGCGGTGTTCCCTGTTTTTCATTTATTTTTACAGTTTAAAAATAAAAAAATAAAAAATGGCAATGTTTTCATTTTTCTTTTCAATTTGTCTCGCTCTGGTTCTAAAGCAATGCATGAATCAACATTCATGCAGATGCGATCATTCTCCGGATCTCATTGATAACAATCCTGTTACACCCTCATATGACTTCGACAATCCGATCTATCATGCCGAAGAAGAAGGCGAAGAAGATTGTGAACTGCCAGAGGAATTAGTCAGGTTGTTGAAACAAGAGAAGAAGGTGATTCAGCCGCACGAGGAGCCAGTTGAGGTTGTGAATCTGGGTACCGAGGAGGTCCGGAAGGAAGTGAAAGTAGGGGCTGCTTTGGAGGCAAATGTCAAGAGCATAATGGTAGCATTGTTGAAAGAATATGTTGATATCTTCGCCTGGTCTTATCAAGATATGCCGGGGTTGGATACCGATATCGTTGTGCACAAGCTACCGTTGAGAGCAGATTGTCCTCCAGTGAAGCAGAAGTTGCGCAGAACTCGACCTGAGATGGCAATGAAAATTAAAGAGGAAGTGCAGAAGCAGTTGGATGTTGGTTTCCTTGCTGTCACTAATTATCCGCCTTGGGTTGCGAATATTGTGTCGGTCCTGAAGAAAGATGGAAAGGTGAGAATGTGTGTGGACTACCGGGATCTGAACAGAGCTAGTCCGAAGGATGATTTCCCATTACCTCACATTGATGTGTTGGTGGATAATACAGCTCAATTCTCGGTGTTTTCCTTCATGGATGGCTTTTCTGGATATAATCAAATCAAAATGTCGCCAGATGATATGGAGAAAACAACGTTCATCACACCGTGGGGAACTTTCTGTTATAAGGTGATGCCATTTGGTCTCAAGAACGCCGGTGCTACTTATCAGAGGGCCATGGTGACTTTGTTTCATGATATGATTCATCATGAAATAGAATGCTATGTTGATGACATGATAGCAAAGTCCCAGACAGAAGAGGGGCATTTGGTAGACTTGGCCAAGCTGTTTGACCGGTTGAGACAGTTCAGATTGAGGTTGAATCCGAATAAGTGCACTTTCAGAGTGCGGTCTGGTAAATTGTTGGGGTTCATTGTAAGTGAAAGAGGAATCGAGGTTGATCCTGCTAAAGTAAAAGCAATACAAGAAATGCCTGAACCGAGAACAGAGAAGGAGGTTCGTGGTTTCTTAGGAAGATTGAACTACATTTCACGGTTCATATCTCATCTAACCGCCACGTGTGAACCTATATTCAAGTTGTTGAGAAAAAATCAAACGGTCAGGTGGAATAAGGATTGCCAAGCGGCATTTGAAAAGATAAAAGAGTATTTGCAGGAGCCTCCGATTCTGATGCCTCTTGTGGAGGGACGACCGTTAATTCTGTACTTGACGGTCCTCGAGGGGTCTATGGGGTGTGTACTGGGGCAGCATGACGAGTCTGGTCGAAAAGAGCATGCCATATACTACCTTAGCAAAAAATTTACCGACTGTGAAACAAGATATTCACTGCTTGAGAAAATTTGTTGTGCTTTGGTCTGGGCTGCTCGCCGACTGAGGCAGTATATGCTGGTTCATACCACTTTATTGATTTCCAAGATGGATCTGATCAAGTACATTTTTGAAAAGCCAGCATTGACCAGACGGGTTACGAGATGGCAGATGATTTTGACCGAATATGATATCCAATATACCTCTCAGAAAGCAATCAAAGGGAGTGTGTTGTCTGATTACCTCGCCCAGCAACCCATTGAGGATTATCAACCGATGAAGTTTGAATTCCCTGATGAGGACGTCATGTTTCTCAAATCGAAGGATTGTGAGGAACCAATCCCGGAGGAGGGGCCTGACCCTGAGTCCGAATGGATTCTGATGTTTGATGGGGCTGTTAACGTGAATGGTAATGGTGTTGGTGTTGTACTGGTTACGCCGAAAGGATCCCACATTCCTTTTGCTGCCCGGCTAACATTTGAGTGCACCAATAACGTGGCTGAATACGAAGCTTGTATCTTGGGGATTGAAGAGGCGATTGATTTGCGGATCAAGAACCTTGTTATATATGGAGATTCAGCTTTGGTTGTGAATCAGGTTAATGGAAAATGGTATACGCATCAATCTCATTTAATTCGGTACCGGGACTATACGAGGAGATTGTTGACATTTTTCACCAAAGTGGTTTTGCATCATGTGCCTAGAGAAGAGCATCCAGCTGGACACCCCCTCCTTGCGGTCTTCTTCACTGATCATTGCCACCTGCTTGCCAAAGATGTGGCCAGCGTTGGTGAACGTTTTCTCCACAGAAGGAATCTTCTCTTTGTCAAATTGGTTACCAACTCTGTGTGATGACGGGTCATACCCCAAGCCAAACTTGTCTCGTTTCTCTTTCAATTCCACCACTTTGCCCCAATTTTGTGCATCTTCACTTTTCATAATAGCTTTAACTCCTTGCCACGAGGCCATGGATGGTCCGGATTTCGGGACCTCCAAGGTCTATTGGATGGCCATCATGTTTACCACTTCCAGGGATTGGAATGGTGTCTCAGTGATTTCACCATCCACCTCGATATATCGGAAAGATGTCAAGTGACTGACCAAGATATCTTCTTCTCCTCCAACCACAATCATCTTGTCATTTGTAATGAATTTTAGTTTTTGATGCAGAGTGGAGGTGACAGCGCCTGCGGAGTGAATCCAGGGTCTCCCGAGTAAGCAACTGTAACCAGGATGTATATCCATGACCTGGAACGTGATATTGAAGATAGTTGGACCTATCTTGGTTGGTAAGTCAACCTCTCATATTACTGCTCGCCTTGAGCCATCAAATGCTTTTACGATTAGGGTGTTGGGCTTCATACTTATCCCTTCCACTAGCAGCTTTATCAAAGTCGTCTTTGGCATGACATTCAGTGAGGAACATGTGTCTACTAACACCCTTGACAGTATAGTATCCATGCATTTCAAAGAGATGTGGAGAGCCTTGTTATGGTTTTTTCCTTCAATCGGTAGTTCGTCATCATTAAACCTCAAGAAATTTCCAGTAGTCACACAAGCTATCACGTCATCAAACTGTTCTATTGTTATGTCCTTTGTGATATGAGCGGCGCTCAATACTTTCAACAGCGAATTCCTGTGCGCTTCTGAGTTGAGCAGTAGAGATAACATGGAAATTTTAGAAGGTGTTTGGTTTAGCTGATCCACCACCTTATAGTCACTCTTCTTGATTATTCTGAAGAACTCCTCAGCTTCCTCACGAGTGACAGCAGCTTTAGAAGACAGGTGCATGTCTTGCATCCCCTGATTAGGGATGGGGATCTGGACAGCAGCCTTCTTCCCTTTAGCTCTCTCAGAAGTATCAACAGTTCTTGGTGCGAACACCCGGCCACTGCGCGTCATTCCTGCTGGCCCCATAATTGAAGTGACACTTGGTTCGTTAATCATTAAAGGTTTATCTTCCTGCCCCTGCTTAAAAGCTCTGGGTTGATATATCCATGGGACTGCCTTCTCATCTTTATATTTGAATGGTGTTGGGAACTCTATCACCAACAGGCTTATATGTATTTCAACTTTAACTTCATCATAGGGGATATCCACCACTGCTATCTCTTCCTGACGCTTGTTCTTGACACGGTAAGTTACCTGTAACTCGCCTCGATCCAACATTTGTTGTATAAAACTCCTCAACTCTTCATTGTTCTCTTCCTCAACCAGCTCTTCCGGGATCATACCACTCTTCAGCAATTGTGCTCCTATCATGGTGATAGGGGTTTGAATCTCTTCAACCTTACGGATTAATTTTCCTTGATCACTCTCCTCAATGGCACTGACGGAAGTATCCTTATGCATCGGCATAGGGTTGGTGTTCACATTCGGGCGTCTTGGAGTGAAAGAAACGGCCTTGGCTTCGATCAAGTCTTGTACCCGATTCTGAAATGCGAAACAGTTTTCCAAGGTATGACCAGGTGCTCCCATGTGAAATTCGCAATGGGAATTAGCGTCGTATCCAGGTGGATATGGAAAAACAGCTGGTTTTAACTCCCTCAATGTTAGAAGGCCCTCCTTCTGCAGATATGGGAATATCTGACTATAAGGTACTGGTAGAGGATCAAGTTGCCTTCTTGGAGGTCTTGGCTGGACCTGTCTTGGTGGTGTGGTATTTTGCTGATGATGATGTTGTTGATGTTGTGGCTGATATATTTGTTGTTGCTGTATTGGTTGTTGATAGGGTATGGGTACCACGGCGGCGACTTGGCCATATGAAGCATGTTGCTTCCCTTTATAGTTTCTGGATATGGCATTTATTTCGCCTTCTCTTTTCTTCGGGAAACCTCCAGAATATTTCTTTGGTGCTCTAGGTGCTGTCACTGCTCCTAGAATCTTTCCATCCCTCAACCCCTTATCTATGCGGTCTCCAATTGTAACTAGATGTGCGAAGTCAGATGCTGCACTGCTTACTAATCGATCAAAGAATGGGTCCTTCAAGGTGTCCACAAATATCCCGATCATTTCCTTCTCAGAAAATGGTGGCTCTACCTGAGCAGCCAACTCTCTCCACCGCTGGGCGTATTCTTTGAATGACTCACTCTCCTTCATAGCCATCCCTTGCAACTGTATTCGGTCGGGTGCCATATCTAAGTTGTATTTGTACTGACAGAGAAATGCGTCAGCCAAATCCTCCCAACTTTGAATTCGCCCCTGTTCTAAGCTCATATACCATCTAAGAGATGCTCCACTCAAACTGTCATGGAAACAGTGTACAAGTAGTTTGTCATTTTTTGTATGAGCAGTCATTTTCCTGAAGTACATTACCAGGTGACTTCTTGGACAAGTCTGTCCTTTGTATTTCTCAAAATCAGGGGTTTTAAATTTAGCCGGGATGACTAAATTCAATACCAAACGCATGTTCATTGCAGAAGCACCGAAGATATTGTTTTCTTCTATGGCTTTGATCTTCTTTTCCAGGGCACAGAGTCTATCTGCAGCAGGATCGGGAAGTATCTTAGGTTTTGGTTGATCAGGCATACAGAATGCATCATACTGGTCATCTCCAATTTCGGATCCATGATGAGTAGACGTATCAAAAGGTTCTGCATGGTCTCCATCTCCTTTGCCTCCTACCGGTATCTGAACCAATCTCTTCTTGGTGGGGACGTAACTTTCGTCTTGGGGATTCGGACCTGGTGCGCCATCATTCCTTTTTTCCCTAGCTTCTTCCTCCTCGCTCCTCTCTCTCTCTCTCTCTCTGAGTGATCGCCAACATTGTCTCCAACGGCTGATCCATCATCTCCTGGATTGTATTGATGTCTGTCCTCATGGTAACCTGGTTGGCCTCAACTTGCTCTAATGTCATCTTGTATTTGCTTCGCGTCTCGTATCGGTGTTGATTAGTCAGTGTGGCTGGATAAAGGGTAAAAGGTTGGGTAAGTTTTTTTGATTTTTATGAAGCGTGATGCATAATGAAGATGCGAATGTTATGCATATTTTATTTCCAGGGAGTCATTCGAGTTTCATTAGTTGTTAGTAATTCGAAGAAACAGAAAATACTTAGAATAGCAATAATGGAGTAATTTTTAAACGTCATTCATTCCAATACATGACATAGAGGTCCAAAAAGGTCATAGTTCAAAAGTACATTTGTTAAAGGAACAAAATACAAGACATAGGCAAATTAAACAGTTGGCTTTCTGGCCTGAAGCTCTTCTAGTTCCTCATTGAATCTCTTCAACAACCCTTTACAGAGCAGAATGAAATTGATTATGGCTGGAGGAGTGTTATCTTCTTTCAACTCTTCGACTGCGTCTCTCAACCTCCATGGCAATTCTTTAGCTGCCCAATTACAGAATCCTACTAGCCCATCGAGTTTTTCACGAAACTTATCCCTATCTCCTTGTAAGAAGTCTATGGTCTTCTTAAAGGATTCATAATCTTCAGTCACATAGTCTCTCTCTTTTAACCATATGGAGTTGTCTTGGCGTAATGACTCTAGCTGGTTCTTCCAATAGCTGACAGATTCCCTTGCATCTGTTACTTATCGACACTTCTCCTCCCATACCATGGGTGACACCCTAGAAGCTTCAGTGGCTATTTTCTTGAGTCGGCGCTCCTGATCTACTTCAGCTTTTGCATGACGAACAAAATTGGTGAGTTCTTTTATCTGAGCCTCAAGTGTATCCTTTATCTTCTTGTTTTCCTTTGTGGCTAGATGCCACCAACGCTCATTGTCTTGACATTCTTTCTGAGCTTGTCGTAGTTGACCCTTAAGAGTATCCAAACAATGATCAGCTTGTTCTAATCCACTTTGGTCTTCTTTCTCTTATGCTCCTCCTTGTTGAACTTTTCCACGTGGGCTTGAAGTTGTGCCTCTTTTCTCTCGAGCTCCCGCTTCATATTGTTTTTCTCATTGATGGTTTGTTGGAGTTTTATCTACAGCTCTTCATTCTCTTTTTCTAGCTTTGCCATGGTGGTCTTGAGTTCCTCCATTTCTTCAATAGGTACATGGGTGAGCTTAGGTTCAGGAAGAGGTATAGGTGTCCGAATGACAAGTGGCATTTTAATCATCTGCACCCTTTCCTTTACCCACTGAAAATATGGTTCTTTTGTAATCCCATTTGCTCTCCCTAACTCAGCTTTCCCTTTTCGATTGATATTCTTCCAAGCTTCTTTGATTCGCTGGAATAAGCTAGGATTCTCAACCCCAAAGTCAAGTAACAAGAAAGCTTCCAAAGAATTTGCCTCTGGAGGGCCTTCCATTGGGTAGCCAAGTTGTCTGAGTGATAGAACTGGATTAGCATTTACACATCCTTGAGTTCCAATGAGCGGTAGATTTGGGAAATCTCCACAACTGAATATGATATCCATGTTGATGTATTCTTTGGAATACCAAGAGAGATCTTCAGATCGGAGTGATCCCAATCTTTGAGGCCAACTAATATCTGTCTGTTCAATCCAAGCACCTGTCTTCGGAAGATGTTCTAGAAACCACTGATACAATAAAGGAGCACAACAACCAATCAATACCTTCTTCTTAGTATACCTATGACTTATGTAATAATAGACATCAGCTAACAAAGTGGGTACTGGGTTCCAGTAAGGAAAACACAAATGGCAGTCATGTCTACGAAACCATCCATATTTGGGAACAGGACGATGCCATAGATGGCCAATGTAATAGCAGAGTAACAAGCATCCCAATTTTCTGCCTTCAATAGGGTATGAGCTCTTTCCAAGAGAAAACTTAGTGAAAATCCTTTGGTATTCCCTTTGGTCTCTAAGTTAGCTTCTGCTTCCTTTTCATTCATGTGAAGCGCACTAGCAATGACCTCAAGGGGCAAAGATTCATTTGTCCCTTCAAATAGTGACTTGTTCTTCATAGGATTCCTAACAAGACGCTCGAATTCTTCCAATGTTGGTGCTAGCTAGAAGTCTTAGAATGTGAAGCATCTTAAAGGTAAGTCATAAAATTGGGCTAAAGTGATCAAGGCTGTATGGTCCACTTGTTGATTGAGGATGCTGAGCAAATTGCCATAATTCTTTCCAAAGTTGATTCTGTATACAGGGTGCATCTGAGAGACCAAGTTACGTAAGTTCTTCAGATCGGGATCCTTGAACTTGAAGGAGTAAATGTTTCTTTTGCTTGATTCCATGTTTCTTGAATTTTTGCAACTCATGATACTCAGATTCCTTGGAAATAAAGTAATATGAATGCTATGTTATGAATGACATTATGCGTGTCACATGTAGGTTGATATACAGGTCATGCGAGTGGGTATTCTTGGTTACTAAACAAAACCCTTTTGGTAGAATGCTAAAGGTAAGAAGTTCCCAAAGTCATCAATCAATATTTAAGAAAGTTATTGTCATGATGAAAACTCATCTGCTAATAACATCCCTAAACAGAGTCTCGTTTGGGTGAGGCCTTCGTATGGTCCCAAAGAGGAAGACTCCTAGTGGGTCCATACTACACAACTCTCGAGTCCAAGGTTCTAATAAGGTTCTCAGAGTCATAGGTCGAGGTTGGGAATACCACTGTAAGGTAGTAATACGCCCAAGGGATCTCATCTGATTGGGGCTTTCGTATTAACCCAATAAGTCTGGGACTTTTCAGGTAGATACTGCATAACCACTGGATATATAATGGGTTAAAAGGTCCCTAGAGTCATTGATCCAACTTGAGAATATTATCATCGTGACGAAAACTCGTCGGGCAATAATATTTCAGGAGAACCTCCTCTAGGCGGGGTCTTCGTTTCTTCCCAACAAGGAAGACTCCTTATGGGCGCCCACTATGCAACCACCAACTTAATCTTATGGTTTTTCTCAGACTCGGGTGGAGAGCCTATCTCACCAAGTATCACCAACCATAGGACCCCGAATAAGACATAGTCAATAAATCACAATATAATAATTATGATAACATAATAATAATAGAATAAATAATAAACAGATAAACAAAATTAACACATAATACATCAATTGAACTAAATTAGGCTTCACTCTCTTTTGCTTGGAGCTATTCCCCAGCGGAGTCGCCATCTGTCGCATCTCGAAAAATACGATTCCTCGCGATGGTCGCGGAAAAAATTTATGTTCGAACAGAGTCGCCACCAAACTTTATTTATCCCAACCTTTAGGAAATGGAATAATGGTCGTCGCAACCATATTCGGGTTCGAGAGTGAATTACGTAAGGGGAAGGTATTAGCACCCCTTACGTTCATTGTACTCAACGGGAACCTTTTAGTTCTAATTTTGTGTTTCCAGTGTTAATTTATGTTTGTTTGTTATCTTTGGGTTATAAATATATTGAAAATAGAAATGGATGAGAACCTCACAAAGGGAAAGGGGAGGTTTTTTATTAGTGTGCTCGCGAAGATACATCAATCTCCTGCCTACGTATCCTTATGGTAAAATAAGGAAATCAGAGCATTCGTAGTTCGGGGAACTACGGTTGGTTGGTGCCTTTTAGTGAATAATTGTTTAGGTCCCGTTCTAAAGGCTAAACGTTGGCTTGTCTACTCTCGGCGGAGGCTTAAGCACTAGTTTGTTGCGCGCATTAGAAAGGATTAAACAATGTTCTTTCTGAAAAGAGTTTTGGTCACACGAGGGTGACAAGTTGGATTAATATGTTGGATGTTTTGTTTGAATGATTTCGATCGCACGAGGGCAAGAAAGGATAGGTTTGATGTGTTAAGGTATTTTGGTTGGATGATGATTACTCGGATAGTCGAGTAAGATAACTCGTATCCTAGCAGTCGGGAAAGGGAATAGAAGACTCTAGACCATTTTCTTTTTCATCCTTAATTATAGAAAGGATTTGATAATAATTAAGGTGGTTTGAATGGATGACGAATACTCAGATAATCGAGTAAGACAACTCGTATCCTAATAGTCGGGAAAGGGAATAGAAGACTCTAGACCACTTTCTTTTTCATCTGAGTAATTATGAAAATAAGGTTGTGTATAGTTGATGTATTTTTAGAATAAACGACAAGTACTTGAATGACTGAGTAAAACAACTCATATCCAAGCATTTGAGGAGAGGAATCGAAGGATCAAGACCATCTCTCTTTTCGTATAGTTCATTGTGAAAATGATTTGATTAAGTTGTAAGTTGGTGGAAAAATGATAATTGTTCGACTGACCGAGTAAGAGAACTCGTATTCACATAGTCGTGGAGAGAAAAATTGAAGACTCAAAGTTATCTCCCTTTTGGTTTCTTGTTATAAAAGGATTTGATTTGTTTGTGCTTAAATGGATTAGAAATGACGGCCACTTGACTAACCGAGTAAGAAAACTCATATTCAAATAATCGAGGAGAGGAGTTGAAAACTCAAAACCATCCCCCTTTTCATTTTCAAATGAAGTGTTGTTTAAATGTGATTAAGTATTTTAATTTAACTTTCGATGTCGGATCGAGGTTTTAAAATTTGCATTTTTGTGAATGAATTGAATTTATTTAGTGAACAATCCATCTAATCGATTAATTAAAACCGAGTAGGTTTCATTGTAAGAAGACCCAAAAGTAAGCCGTGTGAGGTTGATGGCGATGCTTTTGCAAGCGATCGACATACAGAGGTGCTTTGAAAATGGGCTCGACTTTGAATCGAGAAGTATGTGATTTATTTTGAAATCGGCTCGGATTATTTTAAAATCGAAGAAAACGACATGATTTTGTCACAATTATAACATGTCATTTCGTGTACACTCAAGGTTCGATATAAACAAATAGATAAAGAATAATCATGCACATACACTCCTCAAGATAAATAAACATCTAAATTATGAAGGACATTTGTGATTCTATAATCAATTAATTAATTGAATGTCTAACGAATTATTTTATTTTAATTAAATAATAAGTAATAATAAAAAAAATGAATATAACTAAATGACTACATATTTATTAAATATTAATAATGATAACAATCATATAACTGTGTATTTTCTTTTAAAAATGAATAATAATAATAGTAATAATTACATATTTAATATATATATATATATATATATATATATATATATATATATATATATATATATATATATATATATAATATTAACAATAGTATAATTAAAATTTCGAAATAAGTTAAACAAACTGTAGCACCTCAAATTTGCACCCTACCATCGTACATACATTTTCATCATTAGGTCATTAACATAACATAGTCCATTGCATAGCATTGCATAGCCATTTGTCCAAGTGCAAGTTCAGCAGACAGATTAGGTCAAACTGGTCAGGAGATCAGGTCAGACAAGCAAGCATGTGCATTTCTCAAGAAGACAAAGCCCTAGGGTTGATTTATCAAGTTCATATGGTCTAAGGATCATTTTGAAGTGGTTTGGCCAAAGATTGGATGCTCAGAAGTCATCAGTCAAGCTGAATTTCAGCTGAAACCATAGAAAGTCAATTGTGGTCAACTGTGGTCAACTGTGCCTGATTTTATGGATTTGAAGGTGTGAGATGGTTTGAAAGGCTTCATTCATGTCCATACAAGTCTCATTTGACGTATCAAAGATCAAGGTTGAAGAAAATAAAGTCAGACAAGAAGTTTCCAAAAATGGCAGGTGACCTGTAATTTCAACTGCCCAAAATGGAAAGTTTTTCTCCTCAAAATTACTTCATCATACAAGCTTCAAATGGAATTTTGTCCAACATGAAAGTTGAAGATCTTGATCTCACCATTCCAAAAAGTCCAAGAACTTGAAATTCCCATGTGTGGTTGGCAAGATATGGTCCAATCATTTTCAGAAAATGCCCAAATTCAAAGTGACATAACTTTCACATGGAATGGCCAATTTGGTTGATTTTTCTTTGAGCAAACCACATTTCATATGATCTTTCATGGTGCATAATCACATTTCATCAAAAACTCTCATGGCAAAATGGCATTTTTCAAGTGAACACATTTGTATTTTTAGCATGACATAGTGATTTTGAGAAATACATGGCCTATGCACATGGGACTTTTTCCAACACTTCACAAATGGCATTTTAGACTTGTGTGAATTGGTTTTGAGCTGATATATGGACTGGTTTAAAAAAGGGCATATTGGACCTAACACATGAAAATGCACTTTGTACTAATCATCCTAATTTTGTTAATCTTGATTAATTTTTTTTTAGGGAGAGGTATAAAGAGATAATTGTAACTGTTTTTCATAATCACAAATCATATTCTCATATCCAAACAGAAAATCACAAGAATTCTCTCACTTTTTCTCCATTTTTCATAAGCTTTTTTTCATCAATTCATCAATAATTCACCATTGTTTTTGCAAGATCTTGGTTGAATCTTCACTTGCAGGTAATTTGCAAGAACTGTTTGGAGCAATTGGAGCCAAAATCGTGCCTAAACCATAACTGTCCAAGCTTGCTCAACCATGGCGAATTGAAGATTCAAGCATCTGGAGCTGTTTCGAGCTGAGCAAATCACTCCAATCAATTACCATAGCAGTGTACTGGATCTATTTTGGCGTTAGGGAGCTTAACTTCACCGAATTCCACAGCTGTCATCATCCAAGGTTAGAATTCGATTTCCATCATTCTCCAAATCATGATGTGGCTTTGGTAGAATGAAGATCATAGAGTATAGTGCAAGTGATAGAATTGAAAATCATTAGGATTTGAGAGAGAAATTGTGAATCGAAGCTTTGATGCAAAATCTTTTTTCGCTCGATCCGTCCAGCACAGTAGGAATTAGGAAATTTCGTTTGTATATTGTGAATGTATGTGCTTAGACGGTTCCAACGGTACCTTGTTTGTTAATTTTGGTTGAAATATGTTCATGGCGATTTTCTGGAATTTCGCCTGTGTTCTTGGTGAAGAACAGCTTCAATTCGTGTTTTGATCCACTTTACTCCGTTTCTGTTTGAATTTGGTGTTTGGCGCGCGAATCAGCCAATAGCGTGAAGCCATGACATTTAGTTGTACGCTGCGTTTTGCTTCCTGAGTCAAGTAATTACCAAATTGCCATCAGCTTTAATTAATTCATTTTTATTATATTAAATAAACATTTCATTTCACAATAAACTTCAAAAAATCAAAACTAATTCAATTTTAATCCAATTTGAGGGAGGTTTTTTTTTATGAGTTCCAAATTCCATCTAGTTTTTTATAGGCATGGTAGTCAAAGTTGTGCCTGGAGAATTTTTGACTTTGCCTATTGATCTTGTTCATGTATGCATTTGATGTATGTTTCACCATGTTGATCATGAAATGATGATGCCTTAGCCAAAATGCATGAAATTTTATAGGCTTGTTCTTGACTCTTTTCTGGTGATTTTGATGTGTAGTTTGTGAATTTTGGATTTATGGTTTGCAAGATATGATGTGCTCAAGTTGAGTGTGACAATGTGTGTCACACTATGTTATGTTGTGTTCATGATTTTTATTGCCATGCCTATGCTTTGCCAAATGCTCCCAATTTTTACATGTGATATCACCTTTATGTCTAGTTTTGCCATGATTTTTTGTAGGAATTGTTGATTCATTTCCTATTTGATTGGGATTTTTGCTTGCTGTTTAGTCATTTTAGGGTTTTTCTTGAGTGATCATCTTATATGCTATGTGAAATGTCCATACCTTATCATATGAAGATGAAATTTGGTGGAGTGATTACTAACATGTTCAATGTCATTTTGGCTTTGGTCCCATTCATTTCTTAGTTGTACTCACTGTTTTACATTTGCTTGAAGTTGACACATGCTTTGTGACCTAGTTTGGATTGGTTTTTGCATGTCCTGACTTGTTGAATTTAATTTACCTACTTCCCATTGTCCAAATAGCATGAAAATTGATATGTAGCTCATTGAATATGTTCTGTTTAGACTTGAATTTTTGTAGAATTTATTGAGCTGTTTGGATATTTGTTTGAGTGTGACCATTCTGTTTGCTCATATATGGTTCACAATTGCCTAGTGTGACATAAATTGTGCATGAAATGAATTTGGTGCATAGTTTTGATGTGAGACCAATTGGATTCTCTTCTTAATTGATTTATCTTGGATTTGATCATTTTTCACTTGCTGTTTTGGATTTTTCATCTCTTTTTGGCCCTAGTCTTAGACTAGTGGTTTATGATCTCACTTTTGAGTTGTGTTTCAGGTTAATAGCACAAATGGCCTATGCTTGATGATGTGCTTCCATTGGACTTGACTTGTGACTTGTGTATAGCTAATTTTGACTTTGTTTTGCAGGGTTTGACATTTGAGTTTGAGCCTTAATGACTTGCACTTTGGTGCATTGGCTTGTGTTTGTCTGTGTATAGTTCATTGTGAACCATTTGCTGTTTAGTTCTGTGACTTGAATACTGATTATACTTGATTGATTTCAGGTACCATAGTCGCTTTAGTTCTTTGAGAACTAGCTTGCTTTGCTTTGCTTAAGCATTGAGGTAGACTCTCTTGTCTCCATGTAGTCTGGAAGACCTGGCCTGTTACTTGGCCAGGCACCTGTCTGAAGTCCTCCTTAAGAGGCAATGTTTGTGCTTGTTTATTTTTGTCCCCAAGCAGGTAAAGACCTCTATGAGGCAATTGGCGGATAAGAGAGATATGCAATCTATCTCCCGCTCTTCTGTTGAGTCATCCCTCTGCTCACACCAAGGTGTTGATGCACTGGGATACAAACCCAAGATCTTGTACAATGTACAGTTGTGTCAGTGTCTTAAAGTGTAGAAGGGTTCCCACTTTCTGGACCCACACTTCTTTGTCTATAGCTCTCCCTGACCAGGGATAAGAGCTGTGAAGTCTTATCTTCACTCACCTTTCATCTGGCTTCACCTTGGCTCTCAATGTCAAGGTTAAGAGCTACCTTTACCCCTGTACAGATGACTTGCTCTTGCAGTCTTACCCTTGTTTGAGCCTCACTTGTGTGCATATAGTGTGTGCTATTTGTGACTGTTTGCTATTGCTTGTGCTTTAGGATAGGCTTGCTTCCTGTGCAAGTTAGCTAGAAACCTTGATTTAGGGATGACTTTGCATGATAACATCTAGGCTCGAGTCGTAGTCTCCCTAGTTGTGTCTCCCTTTGTTATCTGGTTAGGCTAGTCCTGTGTCCCTTCGTAGGGGAACTACGTCGCCCTGATCCTCATACCAGATGAGGTACGTAGGCAGGAGATGAGCAGATCTCTCCGGGCGCCTGTGTCTTTGTTTCGTGTTGTTGTGTGCTTGGAAGCTGATGTAAGTCCATCGAGTGGCGTTCGGGTTCCAGTGTGGGTTTGATTGGTTTGGAAGCTGATGTAAGTCCATCGAGTGGCGTTCGGGTTCCAGTGTGGGTTTGATTGGTTCGGATGCTGATGTAAGTCCAATGATTGGCATTCAGGCTCCACGTTTGCCTTCTTGTGTTTGTTTTGGTTCGGATGCTGATGTAAGTCCAGAGATTGGCATTCGGGCTCCGTGTTTGCCTTTGCCTGTGTTTGTTTGTGTGCGTGTTAGCCGAGCTACGAATGCTCTGATTCTCCTTCGTCCAAAGGAGATACGTATGCATAGGATGCGACATCCTAGCGAGCATGTGTCGTTCCCCGGTTCGAACTACTTAGACTCTGATGTCTATGCCTGATAGACTAAGTAGGCCCAGGATGCGATATCCTGCCGAGTCAGTCTCTCGTTTTCTTGTGTCTCTTTCAGCCAGTGTGTGTGTTTATGAGCAGTGTTTTAGCAACCATTTTCCTTCCTTTTGTGCGTGGATCCCGTCGAGTACGACGGATGCGTAGGGGTGCTAATACCTTCCCTTCGCATAACCGACTCCCGATCCCATTCTCTTTGGTCGCGAGACCATGCTTTTTCCAGGTTTACTCTGAGCGTTTCCTTTCCCTCTTTTGGGATGAATAACGCACGGTGGCGGCTTTGTTGTCTTGTTTTCCCGCCGATTTTTCGCGCAATGCGACAGCTGGCGACTCTGCTGGGGACAGGCAGTGAAGTTGACCTGTGCTGGTCCATCTTCCCTAAGCGAGTCTCTCCTAGCGCTCTCTAGGTTAGGGCTTTGGTTGCTTTGTGCTGTTATTTATTGCATTCATTTCATTTATTGTTTGCATTTATTGTGTGCATTAATGTTTGCATTCATTCATATTCATCTGCTGGTTGTGCTGTGTCTCTTTGATTGGGGGTGGGAGTTCTACGAGGTAAAAGGCCCAATACCCAGGCTATGAGTGAAATCTAGGAAACCTAGGAATAGAGTGATTCATGGGAAGCGGGTGGTATGCGCCACTTAGCGGAACATTGATATCACGAGCAGTTCAGACCCTGGTAGGATATTATCGTTACATACTTCAGGTGTGTATATGATAGTATTCTGCGAAAGGTTATTTATGCTGCGTTTCTTTCGACCTTACCCTGGCCTAGATGACACCCGTGATGGGGAGGGAATGATCATTTTAACAGGTGCAGATGGTGACTGTTGGTGACCGGTAGGTGACTTGATGGTGACTCAGGGTTCTGTTGGTGACTCAGTTTCTCAGATTGGGTTCAGATGACAGTTGACCAGTTGACTTTGGGTTTCAGATGACTGTGATCAGAATTCGAGCCGAAGTTTCGATCCGGTGTTCGGAGATGCACAGCTTGCCAGTCGCGTCTGCATCATGTGCATCATAGCATGTTTATTTTTCAAAAGAAACGCAATAAAAAAAAATTGAAAAAAAAATTTGAAAAAAAAAGAAAAAACTAATCCCTGCATGCATATCATTTCTCAGGTACATTCCAGAGCTTGATTCACTGATAGAGATGGCAACAGTCCCAGAGCCGAAGCGGAAGACCTGTTCTTATAGCTTTCACCGTGAGCCTTTGACATCTCTGATTGAGTTGAGCAGTTTCGTGACCAGTGATCATCTGAAGGGGTTCAGTGACCAGTATGGGGATCTGTTGACTTTGGTGAAGATGGCAGTCGATCAGTGCCGTTGCAGACTCTTCTTCAGTTCTATGACCCGGAGCTTAGATGTTTCACTTTCCAGGACTATCACTTGGCGCCTACTCTCGAGGAGTACTCCATCCTGTTGGGTGTCCCTACTCAACATCAGATTCCTTTCTTGGACGTACCAAAGGAGGTTGACTTCGGGGTTATTGCTAGGGCTCTCCATCTGAGCATCAGAGATATCAGTGATAGTTGGAAGACCAGTGGGGATACAGTTGGGTTGCCTTTGAAGTTTCTGCTGAGAGTTGCTAGAGGGGAAGCAGAGAAGGGAAATTGGGAAGCTTTTTATGCCCAACTTGCTGTTATGATCTATGGCATCGTCCTGTTTCCGAGTATGCCCAATTTTATTGACTATGCTGCAGTCAGTATCTTCATGGGGGGGAATCTGGTTCCTACTCTGTTAGCTGACACTTACTATGCTATCCACAGTAGGCATGGTAAGGGTGGAGCTATCAGATGCTGTCTCCCATTTTTGCTCAGATGGTTCATGTCTCTCCTACCAGTCAGCGGACCGTTTGTTGACGCTCAGAGCACTTATAGGTGGACTCAGAGAGTGATGTCTCTCACTTCATATGATATCAGATGGCAGTCTTACCGGATGGACGTGCGGGATGTCATTATGAGTTGTGGGGAATTCCGGAATGTGCCACTCGTGGGGACCAAGGGTTGCATCAATTACAACCCAGTTCTTTCTCTTCGCCAGTTAGGGTTCATGATGAGTGGAAGGCCACTTGAAGCTGAGATCGCTGAGAGTGTGTATTTTGAGAGGAAAGTTGACCCTGTTAGATTGGAGCAGATTGGGAGAGCTTGGAAGTCCATTAGCGTCAGAGATGGATCTGTCTTAGGGAAGAAGTTTGCCATTGCTATGCCTGATTACACCGATTGGGTCAAGAAGAGAGTGGAAACTTTGCTGCTACCCTATGATAGGATGAATCCGTTACAAGTGCAACCACCCTTGATCCTTGCTGATATTGTGCCTGTTGAGCAGTACAAGCAAGCCCTGATGGAGAATCGTCGTCTGAAGGAGAAAGAGCAAGATGCCCAGATGGATTTGTATCAAGCCAAAGCTGATAGGTTGAATTTGACTCATCAACTCAGAGATGCTCAGAGTGCAGATATTGGTGGAGTAAGGAGAAAAAAGAGATCTTATGCAGAGATGGAGACCTTGCTAGATGCAGAGCACAGAGAGTGTTTGAGATTGCAGAGAGCTGAAGCCAGTTATCTGAAGAAGATCAGAGATTTGGAGAAGCAGCTCAGAGGCAAAGATATCCAGTTGAAGAAAGAAGTCGACCAGAGACTAGCATCAGAGACCCGGCTTGGGGCAGAAGTTGTCGAGCTTAGAAGACAGTTGAAGGAGAAGATCACTCCCTTGCCAGAATGTTCAGAGTGTGAACTGTTGATAGACCAGTGTCACTACTTGAAGACGCTCATTCCTGGAAGTAACTTGTCTTAGCTTGTACTTTTTTGATGTTATGTTGAGAATCACCCCCAGGCTTGTTGGGTGGGATTCTTTGTTGTACTTTGTTGGATATTTGGATCTTTGTTGTATGATCCAGTTGCTCATTTATAGATGAGATTGTTGTTTCACTCTGTACTCACTGCTCTGTTGCATGCTGTTTCTGTATCTCCCTGTTGCTTTCGTGTTGTCGCAGGTTTCCATCTTTCGAGGATGGATCAGGCTCTTTGAATGCCTGAGAGATGATCATTATCATGTGCATCATATGCATTAGCATCATAATCATAACATTTGCATAACAGGTGTTCTTGTGCCGACTTCTCACTTTGGTTCCTGTGTCAGACAGGATAGCTGATCAGCGACCACACCGGTATTCTACCAGACTCAATCAACGCAGGAGCATGGATCAGGTTCAGAATGAATTGGCTGAGATGAGGGCGAACATGGCCCAATTCATGATTATGATGCAAGGGGTTGCTCAAGGTCAGGAGGAGCTCCGTGCTTTGGTTCAGAGGCAAGAGATGGTTATTCAGGCGTCTAACCGTGGTTCACCCGTTGGTATTCCCGTGCCCGAGACTGTTAATGTTGCTGCTGCACCTGCTCATGACTATGCTGTGGGAGATGAGCTCAGGGGTATAAGAATCAATGGTCAGCCTCTTGCTGCAGAGGTCAATGCTAGAGCTACCCGGGCTCCGGTGCGTCATCCAGCTCCGCTTGTCGACAGACAAGAGGACATGTTCACGATGCTGAGTGAGGATGATGGTGATGTTGTCAGAATGGAGGATAGGGATCGTAAGGTCGATGCCCTGGCTGAAAAGATTCGTGCGATGGAATGCCAGAACTCTCTTGGGTTCGATGTCACAAATTTGGGATTGGTTGAGGGTCTGAGAATCCCACACAAATTCAAAGCGCCCACCTTTGACAAGTACAACGGTACTTCTTGCCCTCGCACTCATGTGCAGGCATATTATCGGAAGATCTCGGCATATACAGATGACGAGAAGATGTGGATGTACTTTTTCCAAGATAGCCTATCTGGGGCATCTTTGGATTGGTACATGGAGCTCAAACGAGATTCTATCCGATGTTGGAGGGATCTAGGAGAAGCTTTTCTCAGACAGTACAAGCATAACATGGATATGGCACCTAGCCGGACTCAACTGCAGAGTCTGTGCCAGAAGAATAATGAGAGCTTCAAAGAATACGCCCAAAGGTGGCGTGAACTTGCTGCAAGAGTTCAACCCCCTATGCTGGAAAGGGAGTTGACAGATATGTTCATTGGCACGCTGCAGGGTGTCTTCATGGACCGAATGGGGAGTTGCCCATTTGGAAGCTTCTCTGATGTTGTAATCTGTGGTGAAAGAACCGAGAGTTTGATCAAGGCTGGGAAGATCAACGATGTGGGTTCTTCTTCATCAAAGAAACCTTTCTCTGGGGCACCTCGCCGTAGAGAAGGTGAAACTAATGCTGTTCAGCACCGCCGAGGGCCGAACAGAAATCAGAATCAGTACAGACAGGTTGCTGCAGTGACCATCCCTGCACCTCAACAATGTCAACCTCCGCAACAACCGAGACAACAACAACAACAACAACAACGTCCTTATCAGCCGAGGCAGAGGCTGCAACCTGATAGACGTTTTGATCCACTGCCCATGACCTACGCTGAGCTACTGCCTGAGTTGCTCAGATTAGGGTTCGTTGAGTTGAGAACGATGGCTCCGCCAACTGTTTTGCCACCTGGGTACGATGCTAATGTCCGGTGCGATTTCCATTCGGGGGCACCAGGACATCATATTGAGAAGTGTCGGGCTTTCCAGCATAAAGTCCAGGATTTGATCGATGCTAAGACGATCAACTTCGCCCCTGTGCCAAATGTTGTTAACAATCCCATGCCCGCGCATGGTGCTCACCGGGTAAATTGTATTGAAGGGGTCGAGTCTGAAGATCTGGTGGTCAGTGTCGAAGAGATTCAGACTTTGTTACTGGTGGTTAAAGACCGTTTGTTGAGTAGTGGTGTTCATCCGGGCTGTGGTGAAGACTGTTTGGGTTGTGCAGAGGCTGAGAACGGTTGTGAACTGTTGTGGGCTGGTGTTCAGAGTCTGATTGATGAGGGTTGTGTGCAGTTTGGCCGGGCTGACAACAGAGATCGTGGGGCAGTGTCTACTGTCACAATCTTCTTCAAAACGTCTGAAGGACGGGCACCTACAACGAGTGGTAATCCAGTTACCATATCTGCACCAGTTACCAACACCCCGACAACAATCGTTGCTCCGGTAAGAAGGACCGTGAATAGTAATGTTGTGCCTTGGAGGTACGACAATGCTTACCGAAGCAATAGAAGGGCTGAGAACAGGGCCAAGCCTTCAAATCAAGCGCCCGTGACAATTGGTGTGCCTGTCAGTAAAGCTCCTGCGATTGTGAGTCCAGCTGTGGACAATGTGGGCGGACCAGGAGGCTTTACTCGCAGTGGTCGGCTGTTTGCGCCTCAATCGTTGAGGGATGCCAATGCTGAGGCATCTACTAGAGCTAAGGGCAAACAGGCCATGGTTGATGAGACGCCTGCTCAAACAAATGTGCCTGGTGGCCCATTTGAGAAGGATGTAGAGGAATTCATGCGCATAATTAAGAAGAGTGACTACAAGATTGTAGATCAGCTCAACCAAACTCCCTCCAAAATCTCTATCCTTTCCCTGCTGTTGTGCTCTGAGGCACATAGAGACGCCTTGCTGAAGATGTTAAATATGGCATATGTACTGCAGGAGATTTCTGTCAACCAGCTTGAGGGTGTAATTGCCAACGTGAGTACCCGACACCGGGTGGGGTTTACTGATCTTGATTTGACACCCGAGGGTCGGAACCATAACAAAGCCTTGCATATCACGATGGAGTGCAAGGGGGCTGTACTGTCTCACGTACTGGTAGACACCGGGTCTTCGTTGAATGTGCTGCCGAAGCAAATCTTGAAGAAGATACCTGTTGAAGGGGTTGTGTTGACGCCTAGCGACCTGATTGTTCGTGCTTTTGACGGATCCAAACGTTCTGTATTTGGGGAAGTCACTTTGCCCATGAAGATAGGTCCTGAGGAGTTTGACATCGTCTTCTACGTCATGGACATCCAGCCTGCTTACAGTTGCCTACTGGGACGTCCATGGATTCATGCAGCAGGGGCAGTTTCGTCGACTCTCCACCAGAAGCTCAAATACGTCTGGAACGGTCAGATTGTGACCGTATGTGGTGAAGAGGATATTCTGGTGAGTCATTTGTCCTCGTTCAAATATGTCGAGGTGGATGGCGAGATCCACGAGACTTTATGCCAGGCATTCGAGACGGTGGCTCTCGAGAAGGTGGCGTATGCAGAGCAGAGGAAGCCAGGTGCTTCAATTACTTCTTACAAGCAGGCTAAAGCCGTTGTTGACTCCGGCAGAGCTGAGGGCTGGGGCAAGATGGTAGACTTGCCTGTCAAAGAAGATAAATTTGGTATTGGCTATCAACCGTTGCAGGCAGAGCAGGTTGTTCAGGCAGGTCCTAGTACCTTTACCAGCGCAGGGCTGATGAACCACGGTGACGTCTTCGCAGCTGATGTTGAAGACAGTGACAGTGATATTGATCTCGATTGCTGGGTTCGCGCAAGTGCACCAGGGGAAGTGATCAACAACTGGACTGCGGAGGATATAATCCAAGTTACTCTTCAGACAGAGTAATTTTCTTTTGTTTTTTCATTCTGCACAAAACCCTACGTTCTGCCCAAGACGTAGTGGTTCATTGTAGGGCCATATGTTTACAATTTTTATCATTAATAAAGGACGTTTTGCAAACAATTTTGTGATCCCTGTCTTTCTATTTTTGTTTTTTCATTTTTCAAAAAATAAAACTGGCAATGTTTTTGTTTTTGTGACTTTATTGAAATCTTTTTCTAAAACAAAGCATTAAAACATGCAGAAGTGACTTTATGGCATCCACTATGAACAAATCTGTTATGGCTCAGTATGATTTCGACAATCCCATTTACCAAGCTGAAGAGGAGAGTGATGAAGACAGTGAACTCCCGAAAGAATTGGCTAGATTGTTGAAGCAGGAGGAGAGGGTCATCCAACCTCATCAGGAGGAGTTGGAGATTATTAATCTTGGTACTGAGGATGCCAGAAGAGATATCAAGATCGGGGCTGCTTTGAAACCAGAGGTCAAGAGCAGATTGATCGAGATGCTGAGAGAGTATGTAGAGATATTCGCCTGGTCTTATCAAGATATGCCTGGGTTGAATACTGATATTGTGGTTCATAGACTACCTCTCAGAGACGATTGTCCTTCGGTCAAGCAGAAGCTTCGTAGAACGAGTCCTGATATGGCAGTGAAAATCAAGGAAGAGGTTCAGAAGCAGTTCGATGCCGGTTTCTTGTTAGTGACAACTTACCCACCATGGGTAGCCAACATCGTTCCTGTGCCGAAGAAGGATGGCAAAGTCAGAATGTGTGTCGATTACCGGGATTTGAATAGAGCGAGTCCAAAGGATGATTTCCCATTACCTCACATTGATGTATTGGTGGATAATACGGCTCAATCCTCGGTATTCTCTTTCATGGATGGTTTCTCGGGCTATAATCAGATTAAGATGGCGCCAGAGGACATGGGAAAAGATGACATTCATTACACCTTGGGGCATGTTCTTCTATAAGGTGATGCCTTTTGGGCTGAAGAATGCCGGTGCTACCTATCAGAGGGCAATGACGACTCTCTTTCATGACATGATGCACAGAGAGATTGAGGTGTACGTGGATGATATGATCGCGAAGTCGCAGACAGAAGAGGAGCACTTGGTTAACTTGCAGAAGCTGTTTGACAGATTGGTAAAGTTCAAACTGAGGCTGAATCCAAACAAGTGTACGTTTGGTGTGAGATCAGGGAAGCTGTTAGGCTTCATTGTCAGTGAGAAAGGGATTGAGGTTGATCCAGCAAAAGTCAAAGCTATTCATGAGATGCCTGAACCGAAAACGGAAAAGCAAGTCCGTGGCTTTTTAGGGAGGTTGAACTACATTGCCAGGTTCATATCTCACCTAACTGCCACGTGTGAACCAATTTTCAAATTGCTCAGAAAGAATCAGGCAATCAAGTGGAATGATGACTGTCAGAAAGCTTTCGACAAGATAAAAGAGTATTTACAGAAACCTCCAATCCTGATTCCTCCAGTTCCAGGGAGACCGCTGATCATGTACCTGTCAGTTACCGAGAACTCGATGGGGTGTGTATTGGGACAGCATGACGAGTCTGGTCGAAAAGAGCATGCCATATACTACCTTAGCAAAAAGTTTACCGACTGTGAAATCAAATATTCACAGCTTGAGAAAACTTGCTGTGCTTTGGCCTGGGCTGCTCGCCGACTGAGGCAGTATATGCTGAACCATACTACCTTGTTTATTTCTAAGATGGATCCAGTGAAATACATCTTTGAGAAGCCGGCTCTCACTGGACGTGTTGCCCGTTGGCAGATGATTTTAACAGAATATGATATCCAGTACACGTCGCAGAAGGCTATCAAAGGTAGTGTTTTGTCATACTATCTCGCCGAACAACCGATTGATGACTATCAGCCTATGATGTTTGAATTCCCTGATGAAGACATCATGTATCTTAAGATGAAAGATTGTGAAGAACCTCTTGTCGAGGAAGGACCGGATCCTGATGACAAGTGGACACTGATGTTTGATGGGGATGTGAATGTGAATGGTAATGGTGTTGGTGCAGTGCTGATCAATCCGAAAGGTGCTCATTAACCCTTTTCTGCTAGATTGACGTTTGATGTCACCAACAACGAAGCTGAGTATGAGGCTTGTATCATGGGGATAGAAGAAGCCATTGATCTGAGAATCAAAACGCTTGACATCTATGGAGATTCCGCTCTAGTGATCAATCAGGTCAATGGAGATTGGAATACGAACCAGCCGCATCTGATTCCGTATAGAGATTACACCAGAAGAATACTGACGTTCTTCAAGAAGGTGAAGTTGTATCATGTCCCGCGGGATGAGAATCAGATGGCTGATGCTTTGGCTACTTTATCGTCCATGATCAAAGTTCATTGGTGGAATCATGTGCCACATGTTGCGGTGAATCGACTCGAGAGGCCTGCATATGTGTTTGTAGCCGAGGCTGTTGTGATTGATGAGAAACCGTGGTACTATGACATCAAGAACTTCCTCAAGACTCAGGAGTATCCTGAAGGTGCGTCAAAGAATGATAAGAAGACCCTGAGAAGGCTAGCTGGAAGCTTTTACTTGAATCAGGATGACGTATTATACAAGAGGAACTTTGACATGGTCTTGCTCAGATGCGTGGATAGACACGAAGCAGACATGTTGATGCAGGAAGTGCATGAAGGTTCGTTTGGTACCCATGCTGGTGGTCATGCAATGTCAAAGAAACTGTTGAGAGCCGGTTATTACTGGATGACCATGGAATCCGATTGCTTCAAATACGCTCGGAAATGCCATAAGTGTCAAATTTATGCTGATAAGGTGCATGTACCACCAAGCCCGTTGAATGTCATGAACTCGCCTTGGCCGTTTGCCATGTGGGGCATTGACATGATTGGGAAGATTGAGCCTACTGCTTCAAATGGACATCGCTTCATCTTGGTTGCGATTGATTACTTCACCAAGTGGGTGGAAGCAGCTTCCTATGCTAACGTCACCAAACAAGTGGTTGCCCGGTTCATCAAGAAAGAAATCATCTGTCGTTATGGAGTCCCTAAGAGGATCATCACTGACAATGGTTCGAATCTCAATAACAAGATGATGCAAGAGCTTTGTAAATATTTTAAGATTGAACATCACAATTCTTCTCCTTACAGACCAAAGATGAATGGTGTTGTAGAGGCGGCAAACAAGAATATCAAGAAGATTGTGCAGAAGATGGTCGTTACGTACAAGGATTGGCATGAGATGCTGCCTTTCGCTTTGCATGGGTACCGTACCTCAGTACGTACGTCGACCGGGGCAACCCTGTATTCCCTGGTGTATGGTATAGAGGCAGTCCTACCTGTTGAAGTGGAGATCCCTTCTCTGAGGGTATTATTGGATGTCAAGCTGGACGAAGCCGAGTGGATTCGAACAAGGTTTAATGAGTTGAGCCTTATCGAAGAGAGACGGCTAGCAGCTGTGTGCCATGGGCAATTGTATCAGAGAAGGATGAAGCGAGCCTTTGATCAGAAAGTGCGTCCTCGGAGCTATCAGATCGGTGATCTAGTTCTGAAGCGGATCCTCCCTCCTGGTACAGATAACAGGGGCAAGTGGACTCCTAATTACGAAGGTCCATATGTTGTGAAGAAGGTCTTCTCCGGTGGAGCCTTGATGCTTACAACTATGGATGGCGAAGATTTCCCGTCCCCTGTTAACTCAGATGTAGTCAAAAAATACTTCGCATAAATTGACCCGCTGGACAAAAAGAATAAAAGAGTCCAGGCAAAAAAGGGCATCCCAGCGAACCAAAAAACAGAAAGAAAAGGTTCGGGCAAAAATTAGGGATAAAAATGAAAAGAATTCGTACACCCGGTAAGTCGAAAACCCGCAAGGGCGGCTTAGGCAAAAATGGGTATCCCGGTGGATTGAAAACCCGAAAGGGCGATCCAGCCAAAAGAGGGATTAAAGCGAAGACTACAGTCTGAAGTATCTGTACTTCATCGCGCTTCGTCATGTGCCATCTCGAAGGATGTGATCGGTCCAGTCGTTCTTCTCAGAAAGCAAGGAAGTTGGGAGGAAAACTGATGATCTGTGAGTCATAACAGGATTGGGAAATAGTGGATGCCGTGTTCACATTGCCACTAGGATAGATTTTTCCTTTTGTACGCAATTACCTCTTCCTAGGAATTGCTTCCCAATGTACTCGCCTTTTCAGGCACATTTTCAATCAATAAAAGTCGTTATTCAGATAAATAGCTCTCTTGTTTTTATTTTTACTGTTTTTGTTCGCAAAAACATCCGAATTTTTGATAAACATTGCATATAAAAACATGAAGGCTTAACAATAACGTGCCGAAAGATAAAACATTTGAAAATCATTTTGAATGTTGAGGACACTTGAGCATATCTTGTCCATGGATCCCTGGGGTATATTGTTGTGTTGTTTTGCAGATCGTCATCTGTGAGCACTTCCCCAACAGATACTGTTCCTGAGCAAGTTTGAGAGCTACCAGAGCTATGTTCCCCTGCAGAGGTGTTTGTGGATAATATCTGCTTTCCTCAGTAGATTTAAGGATTGCCTATCCCCAGCAGGCCTGCATTTGCAGATTTCCCGGTGAATGTTTTCTCCAGGAGAGTTCCCTAGCGGAGTTTATCAGTGGAATGTTGTTCCCCAGTGAAGTCGCCAGAGTTGTACTCTTCCTCAGCAGAGAGACGTGTTATCCCCAGCAGGGTTGTTTTCCTCGGCAGTCCCCGAGTGGAGCGGGTTTCAACGAAATATTTCTCCAGCAGAGTTCATCCTACCAGCGGATTGGACGAGTTTTCGTAGCAGATTGATATTTGCCTCCCCAGCCGAGTCTATTCTACCTGTGGATTGCGTGGGCCGTCCCTAGTGGAGTAGTAGTTATTCCCCAGAGCTATCCTACCTGTGGATTGGTTGGCTTTCCCCAGTGAAGTCGCCTGGTTATCCCTATCAAAGCTCTATGACTCCCCAGCAAGTAGTTTCCCAGAGAGTCGCCTGGTTTACTTTCCCCAGTGGAACAATATTGATTAATCCCCGAAGAGTTGCCTGGTTTGTCCCCCAGCGGAGTATCTGTTTGCTTCCCGAGCGGAGTGGGCCCTGTGAAGGATGTTCCCCAGCGGAGTCTATCCTTTCCCCGACAGTAGTTTTGTTTTTCCAGCATGAGTGAGAAGTCGGTGCTTCCTCGGCAAAGCAGTCCCCGATAAGGCTCTCCCCGCAGAGTATTCTCTAAGCAGAGTCTCCCCGCTGAGTCGGAGTATCTGATCATTTGGCTCCCCAGCCGGAGTTCATTGTGCATTTTGCATGTAGTGATCATTGCATCATCTAAATCGCGTAGCATTTCCATTCAAGATGGAGCATTACGCCATAGAAAAATTCAAACATATGCATTCATGTGTTAGAAACCCCATCAGACTGTATCCCCGGCAGAAGCGGATATTTGCTCAACCTGTACGGCACGTTTGCTACAGTGGCTCCAGTCAACTGTTGATGTTGACAATCCCCACAGAGGTTTACTTCCTTATCCGTTAGTGAAAGGAAAGCTTGTTTCTCCCCAGCGAGACCCCTGCAAGTGTTTAGCCTTGCCCTGTCATCTTGTAAATGTCAGTATCCTGTCAGCACCCGTGTGTGTTGTTTCTTTGGTGTCGATAAACACCATCTTTCGGTGCTTTCCCAGTCATGCGTAAGTGTCTGGTCTTCTTTGGTGTCGGTAAACACCATCTTTCGGTGATTTCCCAGTCATGCGTAAGTGTCTGGTCTTCTTTGGTGTCTGTAAACATCATATTTCGATGTTCGTCACGTCGTCCTCCTTCCCTAGTGAAGTAGATTCCTCCTCTCCGTTGGTGTCAATAAACGTTGAGTTTTTCCCAATTATCCGTTGATGATTTGGTTGTGTTCTCTCTCCCCAGAAGAGTTTCCTCCTCTCCGTTGGTGTCGATAAACGTCGAGTTTTTCCTATGCGTCTGTTGACGTATAGTTGATATCTTTCCCCACAGGGTCGTCCCCAGTCAAACCTCCTCTCCGTTGGTGTCGATAAACGTCGAGTTTTTCCTATTCGTCCTATGACGTCTAGTTGTACCCTTCCCCGTGCGGATTTACCTCTCCGTTGGTTTCGATAAACGTCGAGCTCCTCCCTTTCGTCCGATGACGTCTGGTCGAGTCTTCCCAGTTCATCCGTCGTCCGTTGATGTCTGGTCTCCTTCTCCGTTGGTGTCGATAAACGTCGAGCTTCTCCCTTTCGTCCAATGACGTCTGGTCGAGTCTTCCCAGTTCATCCGTCGTCCGTTGATGTCTGGTCTCCTTCTCCGTTGGTGTCGATAAACGTCGAGCTTCTCCCTTTCGTCCGATGACGTCTGGTCGAGTCTTCCCAGTTCATCCGTCATCCGTTGATGTCTGGTTACCTCTCCGTTGGTCTTGGTAAACGTCGAGTTTTTTCTGGTCGTCCTCCAGTAGAGTTACCTCTCCGTTGGTTTCGGTAAACGTTGAGTTTTTCCCATGGCGTCCGCTGACGTATGGCTGCATCCCTTCTTGGTTGTCCCCAGTTGATTTACCTCTCCGTTGGTCTTGGTAAACGTCGAGTTTTTCCTAGTTGTCCGTTGGCATCTAGTTGTGATTCTGATTCCCATTCATCGTGTTGAGATGTCTGGATGTGACTGTACCTTTGAGAAGAAGAAGAAACAGAAAAATCAAAATCCTCAGTAATAAGTATCAGATCCCAGTGGACGTTTCCGTTGGTGATTCCCAGCAGTGTGCAAATTCTACGGTTCTTTGGTATTCAATCCCTGTGTACCTTGAAAGTCTGACAGCCGTTGCTCTCATTCGTTCAGGTTCCTAGCTGATTGAACAGGGGCAGCTGTAGCACCTCAAATTTGCACCCTACCATTGTACATACATTTTCATCATTAGGTCATTAACATAACATAGTCCATTGCATAGCATTGCATAGCCATTTGCCCAAGTGCAAGTTCAGCAGACAGATTAGGTCAAACTGGTCAGGAGATCAGGTCAGACAAGCAAGCATGTGCATTTCTCAAGAAGACAAAGCCCTAGGGTTGATTTATCAAGTTCATATGGTCTAAGGATCATTTTGAAGTGGTTTGGCCAAAGATTGGATGCTCAGAAGTCATCAGTCAAGCTGAATTTCAGCTGAAACCATAGAAAGTCAATTGTGGTCAACTGTGGTCAACTGTGCCTGATTTTATGGATTTGAAGGTGTGAGATGGTTTGAAAGGCTTCATTCATGTCCATACAAGTCTCGTTTGACGTATCAAAGATCAAGGTTGAAGAAAATAAAGTCAGACAAGAAGTTTCCAAAAATGGCAGGTGACCTGTAATTTCAACTGCCCAAAATGGAAAGTTTTTCTCCTCAAAATTACTTCATCATACAAGCTTCAAATGGAATTTTGTCCAACATGAAAGTTGAAGATCTTGATCTCACCATTCCAAAAAGTCCAAGAACTTGAAATTCCCATGTGTGGTTGGCAAGATATGGTCCAATCATTTTCAGAAAATGCCCAAATTCAAAGTGGCATAACTTTCACATGGAATGGCCAATTTGGTTGATTTTTCTTTGAGCAAACCATATTTCATATGATCTTTCATGGGGCATAATCACATTTCATCAAAAACTCTCATGGCAAAATGGCATTTTTCAAGTGAACACATTTGTATTTTTAGCATGACATAGTGATTTTGAGAAATACATGGGCTATGCACATGGGACTTTTTCCAACACTTCACAAATGGCATTTTAGACTTGTGTGAATTGGTTTTGAGCTGATATGGACTGGTTTAAAAAAGGGCATATTGGACCTAACACATGAAAATGCACTTTGTACTAATCATCCTAATTTTGCTAATCTTGATTAATTTTTGATTAGGGAGAGGTATAAAGAGATAATTGTAACTGTTTTTCATAATCACAAATCATATTCTCAGATCCAAACAGAAAATCACAAGAATTCTCTCACTTTTTCTCCATTTTTCATAAGCTTTTTTTCATCAATTCATCAATAATTCACCATTGTTTTTGCAAGATCTTGGTTGAATCTTCACTTGCAGGTAATTTGCAAGAACTGTTTGGAGCAATTAGAGCCAAAATCGTGCCTAAACCATAACTGTCCAAGCTTGCTCAACCATGGCGAATTGAAGATTCAAGCATCTGGAGCTGTTTCGAGCTGAGCAAATCACTCCAATCAATTACCATAGCAGTGTACTGGATCTGTTTTGGCGTTAGGGAGCTTAACTTCACCGAATTCCACAGCTGTCATCATCCAAGGTTAGAATTCGATTTCCATCATTCTCCAAATCATTATGTGGCTTTGGTAGAATGAAGATCATAGAGTATAGTGCAAGTGATAGAATTGAAAATCATTAGGATTTGAGAGAGAAATTGTGAATCGAAGCTTTAATGCAAAATCTTTTTTCGCTCGATCCGTCCAGCACAGTAGGAATTAGGAAATTTCGTTTGTATATTGTGAATGTATGTGCTTAGACGGTTCCAACGGTACCTTGTTTGTTAATTTTGGTTGAAATATGTTCATGGCGATTTTCTGGAATTTCGCATGTGTTCTTGGTGAAGAACAGCTTCAATTCGTGTTTTGATCCACTTTACTCTGTTTCTGTTTGAATTTGGTGTTTGGCGCGCGAATCAGCCAATAGCGTGAAGCCATGACATTTAGTTGTACGCTGCGTTTTGCTTCCTGAGTCAAGTAATTACCAAATTGCCATCAGCTTTAATTAATTCATTTTTATTAGATTAAATAAACATTTCATTTCACAATAAACTTCAAAAAATCAAAACTAATTCAATTTTAATCCAATTTGAGGGAGGTTTTTTTTTATGAGTTCCAAATTCCATCTAGTTTTTTATAGGCATGGTAGTCAAAGTTGTGCCTGGAGAATTTTTGACTTTGCCTATTGATCTTGTTCATGTATCCATTTGATGTATGTTTCACCATGTTGATCATGAAATGATGATGCCTTAGCCAAAATGCATGAAATTTTATAGGCTTGTTCTTGACTCTTTTCTGGTGATTTTGATGTGTAGTTTGTGAATTTTGGATTTATGGTTTGCAAGATATGATGTGCTCAAGTTGAGTGTGACAATGTGTGTCACACTATGTTATGTTGTGTTCATGATTTTTGTTGCCATGCCTATGCTTTGCCAAATGCTCCCAATTTTTACATGTGATATCATCTTTATGTCTAGTTTTGCCATGATTTTTTGTAGGAATTGTTGATTCATTTCCTATTTGATTGGGATTTTTGCTTGCTGTTTAGTCATTTTAGGGTTTTTCTTGAGTGATCATCTTATATGCTATGTGAAATGTCCATACCTTATCATATGAAGATGAAATTTGGTGGAGTGATTATTAACATGTTCAATGTCATTTTGGCTTTGGTCCCATTCATTTCTTAGTTGTACTCACTGTTTTACATTTGCTTGAAGTTGACACATGCTTTATGACCTAGTTTGGATTGGTTTTTGCATGTCCTGACTTGTTGAATTTAATTTCCCTACTTCCCATTGTCCAAATAGCATGAAAATTGATATGTAGCTCATTGAATATGTTCTGTTTAGACTTGAATTTTTGTAGAATTTATTGAGCTGTTTGGATATTTGTTTGAGTGTGACCATTCTGTTTGCTCATATATGGTTCACAATTGCCTAGTGTGACATAAATTGTGCATGAAATGAATTTGGTGCATAGTTTTGATGTGAGACCAATTGGATTCTCTTCTTAATTGATTTATCTTGGATTTGATCATTTTTCACTTGCTGTTTTGGATTTTTCATCTCTTTTTGGCCCTAGTCTTAGACTAGTGGTTTATGATCTCACTTTTGAGTTGTGTTTCAGGTTAATAGCACAAATGGCCTATGCTTGATGATGTGCTTCCATTGGACTTGACTTGTGACTTGTGTATAGCTAATTTTGACTTTGTTTTGCAGGGTTTGACATTTGAGTTTGAGCCTTAATGACTTGCACTTTGGTGCATTGGCTTGTGTTTGTCTGTGTATAGTTCATTGTGAACCATTTGCTGTTTAGTTCTGTGACTTGAATACTGATTATACTTGATTGATTTCAGGTACCATAGTCGCTTTAGTTCTTTGAGAACTAGCTTGCTTTGCTTTGCTTAAGCATTGAGGTAGACTCTCTTGTCTCCATGTAGTCTGGAAGACCTGGCCTGTTACTTGGCCAGGCACCTGTCTGAAGTCCTCCTTAAGAGGCAATGTTTGTGCTTGTTTATTTTTGTCCCCAAGCAGGTAAAGACCTCTATGAGGCAATTGGCGGATAAGAGAGATATGCAATCTATCTCCCGCTCTTCTGTTGAGTCATCCCTCTGCTCACACCAAGGTGTTGATGCACTGGGATACAAACCCAAGATCTTGTACAATGTACAGTTGTGTCAGTGTCTTAAAGTGTAGAAGGGTTCCCACTTTCTGGACCCACACTTCTTTGTCTATAGCTCTCCCTGACCAGGGATAAGAGCTGTGAAGTCTTATCTTCACTCACCTTTCATCTGGCTTCACCTTGGCTCTCAATGTCAAGGTTAAGAGCTACCTTTACCCCTGTACAGATGACTTGCTCTTGCAGTCTTACCCTTGTTTGAGCCTCACTTGTGTGCATATAGTGTGTGCTGTTTGTGACTGTTTGCTATTGCTTGTGCTTTAGGATAGGCTTGCTTCCTGTGCAAGTTAGCTAGAAACCTTGATTTAGGGATGACTTTGCATGATAACATCTAGGCTCGAGTCGTAGTCTCCCTAGTTGTGTCTCCCTTTGTTATCTGGTTAGGCTAGTCCTGTGTCCCTTCGTAGGGGAACTACGTCGCCCTGATCCTCATACCAGATGAGGTACGTAGGCAGGAGATGAGCAGATCTCTCCGGGCGCCTGTGTCTTTGTTTCGTGTTGTTGTGTGCTTGGAAGCTGATGTAAGTCCATCGAGTGGCGTTCGGGTTCCAGTGTGGGTTTGATTGGTTTGGAAGCTGATGTAAGTCCATCGAGTGGCGTTCGGGTTCCAGTGTGGGTTTGATTGGTTCGGATGCTGATGTAAGTCCAATGATTGGCATTCAGGCTCCACGTTTGCCTTCTTGTGTTTGTTTTGGTTCGGATGCTGATGTAAGTCCAGAGATTGGCATTCGGGCTCCGTGTTTGCCTTTGCCTGTGTTTGTTTGTGTGCGTGTTAGCCGAGCTACGAATGCTCTGATTCTCCTTCGTCCAAAGGAGATACGTATGCATAGGATGCGACATCCTAGCGAGCATGTGTCGTTCCCCGGTTCGAACTACTTAGACTCTGATGTCTATGCCTGATAGACTAAGTAGGCCCAGGATGCGATATCCTGCCGAGTCAGTCTCTCGTTTTCTTGTGTCTCTTTCAGCCAGTGTGTGTGTTTATGAGCAGTGTTTTAGCAACCATTTTCCTTCCTTTTGTGCTTGGATCCCGTCGAGTACGACGGATGCGTAGGGGTGCTAATACCTTCCCTTCGCATAACCGACTCCCGATCCCATTCTCTTTGGTCGCGAGACCATGCTTTTTCCAGGTTTACTCTGAGCGTTTCCTTTCCCTCTTTTGGGATGAATAACGCACGGTGGCGGCTCTGTTGTCTTGTTTTCCCGCCGGTTTTTCGCGCAATGCGACACAAACCAAAGCATTGTTTTATTTTAATGACCAAAGAATCTAGTGTATATTTTTTATGTATAAAAAATAAGGTAAATGAAATCACTTGAAGATGCATGTAAATGGGCCAGGGGAAACAAACCAAGCCCTAAATGGGCTCTACTGGAAGTTTTCCAAGAGGGGTGTCATCAGTAAAAATCGAATATGGGCTTAAAGCAAAAGAAAAGTCCACGAAGAGTCTAGTCAACCTTGTTGACCCAGAAGACTCTTTGAACGGTGACAAGTGTCCAGGGCTGGTGACACTTGTCACCACTACTCCCACGATTCCCTCGGTCATCTTAAAAAATAAAATATAGAAACAGAAACGTCATTTTTTCAAGTGCGTTCTCTCTCCTCAATTTTCCCAACCCTAAAAAATGCTCTGCAACAGAGCTTCCTTCTCTCCGATCAGTTCACCGAAGAAGAAGGCGGAGGGCGGCCTCCCACGGCGGAGCCGCCGTCACTTTCCGATAACCCTTCTATACAAACCCCTATCCTACCTAAAATGAACATTCTGAGTTCGGATCCGAACTCAGATTTCCCGAAAAACAACTCCAATCGTCCAGATCGGAGATTTCAAACGCAACCTTAACACTTCAACCAAACCAACAACAAGGGTTTGAAGCAAACAAGAACAAGGACTTGGCGTACATTAAAGATCCAGTCATGAAGGCGATGCGGAAAAAAGGAAATGAGAGGAAAGGAAACCAACCTGGAGATTAGTCCGACGGCTGCGCTCTCAACGAAACCAGGTAGACAAACTCTCTTTTGCAATGTCATTCCTCTGTTTTCGTTTTTTGATGATGGTGTCGATTGCAAAGTGTATTTTAATTTCTTTTTATGATTTGCTAGTTTTTTCGAATGTTATGTGTTTGGTGTTCTTAACGAAACTATTTTAGATTTCTCACTGGGATTTCCAGAATATTTTCTCTGTTTAGTTCTGGGTTTGAAAAAAAATCGCTATGTTCTCTTTCTCTTGTCGTTAACTTCTATTTGATAAAACTGCTTAAATGATGAATTTTTGAGTCTTAAAAAAACTCCTTTCAGTTATGCCTTTTTATTCCAGATTATGTGGGATTCCATTTTTGTAAATTTGTTGTTGTTTTTGAACCATTTTTGAAAAAAAATTTGAGTATTCAAGTTGGTCTTCGGGATAAAGTGTTGAACTGATTAATTTACTAGTTATTTTTCAGTTCTTTAAGTGCTTCTGGAAAGGGCTTTTTCATTTAAGCCATTTTTTTCTCTGCAGGTTACAACGTGAAGTGACCTGATTAATGAAGCCTGCATCCACTCTATGAGGCAATTGGATTTAGGAGCGTTTTGGCCTGAAGAATGGTTTTGGCCGTTGGTTCTTCAAAGGCTCTGTTCTCAACCTGTCATTGTTGCAGCAGCTTTTGTTATTTGGACTTTTATTTTGGATAATTATGCAACTGCTCTTGAATTGTTTGTAACGTGTGAGGTTTTAGAAATTGTTTATGTAATTAATCTTCTCTTTTTTTTAACAATCAAATTTTATTTTAATATTTTATCTGTATTAATCCATTAAGGTGTTTTAAAATTTGTCATGTTATCTCAATTAGAACTTGTTTGGACCATTATGAGTCATTCAACTTAAGAGGTTGCTTTTAGCATGTTTTTTTTAACAAAATACAACTGCGACCAAGGGTTTAAAATGAAACATGTCATTGCAATTTCAACTCTAATCCAAAAACAACATACTTTCAACTATGGCACAAAGAACCCAAATATGGTGACTTAATTTAAAAACAACACAATTCTAACTTCAACACATGAATCTAAATATGGTGTTTTAATTTAAAAACAACACAATTCTAACTTCAACACATGAATCTAAATATGGTGCTTTAATTTAAAAACAACACAATTCTAACTTTAACACATGAATCTAAATATGGTGCTTTAATTTAAAACCAACACATACATGCCTAAAAAAATGCAAATTTAATTTAGGAACCTATGAAGGACTTAGAACTTGGCATAAATATTTGGGATGTGTAAATGGACCAATAAATAGTGATCATAGAAATAATAACATGGCTCTTAATACTTACTAATAAGAAAATAGATTTTGGATTAGTAGTGTAAAAAGATTCAAACCACATTTTAGATTATGAACACGCTTATGCAAATGGGCCTTTGAAACAAAGAGATCTCATGGGTAAACCACAATGGCCGGACAAAATTGGGGTATGACACTTACTAGCCCAGGATATTAGGTTTTCACCTATGAATTGACAGTTTCCACTAGTGTATTTTCTTTCAATTCTATTCCTAACATAATCAGCATCATAGAATTAAACTAGCTTATAATCTAGGAATTTTTTATAAAGAAGTCCTATATTAGTTGTTCCTTTCAGATACCTAAATATTCTCTTAACAATAATTATGTGAGTTTCTCTAGGATCTGATTGAAACCTTGTACACAAGCAGACATTGAACAATATATCAGAGCTAGAAGTTGTGAGATAAAGTAATGAACTGACCATACCTCTATATAGCTTCTTATCCACCTTGGTTCTACTTTCTTCTTTGTTCAGACATCAAGTTGGATGCATAGGAGTTATCATGATATTGTAGTCCTCAAGATTAAACTTCTTCAGAAGCTCCTTTGTATACTTGTACTGATGAACATGCGTTCCATTTTTACTTCGATTGATTTGAATTCCTAAGAAGAACTTTAATTCTCCTATCATGATTATCTCAAACTCAGCCTACATAGTCTCAGAAAATTCTTTGCAAGGAGAGGCATTAGTAGAACCAAACATTATGTCATCAACATAAACTTGGACAATCAAGATTTCCTTATTCAGAGTCTTTAAGAATAATGTAGTGTCAACCTAACCTTTTTGGAAACCTTTTTCCAACAAGAAGCTACCCAATTTCCCTATTAGGCTCTTGGATCTTGTTTCAGTCAATAGAGTGATTTCTTGAGTTTATAAACAAAATCTAGATGGAGAGAATCCTCGGACCCAGGAAGTTGTTTGACATGCACTTCTTTAGAAATGACTCCATTTAAGAAGTCACTCTTGACATCCGTTTGATATAAAATAATATCATGATTAATAGCATAAGAGAGAATATATTTGATTGTCTCTAACCATACCTCAAGAGAAAATGTTTCAAAAAAATCTACACCTTCATACTAATTGTAACCTTGAGCTACAAGTCTATCCTCATTTCTTAAAACTTCTCCATTCTCATTTAGTTTGTTTCTGAACACCCATTTTACTCCAATAATGTTCTTCTCACTTTGTTTGGGGACCAAATCCCAAACATCATTTCTCTGGAACTGGTTCAGCTCTTATTGCATAATAATAATCCACCCATCATCTGATAAAGCTTCATCAACAAAAGTTGACTCTATCAAGGAAATGAATCATAGCATACATTTATCATCTCTGAATGTTGATCTAGTTTTCAGGCGATCATCTTTATTCCCAATGATTAGCTTTTCTAGATGATAAGCTTTATACTTGAAAGGCTTATTGGCCTGAGTTGAGACTTATGAACAATTAGGGGTTTCTTCAGAATCCTTAACTTCTAAGTTAGCTTCAGAAATTGGATCAGCTTCTGGTAAACCAGCATCTAAGCCACCATCTCCTGAGCTCCTAATTTCTGAAGGTCCAACCACTAGATGATATCAGAAACCTGAATATTTTCAAAACTTTCAACAGGCGTTGACATATGATAGTCAGGCTCTTTTTCATTAAATTTGACATGTATAGACTTTTCAATCATTATGGTTTCAGAGTTATACACCTTGTATGCTTTAGAGCATTCAGAGTATCATAAAAAGATACCCTTTTGAGCTCTAGCATCTAAAAAGTACAACCAAATTGATGAAAATAAGATATGCTCAGCATTCTTCCTTTAAACAATTCATATGATGTTTTGTTCATAATTGGTCTAATATAAATCTTGTTATGAACACAACAATATGTATTAACAGCTTTTGCCCACAAGTATTTTAGAAGATGATTTTCATGGATCATTGTTCTAGCCATTTCTTGCAAGGACCTGTTTTTTATTTCTACAACCTCATTCTATTGAGGAGTTATAGGAGAGGAGAACTCATGTATGATTCCATATTTTTCACATAATTTCTCAAATGGCTCATTTTCAAACTCACCACCCTGATCCCTTCTGACTTTCAAAACCATTTATTCCTTTTAAGATTGAACTTGTGTATAGAATTTGCTAAATATCTCATATGATTCATATTTAGATCTTAGGAATTTAACCCAAGTCCATCTGTTATAGTCATCAACGATGATTAATCCATACTTCTTTCCATTGATTGAAGCAGTCCCCAAAGGACTAAATAAATCAATGTAATTCTAAAGGTCTAGAGGTAGAGACAATGTTCTTAGAATTAAAATAAGTTTTTGATAATGTTTCCTACTTGACATGCTCCACATAGAGCATTTGAGTGATAGTCAATATCTAGAAGCCCTTTGTAGCTTTCTAAGTTTGGAGATCAATCTCCAATTAGCATGACCTAACGTTCTATGTCAGACCCATTTCTCATAACTCACTAACATAAGGCAAACTACCTTCTGATTAGTCAATTTAGAAAGATTAATTTTATAAACACTTCCCTTCCTCTTACCTTTGAATAAGATGGATTTGTCAGACTCGTTGATAACTGAACATAAGTTCTTATTAAATAAGATTTCATAACCATTGTCACAAAATTGACTAATGCTTAGTAGGTTATGTTTAAGTCCACATACTAACCAAACATTATTGACAGATATTAAGGAATTACTAATAATACATGTACTAATGACCTTTCCTTTCTGTCATCCTCCAAACCCCACACTTCCTTCCTCTTTCAGAGTCAGGGTTTGGAACATATGATTTTCTCCCGTCATATGACGTGAGCAGCCTCTATCTAGGTACCATACTTGTTCTATTGTTTCTCCCTTTAGGCATATCGGCAGCAAAAACAATTTCATACTCTTATGGGTCCTCTATTGTTAGTTCTGATAAGCTTTCTTTTATTTTGAGCCTTTGATTGATAAAAGGGTCTAGGCTTATTCTAGACTTTTTTCTTATAAAAGTTTTAACTAGGATAAGCTTTGACTTTGGTTTCTGAACCCTTCAGAACCTTTGATCCATAAGTCTTGGGTTATGATATTTTAAGAACCTTTGACTTGATATTTTTGGGTTCTAGATTCTTCAGAACCTTTGACTTTTGAATGATAGGTTCTTATCTTATCAGGACTTTTGACTTTGAAGTCTCAGGTACTGATTTGATTAGGACCTTCGATTATGTTATCTCAGGTTTTGACGGGATCAAAGTTTTGCCTTTATTAGAAGCAGGAACAAAATAAGTTTCCATCTTTATTTAAGCATTACTTGAAGAAGAAGGGTCTGAGGGTTTTTTCAAGAGTTTAGCGTTTTGATTAAAACATCCTTCACTATAACCCATTTATTTTCCTTTGCTCTTACTTGCTCCATATATTATGGAAGCAAGTTTTGTTCTCTCAAGACCTGCTATGATAAAATCTTGAAGAGCCATTTCATGTTCACTTAGAGATTTATTAGGCATTTCCTTTAATTAAGCAATATGATCTTTTTCTAAAGATTCAATTTTATCTTGAGAAGACTTTAGTTATGCTTTCAGAAGATCATTTTGCTTTTTAAAGTTTTCATGTTTTTTGCCTTGTCCTGGAAATGACTCATTAGGTCTTGAATAAAAGATATTAGATCAGAACAAGATAGATTAGAAAATACATTGTCTTCTTCGTCTGACTATGAATCAAAAGTTGATTCATATTTTATGTTAGAGGATATTAGAGTCATCAACTCTAGATTTACTTCTCCTTCATCTTTGTTTGGATTGTCTTCATTATCAAGTTTGTCCCATGTTGCCATGGCACTCTTCTTGAATTTGCTTCTGAAGTTGTCCTTCTGGAAGCTTCCTTTCTTTGGTATGTCGTTCTATAGAACATAGCAGTCAGCTTTGAAATGACCATGCTTCCTGCAATTGAAGCAATTCTTTTGATCAACTGCTTTGTCTTTGGAACTAAATCCTCTAAAGCCACTGCTTTTACCAGAGAATCTCTTATTCTTTTTTCTCAATTATTGATACCTCTTAATGATAAAGGTCATCTCCTTATCAGAGTCACCATCAGAAGCTTCTTCTGATTTCCAGACTTTTTTGGGTCTGACAGCTTTACCACCAAATTTTTTCAGCAACTGACTTTAATGTTAATGTTTTAGATTTCATCCCAGGCTCATCACCATTCAGTTCCATATCATGGATCTGAAGGTTTCTAATCATACTTTCAAGGCTCAGTGTATTCAAGTCTTTAGCCTCTTAAATAGTTATGACCTTAGTTCTGTATCTATCCAGAAGACTTCTCAAAATCTTCTTAACATGGTCAAATGTAGTGTAACTTTTGCTCAAAACCTGAAGGCCTGATACAAGAACATGAAACCTAGAAAACATAGTTTTTCAATGTCTTCATCATCCTTTATTTTGAATAACTTATAATGTAGTACAAGAAGGTTGGCCTTAGCCTCTTTGACTTGTTAGTTCCTTTCACAAGTGGAACACAAAAACTCAAAGATAGTATTAGTAGTTGACTTATTAATGATCTTGATATATTCAGAATGAGGTAGAGCTTCTATCAAAATTCTTCTAACTCTATGATGTTTTAAGTAAATTTTCTTTTGATTAGTGTTGTACCCCAAAATTTGTCCTCCCCTTTTCTTCACATATCCACCTAACCACTTGACCAAGAGTTAAATTGCACACATTAATAACTCATGCATAAACTCCATGCATTACCATGGATTTCAAGTGTTTGGCTTGCAGGGCTTTGGTTTGTGGTACAATGACTGTGAACGCTTGGTTTGGACTTGCACCAAGGCACATCCATTCATTTTGTCCCCTGGGTGCTCGAGTCTATTGGTCATAATCCGAGTCTCTGGTCTCATAAATTTCATCCACCTTCATTCATTCACTTGATCATTGTCATACCATTATTGCTTGGTCCATAGGTTCACGTCCCTCGCTTCCATGTGTCAGTTATAGATCTTGGGTTTGAGTTTATGGTCATGATCATGTATTAAGTCAAGTATTTCATTCAATGGGTCAAATCCATTCATTTTCATCCCGAAAATATTATTACATACAAAAAAAGGTGCAAAAAAAGTGTAATACATTGCAAAAAATTCATTTTTGGAGGTTTCAACTCTGTGAGTCGACTCATGACTCGGTGCAAAACCCTCGGGTCCGAACAGGTCGACCCACAGGTCGACTCAATTTTGGGGAACTTGAGTGAGTCGACTCACTCACTCTTCACGTTGACTCATTCTTATTCTTTCTTAAACTGTGTTCCCTCGGGTCGGAACAGGTCGACTCCCAGGTCGACTCAATCTGGGAAATCCTGATTGAGTCGACTCATTCACTACTTGCGTCGACTCATTTCCAGTTTTCCTATGATTCATTTCGTCGCGGGTCCGGACAGGTCAACTCAACCATGGGAGAGACTCTGTTTGAGTTGACTCATTCCCTGTTTGAGTCGACTCATAGCTCGTTTTGCAGGAATTTTGCATTGTTGTGAGAATGGAACTTGTGGGATTTAAACTTGATCTCTCATCATTGAAGATAACCAAGGCTTGTGATTCATGACAAATGCAAACCTGCATAAACACCGGAAAAAACCGTGAGCATTCGACAACACTCCAAGGTTCAGCACTTCATCAAGCTTCAACAACACACATTTTGAACACAGTAAATCTGCAGCAAACCAAGTGCAGTGAATTTCACAAACTCTTGAACCTGCACAAACACAACATAACCCAAAATCACTCTTACACAACATAACCGCATAATGAGTAACCTACAGCTGCAAGTCACCCACACCTAAATCAAATAAATAGCATGTCATTAGCCAACATCAAAGCCTAATTTCATTCAAATTTTCACCTGCACTAGCCAGTCATGAAACCACCATTTGAAATTATTCCATTAAGTTAACCAATTAACTAACTTCCAACTCAGTGAGTTACCTACCTAAACTCATTGAGTTCATCCCAACTAACTCCACAGACCTCAGTTAACTAACTCCAGACCTCATTTAACTAACTTCAAGCCTAACTCTGAGCCACATTAATCCCAAGCCTAATCACTATAAATTCTCATCTTCATCATCATTTGAAACTCTCAACCTTTTTTCAACCTTTTTGCATTCATCACCTTCAATTCTCTGCAATCTTTCTCTGAATCTTCTCCCTCTCACACTCAAAGCTCAATTTCCCAAACTCCATTGAAGCTTCAAGAAGAGTGAGCTCAATCTCATCACACTATAGTATTTTTTAAGAAGAAGAATTGGAGTACTCCTAAACCAAAAACAAAGGCAATATCTTACCTACAAGTGATTTTCCGTCTTCATCTTCTCCGATCAACACTCGCCGGAGTGATTCTCTGCTTTGGAGGTAGGTCATTTTTCATTGCATTTTTGGTTGCTGTGCTGAAAATTACACCATATTATTGTAAACCCCTATCATAAGGAGCTTCGAATCTTGTTTATGGAGATGTATTGTATATCTGAGTTTTTAGGGATTCTTGAGGATTTGGTCTCAGATATTGAATTTAGGCCAGAAATTGGAGAGTTTGGAGTTTAGATCCTTGTTCAGGAGATGGAGACGAAGATGGAGGTGTTTCCGCTTTTCATTTCCGGTAGTCACCACCATCGGAAGGGATTTACAATGCAGTGGTACGCGGTGGAGGTCCGGCACCGGCGGTCTGAAATGCCATGGAAAAGAGCGTGTATGCATATTCAAATTTTACTGGTTTTCTTTTTCAAGCTAGCCCCCAATCTTTGGGCTTATTTTCTGTTTGGGCTTGTCACATTCCAAGCCTAACGCAATACTATCTCACTCCAATTTCCTACTGCAACCCTCTGGCTGAAGAGAACTTGTTCAACATCGGGCTTTGGTAGCTGAAGCCCATACATTTGGACCCTGTTTTTCCCTCTTTTCCCTGCATGCATCCAAATCAGGCATGCACCCTCTGTTTTGGAAAGGCCCTCCTATTTTATTTATTTTGTTTGATATTTCCTTTGTTAATTAGATAACTTTTATTGATAGAATTTAGGTTAATTGGACCAATTAGGAGTACAACTAGAATTTGCATAATTAGAAATTTATATTCGATAAAATTTGTCAAAAGACCTTTTTACCTTTTAGGGGTAATTTTGGACATTTTACTCTTATAATCACATGCTCCTCTAGGACTAGAACTTGACATTAGAGTTTTAATCAATTCCTAACAATTGCATATTCCCTTATGAATTTTAAATAGACTTTTAATCTAATTTTTTACTAATCATGACATGATCCCTTAGATTAGTGTGACTAATTTTAACCACTAGATTAGGTCTTACCTAGTTTTTCCAATCAAATCAAACCCATGATTAAATTGGTCAAAAGAAATTTTGATTAATTAAATCCTTTGAACTTGTATAATTCCACAATCTAAACTGAGTGGCCCAAAAACCCTTGGTCACTTAATAAGACTTTTATATAAGTTGTGGAGCTCAAAGCCTCAAGTCGGATTCTCCAATCAAGGCATCCTCAGTCATACCAAGCAGCGGATAATACAAGAAATCAAAGGTGGAAACTAAAAAAACTTGTCAAATCGAAGTTAGAAGTGTGTAGCACGAGCCTTAAGCAATAGGGAAGGAGTGGGACTGGAGTATTCCTACCCCATTCTGAGTATCTTTGGATATGGGACGAATGACCCAGCGCTCATCGTATTCACCTTTATTCATAGAATTTAGCACAACTCTAATCATACGATTGACAACTCTCTCTCTCTCTCTCTCTCTCTCTCTCTCTCTCTCTCTCTCTCTCTCTCTCTCTCTCTCTCTCTCTCTCTCTCTCTCTCTCTTCATAAAGCATCATGTAACAAGCAAGGACTACATCAACAACTTATTAATTCTGAATCGAGTTGTATGATACGAGCCTTAAGCAATAGAGAAGGAGTGGGATTGGAGAATTCCTACCCCCATTCTGAGTATATTTGGGTATGGGACGAATGACCCAACACTCGTCATATTCACCTCTATTCATAGACTTTAGTGCAATTCGAAACAAATAATTGATAAAGTCTTCGTCAACAAGAGAGAACAACATAGATTCTTCTCTCTCCGTTCATATCACCTCAATTCCGATCAGCCAATCCTCATCTATTCCATGCAAGGGTCGCCTGCCTATTTCTTAGTCATTAGCTTTAGTCATTACCTATCAGTTCAGATTAGTCGTAGTCCACATATTGGTAAATGCCTACCTTGCTCTTCGATTCAGGGTTTATCTCCTTATTGGATCCAAGATACTATCCTTCGTTGATCTCGAACTTTTTGTTTCCCCAGCGAGTGGTATACTATTCTTTGTATTGCCGTACTGCAACCATCCCTGGAGTGGTGTCTGTCTTGTGAGCCCCCGTTGCTTAGACAAATGTCTCTTCTTTCTATTCTCGTAGTTCCGAACTACGATTGTTCTGACTTTCTCATTGCATGATGAGAATACGTAGGCACAAGGATGTGAATCCTTGGCGAGCATACTTCTAATTATTCCTCCTTCGCCTTAGGGCATCACTCATATCTTACACTATTCGTTATCTACCTTCGATCAAAAATTGTTCACCCAATGACATATTATTCCTTTGACATCGAAATACACTTTCATTGGGATTTCATATATACCCTTTTAGGACGTATAGCGAATAGTCTGCCTTTCCACCTAGAGTTGTTTGGGCTACAATCTCAAACACTTAATTCCTTCTTTTTGGCTAAACACCCTACAGTGGCGGCCTGTTGGTCCACGTACCGGTTAAAGTTGTTTCCCTCTATGGTAGAAATCATATTTATCTTATGGATTCCAACACACTTTCACCTTTCGGTTTCAAACAATACTTCTCCAGTCACTTGTCACCAGATATTTATTTCTTTGACTTCGTTCACCTCTTCCGTTCATCTCCATCGATGCATTCATATTCTACCTTCATTCACTTCATTTGATACATAAATTATCTTTGAGCCAAATACACTACCTATTTGTGCTCCTTATTGCGTCACCTTGTGAACCAAAAGATGTTTGGGCTACAACCTTAAACACTTAATTCCTTCCTTTTCGGCTTTACCCTACAACGGCGTCCTGCTAGTCCACGTATTAGTAATAGTCATCTTACTCTTGGGTTCACCTTTTCACCCTTGTTGGAGTTCAAAACATAATTCTTTGATTCATACCATACTATGATCACACTTCTTTTCACTTCCTACCATTAGTTCTCTGAACTACGGAGCTCTGAATTCCTCATTGCACTATGAGGATACTTAGGCATGAGGGCCCTAATCCTCACCAAGCACTTTATCTACTTCTCTTCCCTTTTCCCATTCTTTTGCGAGTAATCTTTAGATATCACACATATTCAAGTGAGAACAATCAAAACGATTCCTATGGAGTACCATGGATGTTCGGGGTGTTAATACATTCCCCTTGCATAACCGACTTCCTTACCCAACATATCTATTTCCCTCGGGTTTTATCGATGTTTTCCCTTTCCTTTGGGAATAAATAAAGTTCGATGGCGACTCTGTTGTATGTTCGAGTGTGTGACACGTTCGGGTATATTTCCGCTAGCTTCAATTAGGTGTGAGAGTTCTTCTGTCTTTTACCATTCCAACACCATTAAAATCAAATTTTAATGCCTTATTCAAGGATATCCTAAAACTCATCATCAATACCAATGATATAAGTATACATTTTAGTTTTCCACCATTAAAACTGAGTGGAGTCACCACTGAATGTAGGTGATCTAGCCGAGTAATGACCTTTCTCAGTAATACCATAGCCATAGGGTATACCACGACTACCAAACTAAATACTAGGATGGGAGCCAGACATCTTTAATATATTTTTCTCTTTAGGATGTTTTTTGTACCATTGTAAAGTGTTTATCACATACTAGGCTCTGATGCCAACTAAAGGTGAGAAAAATACACAAGAAGGGGGGGGGGGTTAAATTGTGTATTCATAATCTTTTTCACTTCTGATGAACAACTTCAGAATCTGGATAAGTTTAGAGTCTGATATCATAATGTCAATGGTAGCGGAATAATAATAAAGTTCATAAGCAATAAACAAATTAACACAAAGAGTTTATCCTGGTTCCTCTCCTAAACTGATAGTAGTCTAATCCCCTTATACAACAAGAGATTTTCACTATAATCAAACTGATTACGACTTTGCTCAATCAAACTAGAAAGAGACTTCAATTGCTCAATCAATCCAGAAAGAGACTTCTGCTTAATAACACTATAAAGATACTTCACTGCTCAAGTAACCTTGCAAGAGACTTACTCTACTTTAAACAAATAATTTAGTAGAAATGATTACATATATACTTTGATACACAATCAAAATTATATAAGTGTTACAACAACCATAATATTTCTTAATACTTAAGATTTATAAGATAGACAAAGATAAGAAATCTTCAGAGCTTATGGAAATAAACAGATGAAACTTTAGCTCAAAGTTTATACTCATCGCATTCTATTAGATTGTGTAGTTATTGTTAACCTTCCTTCAAATCTTCAGCATCCTTTTATAAAGGCGGAAAAAGAGTCACTGGAAAGTTGTTTGCACAAGAGAACTTCAAAATACATCAGCTCCAAGAGAGAGACATTGGAAGATGAATCTTGTTAAGACCTTTAACCAATGTGTAACAGCATAGTCCAGTGCATCTATTTTTCATACTATGTATAAACCAGACGATGGGCGAACTAGACAAGTCGCATCAGCTTTCCTTAAGCCTTGCACTAAGGGACTCTAGTTGACTTTTCCCTAAGTCTGGTGTTGAAAAGATAGGTTTGCTATAAGGATATGGTATGGATCAGAGGCTGAGATTTTCAAGCTGAGGTATCCAGAGTCTGAGTTATCACCAAAGGCAGGAGTGCCATGATCATAGTGTCAACCTTCAAAAGTTGAACCACCATGTTTAGAGTTTGATCCTTCATAGTCATCAAATTATGATCCATCGGGATCTGAGACATTCAACTTGTCAACAAATGCTTTTAGCAAGGTCAATTATGAGTAACTTTAAGCTTTATGATCCTGCACACTTGAACATATATTAGTATACCCAATTGTTCTTTAAATACTTTGTTATCATCAAGACCCAAGGGATGTGAATAAATCTTGTTCTAACGTGCCCCACCCTGCAAAAATTGAGTGCAATGTGATCACGCGGGCATTGCACCTTTTAAGCCTATATTGTTCAAATTTTCATGTTAATGACCACTCCCACAAAAGCTTGCAAAAAATGAGGCAGGTCGCAGCAAACATATTAGAGGGTGTGGTCCTAAAACTTTGGCCCTCCCTGCAAAAAAGTGTAGGAAAAACAGGCATGTTCGACGGGCCGAGCCTGTTTTGCCACCCCTACATGTGATGGTGTCCAAAACCAAATTTACTATAAGACCGACTGAGCTATTTTTAGCAGTGCTAGGCACACCCTTTTGTGTTGGGCAAGAATTAAAAGTTGGCCCAGTTTTGTGAGAATAACCACTAATAGCATGAAGTGGTTCCAAAAATGGGAGACTTAGCCTTAACGCGTGGTTCCCCTCTACGTGTTAGCCGACGCACATCTGGAATGGATCCACTCTTATTAAATAATAATTTCTTGGAAACTGTGTCAAGTTAATTGGGCCCAACAATTTTGCTATCAACGCTTATTCCTTTTAAGGAAACATCAATCCCCCTGATTTTCGAACTCCCCAAATCTCTAGACACATTATTGTATAAAGTTTTCTCTGGACCATAACTGACTCTTTTATTACATTTTTCCTCTGCACTACTAGCTAATCACCATGAACTTAACTTATTTCTCTAGATTCTTTTGCTACAATTTCGGCACTATCATCGCCCACTTCTTGGTGCAGTTCCCATTGACTTTACTCATGGACATCATCGTTTTCCGACGGACCTATTGGTTGTTCCACCGTAGGAACGATCGACTGTATCAAATTATGCAATGTTTTTTACAATCACGGGTGTGATGTGCATAACATCCACAATTGGAGAAAATAATATGAAGGCTTTCATATTGTATGTTGTACCAATGGCCATTAACATTGACCTTTCTGACAACCGACAAGGTCAGATCAATCTCCATGCAAATTCTTGCAAACCTTCCCCTCTCTATATTCAGGGTATTAGTATCTACCTTAATAGGAGTACCCAAAATAGATGTCAAACTAAGAAAGACACTTTCATCGTAATACAATAAGTTAAGCCCTAGAAATCGAATCCAAACCAGAGTCTTCTCCACTCTTGCAAGAGGAAATGCAAATTTTATAATCCATCGAGTCATTTCTAAATAATGGTTAAACAACATCCACGAGCCTTATGACATGATTTTCTCCCTATCTACGAGCAGTTCACACCAGTGGCGGAGCCAGATAACAAAATTTGGGATGGCCGCTAACATAAAATAAAGATTATAAATAAAATATAAATAGTATTTTAAATAAAACATTAAAGTTAAAATAAATACAAAGTTAATTACTAAAAATTTAAATTACATGACTTAAAACTACCTTAAAGTAGTGTTTTACGCGTTCCGAGTGACTTGAAATCGTCAATAATTGACTCCGAACTAATGCTTGCACTAATCTTCCTTTCAATATATACTGTCATGCTATCTCCAAGAAATCCATCATCCATCTTGTTTCTCAACTTAGTCTTAATAATTTTCATTGCTAAAAAAGACCTCTCAGTTGTGGTTGTAGAAATGGGAAGAGTCATGATAAGACGAAGTAGTCTATCAATCAAGAAGTAAGTTTCAGCCTGTCCAGATGCAACCAAACATGAACATAGTTCTTGAATAGTTGATAAATTATTCAAGTTTGATGCTTGACGAGCAACAAATAGAAAATGTTGGAGTTGAAATTGCAAATTATTCTTCTCTTGATCACTAAAATCCATAGGATAATATTTTTCAACTAAAGAACAAATAATATCAATGCTAAAAGCTTTATATCCATCCTTAGGAGATAAAGAACAAGAAAGAGTTAACAAATCCATTACCTGCTCACTAAATCTGCTATTCAACTCTTGTAACTGTTTGTCAATGGTAGTGAAAAAGATTTCAACTTTAAAGTAATGTTGAATTGTGACTTGATTCTCTTCAAGACGGGAGCGTCCAAATCTTGTTGTTGAATGAATATCATTAAGATCAGGAATCTCAATACCATGCTTTTCACAAAAAGATACCACTTCAGTAAACAATATATCCCAACCATTTTCTCTCAAACCTTGAATAAGATGTTTTGTTGAACGAACCAAGTTCATAGCATTAACTACATCTTGATTTTTTGTGTAAGGCTTGACAAAGCATATCTGTTATTCCCATGATTTCTTTCATCAAGTGCAAAATAAATATAAAATCAAACGCCTTCAAGTAATTGTAACAACTATCTGCATTCCCACGTGTAGCATAACTCCCTCTATCTTTTGCAATTTTTTTTAAAACTAAACAAGTTGCTTCATACATGTTTATCAAGCTAGAAATTGAATCGTAATGTGATCCCCAACGAGTATCTCCAGCTCGTTTCAATGTTCCATGATCAAGTTGGTAAAGGTGAAAATCAAGTTGGTACATTGAAACGAGCTGGAGATACTCGTTGGAGATCACATTACGATTCAATTTCTAGCTTGATAAACATGTATGAAGCAACTTGTTTAGTTTTTAAAAAAATTGCAAAAGATAGAGGGAGTTATGCTACATGTGGGGATGCAGATAGTTGTTACAATTACTTGAAGGCATTTGATTTTATATTTATTTTGCACTTGATGAAAGAAATCATGGGAATAACATATATGCTTTGTCAAGCCTTACAAAAAAAATCAAGATGTAGTTAATGCTATGAACTTGGTTCGTTCAACAAAACATCTTATTCAAGGTTTGAGAGAAAATGGTTGGGATATATTGTTTACTAAAGTGGTATCTTTTTGTGAAAAGTATGGTATTGAGATTCCTGATCTTAATGATGTTCATTCAACAACAAGATTTGGACGCTCCCGTCTTGAAGAGAATTAAGTCACAATTCAACATTACTTTAAAGTTGAAATCTTTTTCACTACCATTGACAAACAGTTACAAGAGTTGAATAGCAGATTCAGTGAGCAGGTAATGGATTTGTTAACTCTTTCTTGTTCTTTATCTCCTAAGGATGGATATAAAGCTTTTAGCATTGATACTATTTGTTTTTTAGTTGAAAAATATTATCCTATGGATTTTAGTGATCAAGAGAAGAATAATTTGCAATTTCAACTCCAACATTTTCTATTTGTTGCTCGTCAAGCATCAAACTTGAATAATTTATCAACTATTCAAGAGCTATGTTCATGTTTGGTTGCATCTGGACAGGCTGAAACTTACTTCTTGATTGATAGACTACTTCGTCTTATCATGACTCTTCCCATTTCTACAACCACAACTGAGAGGTCGTTTTTAGCAATGAAAATTATTAAGACTAAGTTGAGAAACAAGATGGATGATGGATTTCTTGGAGATAGCATGACAGTATATATTGAAAGGAAGATTAGTGCAAGCATTAGTTCGGAGTCAATTATTGACGATTTCAAGTCACTCGGAACGCGTAAAACATTACTTTAAGATAGTTTTAAGTCATGTAATTTAAATTTTTAGTAATTAACTTTGTATTTATTTTAACTTTAATGTTTTATTTAAAATACTATTTACATTTTATTTATAATCTTTATTTTACGTTAGCGGTCATCCCAAATTTTTTTATCTGGCTCCGCCACTGAACTTTAATTTGTTCTGATTCCAGTGCCGGTAGCAAACTCATATGAAAAAGAAAGGAAAGGTAAGAGCTTTTTACCTTATTTGTATTTTAACTAACTTTGAATGAAAAAGAAAAAATAAAAATTAATTTTAATTTAAAATAAGGATGTTTTAGTAATTTAATATATATGAATGGAAAAAAAAAGTTGAGGGGTGGCCGTGGCCTTCCCACGTCACCCCTCAGTTCCGCCACTGGTTCACACTTAATAATAAAGAAACCATTATCAACGTCGATGGTCTTAAAACCTCCGGTAAGTTTACACATCTTCTTCAACTCATCCTTCATCAAATGATGGCAAACATTTTTCCCAAGGAATTTAATGACTAACGCCTCCTTCCAAGGGTTTCACGGTTCCTAAAAAAATTTCTCATCCATCGTGACCTTTGGTAGCAATCGATTTCCTCATTCAAGATAGATTTTTATAAGTCTCTTTTTAATCATGTTCACTCTCTCCTTCACCTGAGTGACTCTTTGGCCTTCAGTGAGAATATCCCAAAATGATGCTTTAGGAGGCTTAAATGCACCTCCATATAATGGTTTGACCGGTAGTGCCGTGGAAGCAACAAAAATAAAAGGCTTCGTACAAAAATTCCTGCATTATTTAAGAATTGATGCTAATAATGTGAGTAGATAAAATAACCACAAAAGCTCTCTCTTCTACATCTCAATTTAAGTTTCCTATAGACTTAGATGAATAGATGAATGTCCAATTCAAAAATTTGTCTTTTAAATGTCGTTATATCAAGGCTAAATGATAAATATGTCAAAAAATAATAATAAGGGTGAATGATTTGTAAATAAGAAAAAGAGTAAATGAAGATAATAATATAATCATGTTATAAAATTGCTAAGGGAAGGAATTGATTGAGTTTATAACATTAAGATTTTAAAAATATATTTTGTGATATTTTTTTATTTTAGATACTTAATCAAGATTTTTCGTGTTTTTATTTTACAAGAAAGTATTTTAGTTTGAATATTAAATTTTTAGAGATTTTCTTATTTTTTATTTGACGATAAAATATTTTTTATAAATTTAATTATCGTGCATTATTAACAGGTCATAATAGTTATTATGTGAGTAAAATAAAATTTAATATTTATAAACATATAATAACATAAAAATTATACACACTGTTATTGCATATCAATAATATTATATTTTATTTATATATTTATTTATGTTGATCTATTTATTCATTTTAATATTTATCACTATTATATATTTACAAATCTTTTCCACAATTATATGTGTTACTCCATCTATACCACTAAAGAGTAAATACCGTATTTCCTTCCATTAGTCCAAGTGTAGTAGCTACCATTAGTGTTAATATGCATAAGTTCATTTTGACTTGCCCAACTAAGAAACTCACTAATGGAAGTTTTGTTTGGAGAGCATCTACCAAATTTCTCACGGGATCCAATAACTGCATTGAAATCATCTAGCATGCACCAAGGGCCAGAATTTGCATGTTAAAGATTAGTGAGTTTATTTCATAACTTTCTTTGAATCACATGAGAGATACTTGCATATACAACTGCAATGAAGAATTAAGTTTGATCCATTTCTATAGGAAAAATTACATGTTGCTTAGATAAACACATCACAGTGGGATTCATATCTATTACGCACAAAAAACATAGGTTTGAATCATGATTATATCTAAAATTTAATGGAAATGTCTTAAGTATGACTTATTTAATACACTCAATAGGGAAATGAGCATAATGAATCATTGGTTCAACAATCAAAATTTAGTCATGCTTTTGTTGATCACATATTAGTATCAAACTTTTCTACTCTTCTAAGATTCCAACAAATGGATTTCATCTAGTGGTGTTGTATTTACCCGATATGCTCGAGTGTTAAATTCTATTCTAAACTGAGTAAGTTTATGCATTCCCCAACTTTTTTTCTCGACCACAGTCAACTCTTTCTGATATGGCTTAGAAGGTTTGTCTTCATCACCCAAAGGTTATTATTTTTCTCCAAATAAAAACCATGATAGAGATCTCTCACCAAATTCTTACAATTATTTTCATAACCATAAAATAAGGATAAGGTTGCTTGATTCTATCATCAACTATCTCTTTCTCAATCACCAAATTCCCATTCAAATCATTAGCAATTTGATAACTCACTTTTTATGAGGTATTATAAACCTTAACACTTGGTTTTATCTTTTTAACTCATCCATTTACTAGTTTAATTTAGCGTATTTTTATGTTTTTAAGTAAATTGTAAAGAATTAAATAGGTTCTCCCACTCATGAGTTTCTATGTGTTTGTTACTTGTGTAGAGAAAATTTTGATGAGTCCTAGAACGACAGTACTGGAGCAACATCTTAACCCCAACTAGAAGTGGAGCACGTGATGTAATGGAAGTTACAGAGAGTAAACATTCAGTAGGATGAAGTTCATTTTAATAAAATAGAAAATAAATAATATCAATGCACTAAAATATACAACATTGTGCAATAGTATAACCCCTACAACATCTAGCTTGTCTCCCTGCTACAAAGGACTGCTGCAACGCACCGTCATCTGCCTACCTACGCCACTAGCCTTCCGCAAGACACTTTGTCTCCCACACGATGATTTTACTTTGCTCTATAATGGTACGAAAAAGGGAGAATTATAGGGAAACATGTTAATTATTTTGGGCCATAAATCATGAATATCCAAAAAGCATGTGATCCAAGACACCACAAAAACCTAGATGAAAGTTACTATAAAAGGACCTCTTGGAGGAAGTGAAAAAAGTTCATAGTTTCATAGAGAGAAACACTTAGTGGAATTTGGTGAATAGAGTAAGCTGAATGAAAGTCGAGAATTCTTCTTTTCATCCTCTCAAGGATAAGCTACCAGTACCTGGCATGACATAACCGGTCTCTTGTTGATTGAAGATTCTAAGTAAACAAAGAAGTTACTCTGTTTTCGTTTCTTTTTTATTATGTGTTTAAGAATGTTTAGCTTATGATCCAATATTGATGTATGCCCTAAGCTCATCATGAGCTAAATTCCTTTATGTTGAGCAATGTGAAGTTAATAGGAAGTAGTCTTTTGTGTCAAATGGTGTGTTGTTAGTGCTTTATTTTATCATGCATTATAATGTTATAAATCTGATTCTTTGACTGATCAACTTAGAAAAAGATGAAAGTTTGTTGTTGTGAGGAATCCAACAATAAGTGGAACTCATGGTAAATGTGATTGAATATATTAGATATGACTATTCACTTGAATAACTACTTTAGGCATAAAGATCTACAATCATAGAGAACATTCAGAATGAAACCATACATGCATTACAATTACAAGTGAGGCTTAAGAATTTATCCCCTTGCGTTATTTACATAAGTTGACAATGTTGTATGAATACACCAAAAGATCATATTCTGATCTCTTTTGGCATGACATAACACATCATGTACACACAATAGACAAATTATATTAACGGATTATTGCCCAACATATTTTCCATTATTGATTTCATTTACTCTTACCAAAGTATTTCTGCTACTGCTTACTTTACAAACTGAACTTATGACAATCATCAACTATTATTATTATTGCTCATGCTCATTTACAAAAGATAGTTTTACAAATCAATCTAAGTTATTACCATTCACTATGGGTTCGATATCCTTACTATTATATCACCTAATACTTTAAAATAACATGTATAATTGCAGGTGACACCACACGTTTTCAAGAAACACAAACTCTACTACTATTTCTTATTCATTCAAAGAGCTTGTTTTTTTTATAAATGCTCCTTATTAGAATTGGCATTATTCTCTTGTTGAATGACCCCAAAAAAAGTTATCATTCTTTATGTCATTCTCATGACTATGATTTCCTGTCCTGTATAAATCTACATAGTGATCATTCACCATGACATTTAAAGACTCATAATTTTCTATTTCCTTCACATTTTCATTATTTAGTATAACATGTTTGGACTTTTTAGGCATATATACAATAGATTCGTTAATTGGTGACTTCTCAACAATCTTGCCTTTCAACTTCCAAGATTTATCAATATTATGATCAACATACATATATGATAATAAAAAATAGATAAACTCTCATATTCCAATTCAACAGGTTGTTCCTTTTGATTGGTTGCATTATGCAAAAGAACATGGAGTGTACAAGATGCTTTTGTGAAGAAAGGACACGTGTGGGACAAAATGTTCCAACATGTGTACAACAACTGACCCTTGTCAGCAGGCCAATATTGTAACTATTATGCGCATATTTTTAGGTTGTGTACAACGTGATTTGTTAATATCTTTTTGCAATGTAATTAGTTAGAATTGTTAAACTGTTTGAATAAGATCAGATTTATTTAATTAGAGATTTAAATTTGAATTTAAAAAAATCAAATCCTTTGTTGGAGGTGTTTGCAAAAACAAATCAAAACATAATCCGCTTTGTTGTACCCCAAATTTTTCCCTCCCCTTTTGTTTTTTATCTAACCTATAACTTAAGATCCATCTATACTAATTCATGCCTCATTCATGCGCATCATTTATGCATAATCAACACATGCTAACAAACATCATAGGTTCAAGGTTCACAACTAATGAAACTCTGGATTTTGGCCTGAAGACTGTGGTATGGTTCACCATGTGAAGAAACCCTAATTACTGGATTCTTTTTAAGACCCTGATTCTTGAAGGTTACACTATGGTATTCATCTAGGCATCCAAACCCTGGTTCTTGATCTTGATTATATTGGGATCTTATGTTTGACCTTCTGCCCCTGACTTGACTTTCAAACCCTACCTGTGGGCCCATGGTTTGAGATGTTGCTTGTGGAGCTTTATGTTTGGGTTGAAACCCTAATCATTGCTCATGTTGGAAAACTGTATGGCTTGCTTTGAGGAGGGTTAAAAACCCTAGTTGTGGTTTGGTGCATTGCTCATGTTGATTACTTCTCGGTTTGAGGTCTTTGATTGAATACTTGGATTTGAATTTTGGTGCATTGGTCATGTTGATTACTTCTCGGTTTGAGGTCTTTGATTGAATACTTGGATTTGAATTTTGGCTACTAAACCCTAGTACATGGCTTGTTTTGATTAGTTCCAAGCATGCTTGCATTCACATTCCATTGCACATTATCATTGGTCTCACTTGATCTAAGTCGCCTCATCCATTGATTCCATTGATCTTCATTGCTCCAAACTTCATTGATTCATCACATTGGTCCCAATTGGTTTATGGTTCCATATTAAACATGCATTTTTAGAGAAGTCTATTTCATCATCTTTTTGCATCAGTTGACTTTCGGACAACTATTGACTTTTTGGTCAATCAGTTGACCAAAGTCAACTTCCATACTTTCCTCCCTCAATCACTATGACCTTGTTATCCATCAACCACCTAAGTCAATTTCATTTAATTCATGATCTATTTTGGACAAAATCACCTTCATTTTGTTGTTCATTTTAAGTCTGTTGTTCATTTTAAGTCATCTTGTTCATAATCATTTTAAACCATACCCCTTTTTAACCATTGCAATACATAGTCATTTTCACATTTCTATCATGGCCTAAAATGACTCCAGCAATCTTATATTCATCTTCAATCCAATAAACCAACATTGTAATATTCAATTACATATTTCAAACTAAGTCACATTTCATTTCAAGGGTCAATGTCATACAAAAATGGCATACAAAAAACAAGTGGCGAAAGTTGAGTTTTGAGTCATATCTTGAACATATCATCACAATTTTGTTATACTTACAAGCATCTTGAACCATACATGGGCATTTGCTTCACAAGCATTGCATATCATAAACCAACATACATGGTTCTATACAACTTCCAAATACATAAACCATTAAAACCATTCCAATTTCAACCATGTGCAAATGAATTCCAATTGCCAACCACACAAATACATTGTCCCTATCCCCATTACAACACTTCAATTCGAAATATTTCATCTAACCATTTATTCATTACAATTTCTAACCATTTCGATTTACATTTTCATGAACTAACCATGTACATTTCCATACAATTTTCTCATATTATTACAACCGTGAATACCATGCATTCAATTTTTCAAGTTACATAACTACAACCATACATTTCAAGCTACAAGTTTCCAACCATTACAACATGTCAACTCCAAACTACTAATTTATAACAAAAAAAGAAAATATGACAAGTCCAAATACATCTAACTCCATGACACAATGATCCAAACTTTCACCATTTTCTTCAAATAGAAGCTACACCTTGATTTCCATCATTTCGTGTTCGCACATCCTACAAAAAGCAAACCAAATTGTTGGCATTATCACCAAGTTACATTAACCGTGCCAATAAACCAAGCAAGATAGCATTAACCATACATGTTATCTCAAACACACCATGAACTCATTCATAATCTAGTTCAATTTAGCATGTCATACCATACCATACACCAAATGTTGAAATGCAAAACATCTTCCCATCTATCATCATCACAATGGTATGCATACATCAATTCTAAAGCTAAACAAGTTCGCACCAACATGGCATAAGACTCATAACTAAAGTAACTAGCATAGCATTATAACCAAGTTTTAGCATTCAATCCAAGTGACTTAGATTAGCATAGTTTTAATTGGCTTTTGTATAGTTCTAACAATGCTAATATATCAACCTCATGTGTATCCTTAGTTAACCATTCAACTGCATCATAACTATAATCCAGCAATTGACAAATCCAATAAAACAAAAACTTGTAGCTTGTCATCATAACGGCATCATAATCATGCACTGCAAAATCATTCAAAGTTAGACCCATGGTTATATTTCACATACATAAGACAACTCATGGCAATACACAATCATTCATCGGCATAAAATCCATTCACATACCAACCTGGCAATCTGTAATAGTCAGCAATAATAAAACATCATAACGTACCAAGTTTCTGCATTACTAAACAAAGCATACGTTAGCCTTGTAATTCACATGGCCGGCATACCAAGCATAACAGACCCGCCACTCAAAGCATCTACATTCATGGCCATGACATACCAAATTCATCCATGTGCATCAAACAAGCTAACAATTAACCTGAGCCAACTTCTAACAACTATCACAACTTTAACTCTACTAATCAACTACCAAAATCGGCAATTTGAGAGGATACCTGCGTTGGCCGGTCACCTTAATCTAATGGCCGTTCGCAAACTTCCAACCTACAAAACAGTTTTTTAACGCACCAATTAAACCAACCACGAACAAATTGGAATAGATAATTAGTAAGCTAAATAGAGCAATAACTGAGTCCTACGGTATATCACCAAACATAGGCAGAATTCAAATCATTTTCTGTTGTTTTCAATCATTACGTTTCGTAACTAAATCACTAACTGAACTTACGGTACCAACTAACTCAACCTTTTTTTTAATACTAACAGAACCTGGAATTGATTTTCTAACCTCACAATTAACCCTGTTCAGAATTGCAGATGAAAATAACCCCTAGAGTAATGCGTAACAGCAGTTCTAACCTCACATGACAAGTCAACATCAAAACCAAATTCTCCTCCAATTTCAACTCACATCACAATTAATGTCACTCTTCTAAACCAATAACACTTAACCATTGCATTTAACATAAATTAATAACTAATAGAAGTTAGTTAATAGTTTAACATTCCAAAAGTATTTCCTACAAACCAAAACAAAGAAAAAAATCATATGCAACAGGCCTACAACACATCATAGCAGAACAAGTACAATACACCACAATGCACAATATCAACATGGCATTTCTTCAACATATATTTGTTTCTAACTGTGATGGAATTCCTACTAATTTTCACTAACCTACACAATAAACATAATAGTTGTGCATTTCATTAAAACAGGAGGTTATTTCATTTGAATTTCACTAGCAGTGCATTTGAATTTCACTAGCAGTGCATTTGAATTTGAATCTCATTTAAAAAAGGAACTAACCAACTGATTTTTCACTTAATGAACATTTAACAGAGTGTAGGTCAAAAAGCAGGGAAAGGAATTTCATTTAGATTTGAATTTACATTTCAATTTGAATTTCTAACCCACCGCATTTCTAACCAACTGCATTTCTAACCAACTCTGAGTTTCAATATGAGTTTCATTTGAATTTCTAACAGAAATTGAATCCTATAAATCCACATACCTTGGCATTAATTCGATTCTCTTGATCATTCGGTGAATCCCTCATATCAATTGAAATCCTTTATCATCACTCTGCAAAATCCTATAACCACCATAACAGAACCTTCAAACCTTCTCCTTCTCTCAAGTCTTCGAGCCCTGCAAAACCCATCGGCCAGAAGAAACATGCAAAGAACGTAAACCATCCGCATCCAGAAGCGAAACCAAGATCCAAGGAGAAGCAGGTGTGAGAGAATCGAAGAAGATTGGAACGAAAGGAGCTCACTAATTTCAGAGAAACCTTCATCTTCGCATTACAATTCCACCTTCAATCCTCGTCGCCACCTTCAAACCTCGTCGCCGCCTTCAATCCTCTTCACAACACACTCCGACGCGACTTCTCCATCATCGTCTCAATCAACGAAACACATAAAGAAGCACACGAATCTGAATCCGACGACTTCATCTTCGTCTCGATCAACCGCGAACAGAAGAATACCGGACATCAAGGTGAGTCTCGTTTCGAGCTTTTCGTTTGAATTTATGGCCGTGATGCTCGTACGTATTGCGCGAAATTCTTGTTCTGGATGGAAGGCATACTGATTATGTTCGACCTAGCTAGTAATTTGGGGACAAAGCTTGTGAGTGTAGAGTTCTGGTTCATGACCCGGTTTTGGAAAATGTGAACATTTGGAGCTTGGGCAAGCGTTCACCTCCCCATACTTCCATTCGGCAGATCACACCCCCAACAGCATGTCCTGGACAAAGTGACGGGCCTCTACTGTGAGGCCCATGTGAATCTCTCAACCATCCACAAATTCAGCCTACACCCCCTCCTGCGAAGCCCAATGTAACTGCTGGGCTTAATTTTGTTGCTGGGCTTAACTCTATTTATCTTTTGTTAATTAAAAATTATTTTTTGATTAACCATTAATAAGTTTGATTAACAATTAGGATTAGAGTTAACTACCAATTAGGTTTGATTTTAGTTTCTTTAGAAATACATTTTCACTTAGGATTTAATTGATTTTAGAATTTAATTGATTTTAGAATTTAATGGAACTTAGAATTTAATTGATTTTAGAATTTAATTGTCATTAGAATTTAATTGATTTTTGATTAGGATATCGTTAGAATCCGATTACAATCTTAGGCCATACTTATATTTTGACTAGAATATAATTTATGCTAATAGTTGAATATATTTGATGAGATGACCATTTTGCCCCTTAAGGGCTTGTTTTGTCATTTTAGCCATAGAAGCATATGTTTCCTTTAGGATTAGAATTTGACATAGAATTTTAATCAAACCTTGACCAACAATTGCATGTTTCCTAAGAATTGGTACATAGAATTTTAATCAAAATTTATGACTAACTATAACATGCTCCTTTAGGCTAGATTGATCATTTCTAACCCTTAGATTATAATTAATCTTAATTTCCAATTGTTTCAAACTCATGATTCGAATTGATCAAAAGCAATTTTGATCAATTAAATCCTTTGAACTTGTATAATCCCACAATCTAATTTTTAGAGACCAAAAGACCCTTGGTCACTTAATAAGACTTTTTTCCGCAAGCTGTGGAGCTCAAAGCCTCAAGTCAAGATTCTCGATCAATGCATCCTCAGTCACATCAAGTAGTGGGTATACAGGATAAATCAAAGGTCAACACTTGGTATATTCAATTTAAATTGTACGATACGAGCCTTAAGTAATAAGGAATGATGAGACGGGGTTTCTCCTATCCTTGTCTATAGCGACTTTGCGTACGGGGCGTAGGCCCTATCTATTCAAAGTGTTCACCCTTATTCATAGACTTTAGTACAATATGAATCAAATACACTACCAAGTTTTCTTCACACAAAACAACATAAACACAAGGAGCAATAATGAAGACTCTTCTCCAACAACTTTTCAGTTATGAGAAGTATCACACGCCAGGAGCCTTAAGTAATAAGGAATGATGAGACGAAGGTTCTTCTATCCTTGTCTAGAGGGACTTTGTGTATGGGGCGTAGGCCCTAGTTATTCAAAGCGTTCACCCTTATTCATAGACTTTAGTGTGATTCTCATCAATCAACTGTCAAGTCTCCCTCGCTTGATCATTGCAAGAAACAACAACAAAGATTCTCCTCTAGCAACTTGAAAGTTAGGATGAGAGTCACATGCCACGAGCCTTAAGTAGTAAAGAAGGAATGAGACTGGAGCTTTCCTACACTCATTCTGGATATCTTTGGGTGCGGGACGTTCGGCCCGTTGCTTATCGTATCCATCTTTATTCATAGACTTTAGTGCGATTCTTATCAAGTAACTATCAAGCCTATTCCATTCTTTCATTCAATCATTTTATCATCTCTTCTTGCCTCCTTAATCATCTTGTTTTTAGCCCTAGTAGGATGAACTACGAAAGCTCTGATTTCCTTATTGCACTATAAGGATACGTAGGCAGGAGAACCCAGTTTCTTCGCGAGTTATCCTATTTATTAATCGATCATTCTTCATTCATCAATTAATATCATCTTTTTGAGATCAACTATACTTCTCCTTGGACTCCTTGTACATCCTTTTAGGACGATATAACGGCAGTCCACCTCATCAATCGAGAGTTGTTTGAGGCATCCAAACATTTAATTCAATCTTTTTGGGTTTAGACACCACCTTGCTCTTCGATTCAGAATCTATCTCTTTCTTGGATCCAAGATACTATTCTTCTTTGATCTCGAACTGTTTGTTCCCTATCTAGTGATATATTATTCCTTGTACACAACAATACTTTCTCTTGGACCCTGCCTATACCCTTTTAGGACGATATAGCGGCAATCCGTCTTGTGAATCAGGAGTTATTTGGTTGGCACCCAAACACTTAATTAAGTCTTTGTTTTTGGCTTTACCCTATAGCGACAGCCATGCTAGCCCACGTACTGGTAAATGCCTATTTACTATTTGATTCCAAGTTCCATCCATTTGTGGGTTCCCTTGATACCATTCTGTTGGTATAAGTTATACTTTTCATTACTTATCTCTCTCTATTCTCGTGGTTCCACGAACTACGATTGCTCTAATTTTCTCATTGCACAATGAGAATACGTATGCACGATGATGTGAATCCTTGGCGGGCATACTTCTAATTATTCCTTCTTCCTCCCTAGGGCACCACTCATATCTTTCATGATCCATTATATACCTTTGATCATAAATCGTTCACCCATTGACATATTATTTCTTTAAGATCAAAAATACACTTTATTGGGAATTCCATATACACCCTTTTAGGACGCCTAGTGAAAAGTCTGCATTTCTACCTATAGTTGTTTGGCTTGTACCCAGACATTTAATTCCTTCTTTTTTGGCTAAATATCACATAGTGGCAACCATGATGTTCCACGTATTTTAACATCGTTTCCCTCTATGGTACAAATCCTATTTCTCGTATGGATTCCATTACACCTTACCTTTGGTTTCAAATTACACTTCTTCAGTCACTTGTTACCAAATATTCAATTTTGTGACTTTGGTCACTTCATTTCATTCATCTCCATGATACACTCATATTCTACCTTCATTCACTCCATGTGATATATCATTTACCTTTGAGCCAAATACAATATCTCTTTGTGCTCCTTCTTGCATCATCTTGTGAACCAAGAGATGTTTGGGACTGTGCCCAAACACTTATTTCTTCGTATTTTCCGCATTACCCTATAGTGGCAGCCATGTTATCCCATGTATTGATAATATCCACCTTACTCTTGAGTTCAAGTTTTCCCCATTGTTGGTTTTCAAAACATTATCCTTTGGTTTAGATCATACCTGTATCACTTCTTTCCATCTTCCGCCACTAGTTCTTTGAACTACGGAGCTCTAAATTCCTCATTGCACTATGAGGATACGTAGACAAGAGGGCCCTAATCCTCATCGGGCACTTTATCTATATCTTTTCCTTTTCCCATTCTTTTGCGAGTAATCTTTAGATATCACACCTATTCGAGCGAGAACAATCAAAACGGTTCCCATGGAGTACCCTGGATGTTTGGGGTGCTAATACCTTCCCCTTGAATAACCGACTTCCTTACCCAACATATCTATTTCCCCCAGGTTTTATCGATGTTTTTCCTTTCCTTCGGGAATAAATAAAGTTCGATGGCGACTCTGTTGTATGTTCGAGCGTGCGATATGTTCGGGTATATTTCCGCTAGCTTCACTCTTTAACTCTAGATGTGATCAAATCTTATACCCAAGGAAAAAAATCCCAGAGTTTGCATTACTTTTTAAAGAGACTCGTACCTAATGTTTGAAGTGTATACAAGGATTGAAGATTCTTTGTGTTAAGGTTTTTATTTTGAGTATTTTGTTTATGTTATTGTTTATACACCACTCTAACGCCTACATTCATATCAAAAGGAATATAGTTTAGTTTGTTATTTGAGTTGTAATTCAACATTCTTTAAGATGATTATTGTATTGATCACTAGGGTTAGTGATTAAGAGAAAGTGAGATAAGTTCTCATATTTGTGGGGAGTCCTAAATATAAAGACACAAGTAGAATTAAGAAGAGGGACATTGAACTAAAGTTGTTCATCTAAGACACCTTTACTTATTCTTTTGAGTATTGGTTTTCCTCTATTGGGTTAGAAGCCCTCCAGATGTAGGTGATGTTGCAGTGAACTAGGTCAACAATTATCTTGTGTTTTTTATTGATTTTTGATTGATCATATTGTTTTTTATAATCTGTCAAAGTCTAGTTGAAGATGCTAAACACATTGGCTTAGATATCTGGTCAAAACATCTGCCCTCTTAGAACAAAATTTTAATTGGTATTAGAGTAGGCACCCTTTTCTGTTTGAGTGAGCTCCAGGGAGGATACTTTCTAAAATTCAAATGGAAAACATTAAAGATGAAGATTGGAAATCCAAGATGGTTACTTTTCTTAAATCCATGGACAACAAAACATGGGAGGATGATATAAAAGGTTGGAAACACCCTAATATTACTTATGAATATGGAAAATCTATATTAAAGCCTGGAGCTAATTGGATGAGTACTAAGGATGATGAAGCTTTTGGGAGCTTTAGATGCCTTGAATGTTATTTTCAATGGTGTGGACAAGAACATGTTTAGGTTTATACACACATGTACTGAAGCCAAAGAAGTATGAGAGATTCTCAAAACTGCACATGAAGGCAGATCCAAAGCTTATATGTCAAGGTTGAAGCTCCTCACAACAAAGTTTGAGAATCTTATAGTGAATGAAGATGAATCCATCTATGATTTCAACATCAGATTGCATGACATTTCCAACGCCTCTTGTGCCTTATGAGAGAAGATGTCTGAAGAAAAGTTGGCTAGAAAAATTCTAAGATCTCTACCTAATAAGTTTGATATGAAGGTTACAATTATTGAAGAAGCTCCCATACTTAAGCAATATTAAAGTTGATGAACTCATTGGTTCTTTACAAACTTTTGAGTTGACTTAAAATGACAGATCTAAAAAGAAGGAAAAAGTATAAATTTTGTTTCCAACATCGAGGAGGATGAAAATCAAGGTGAAGAAAGTCTATCAAATGTTATAGTTTTTGTCGGGATAAAGTTTAACAAAGCTTTAAGAAGGCTTGACAAATAATGGATGACAAATGTCCAAGACAAGATGTCAGACATCACTCCCCAGAGGCAAACCAGAGATGAAGATCTAAGATAAGGTGTCAGACATCATTCCTTAGAGAAAAAGAAAAGATGAAGATAAATATAAGAGAGAAAAAGGAGCATAATATTATGAATGTGAAAGGTTTTGTCACAGTAAAATCTGAGTTTCCTACTTTTCTAAAGAAACAAAAAAGGGATTATCAAACACTTGGTTTGATTCTGATGATGAAAGTGAAGGAAAATAGTTAATAAGGTGATTGCTTTCACTAGAAAATATGAATCTAGTGATGAAGATATTTCAAAAGAAGAACTAGCTCAAACATATAGACTTTTTCTCACTTAGTGGAAGGAAACTTGCTTGAGAGAAGAGAAACAAAATAATACTATAAGTGCTCTACTTATGGAAAAAAGAGAAACTTGGCTTAACCATTGCATGTATGAAAGAGGAAGTCACATTGTTAAATTCTAAACATGATAATATGACAAAATTTGTATGTATGCTAAACAATGGTTCATATATGTTAGATGAGATATTGGAAGTTGTGAAAAAATCTAGAAATATGAAGGATATAGGGTTTAACTATAGTTATATGAACAAAAAGAACAAAATTCCCACTAGAATTTTTTTTCCCTGAGAAGAAGCTTGAGTTTCAAATGTTTGACCATATGTCTTAGCATTCTGCTTAACATGTGTATCCTCATAGTAGAGGCAACAAGAACTCATCTTGGAGGTGTCACCACTATGGAAGATATGGTAATATAAGACCCTTTTTCTATAGACTGTATGGATATCCCTAATACTATATCATCCAATGCTTAATAGAAATAAAGGGAAGATAACTCGAATAAGGAAGGTGTGAAAACCCAAGGAAACTGTCACTTGTCTCATAGCTCATATTTCTCTTAGAGATTCCTCAAGAGAAGTTTAGTAATTTGATAGTGGATGTTAAAGGCACATGACTATAGAAAAGAACTATCTCGAAGAGTTAAATCCATACTCTAATAGCTATGTTACCTTTGGTGATGGAGCTATAAGAAGAATCAGGAGCATATGCAGTCTGGTTAGTCCAAGTTTCCCTTGTCTTGATGATGTGTTGCTAGCAGAAGGTCTAATTGATAACTTGATCGACATTAGTCAACTATGAGGTCAAGGTCTGAATGTGAAATTCAACAAGTCTAAATATACAGTCTCCAACAAAGATCAAGAAGTGTTAATGAAAGGATCAAGATCCAAAGACAACTGTTATATATGGGTATCTCAAAACAAAATCCATCCCTCAACATGTTTGATATCCAAAGAAGGTGAGACCAAGTTATGGCATCAAAAACTTGGTCATATCAACCTCAAGAGTATTAAAATGATTATATCTGAAGATGCTATCAAGGGATTGCCATAGCTCAAGATTGGAGAAGGAAAAATCCGTGGAGAATTCCAGATAGGCAAGCATACCAACATGTCCCACAAGAAGCTCAAGCAATTTACCACCTTAGAGTTACTTCATATGGATCTAATGTGGCCTATGCAATTAGAAAGTATGGGTGGGAAAATATATGTTTTTGTATGTGTGGATGATTTCTCAAGGTATACTTGGGTCTGATTTATTAAAAAAAAACCTGACACTTTTGATGTCTTCAAAGAGATATGTAAACATCTCCAACGAGAAAAAAGGAGTGGAATTGTGAGAATAAGAAGTGACCATGGAAAATAGTTTGAAAACTCTAAATTCTCTGAGTTTTGTTCCTATGAAGGGAATAGTCATGAATTCTCAACACTTGTCACGCCTCAACATAATGGAGTGGTTGAGAGAAAAAATATGACCTTGTAAGAGTCAGTTAAAGTTATGTTACATGCTAAGAATCTACCTTACTATTTCTAGGCTGAAGCAATGAATACAACTTGTCACATTCATAATTGTGTGACCATAAGATCTGGAACGAAACAAACTCAGTATGAGCTTTAGAAAGGAAGAAAACCAAATGTTAAATACTTTCATGTCTTAGGTAGCAAGTGTTACATCTTGGCAGATAATGAGCAAAAAAGAAAGGTGGATCCAAAGAGTGATAAATGGATATTCTTAGGTTACTCCACAAATAGTAGAGCATATTATATATAAAAAACATACTAAGACAATGATGGAGTCTATAAATGTTATCATTGATAACAATCTTGAAGATAAGCAAGAAGATGAAAACGAAGATGATGTATCCCTCCAATAGACTGATATCCCAGACACGAGGTTTGACATTGAGCATTAAAGCACAATTTCTGAAAATCCTCAAACCATCAATAAGAATTCAGAAGAATCATTTCATTGAAATTGTCATAGGAAATCTAAATGAAAGAGCCATCACCAAATCCAGATATATGATTTCAAAGTCTTGCTACATTTCTAATATTGAACCTAAGAACATCGAGGAAGCCTTAACTGATAAATTATGGATAAATGCCATGCAAGAGAAACTTTGTCAATTAAAAAGAAATAATTTACGGGAATTAGTTCCTAGACCTAAAAGATATGAATGTCATTGGTACCAAGTGGATTTTCAAGAATTGTTTTTGACAAAAGTGGTAAAGTGACAAGGAATAAGGCAAATTTATTTGCTCAAGGGTACTCTCAAATAAAAAGAGTATATATTGATGAAATATTTTCTCTAGTTGCTAGACTTGAGTCCATCAGACTATTACTAGGAATTCTCTACATGATGAAATTCATATTGTATCAAATGGATGTTAAAACTGTCTTTTTGAATAGGTATCTTAATGAAGAAGTCTATGTATAGCAACCAAAGGGTTTCATTGATCCTAACTTTTCAAATCACGTGTTCAAACTGAAGAAAAATCCATATGGATTAAATCAAGATCCAAGAGCTTGGATGAGAGATTAATTGAGTTCATGGTCAATAACGGATTCGATATAAGAGGAATAGATAAAACTTATTTGAGAAGAATGAAAGCTCATGATAGCCCGCATTTATTTTGATGACGTAGTCTTTGGTGGGAAGTTAGAGAAGATGGTGGAGCATTTTGTTCAACAAATGCAGTCTGAGTTTGAGACGAGTCTTGTAAGAGAACTCACTTATTTTATTGGTATTCAAGTAAAGAAAATGGAAGACAACATTTTTGTATCTCAAAGCAAGTGCACAAATAGAATAATGAAGAAATTTGGTCTTAACAAGGCGAGCCATAAAAGAACTCCAGCTGCAACTCATGTGAAGTTATCAAAGGATGAAAATGAAGTTGATGTATCTTAAAGCCTCTATACAAGTATGATGGGAAGTATTACCTCACACTAAGCAGACCTGACATCACTTTTATTGTAGGAGTATGTGCTAGATGTCAAGCTAAACCCAAGGCTAGTCATCTCATTCAAGTAAAGAGAATCATGAACTACATAAATGGGACTTGTGACTATGACATTCTATATTCTCATGATACTAATTCAATACTAGTAGGATATTATGATGCAAATTGGGATGGAAGTGTTGGTGATAAAAAGAGTACATATGATGGATGATTCTTTCTTGGAAACCATTTAATCTCATGGTTCTTTAAGAAGTAGAATTGTGTCTCTTTATATACTGCTAAAGCTGAGTATGTTTCAGGGAGTTGTTGCACTCAATTGCTCTAGATGAAACAAATGTTGAACAAGATGTCATGACATTGTTCTGTGAAAACTTAAGTGCTATTAATATTTCAAAGAAACATGTACAACACAGTAGAACCAAGCATATTAACATTCACTATCATTTCATCAAGGAACTTGTGGAAGATAAAATTATAAATCTTGATCATATAGAGATTGAAAAACAAATAGTTGATATATTCACTAAGGTTTTAGATGTAGTTCAATTTGAAAAGTTAAGGGTGCTCTTGGTATTTGCATATGTGAGAGTCTATAGCAGTCAAAGCCAGGGAGGAGTGCGAGGAGAATAAGAAAGTGTCTCTTTAATATGGTATGTGGTGCACGCAAAATAAGGATGTTTATTCCTATTTCAAACTCTCATTTTATCCGATCCATCGTTACAAGCATGAATACTCTTCTTCTCTTTCGTTATTGTACTAAGATACTTGTTCACTCTCCCCTTTTTCAAGTGTTTCCATTTATTTCATAAATGAGTCAATCATCTAGAAAACAAGTATGGGAATAAGGCTAGGGATCTAGAATCAAAGAAGGCTGACGCCAAGGTGGAAACACACGCTGAATCATCTGTGACTAGGAAAAAGTATGTAACAAAGATGAAGTCTTTGAAGAAGAGACATGTTCAAATACATGATTCTGACTCAGATGCTAATGAAGGTTGGGTTACTTTCATTGAATGAGGTGGTTGGTCTAGAGAGTAAGTTTGGAGATTGAGAATTCCATGTTTTATTGTTGTAGTATAATTGGTTTTGTATGTCCTTTGTTGTGATGTTGGATTTGTAACAACTCCTTAACAATCTTGGATTTGTTATGATATTCTTGGGATTTTGTTCTCAGTTCCAATCTGTTTGATAGTATTTCTTATGTTTTTTGCCTTTCTTTTTTTCATGCCTTTTACAAATTGTGGCAAAAGGGGGAGAAATAAGTTATGTGCACATATCATGCATGATATATGTATGCTCTGGTTTACTCATTTGATGAGTTTGTGTGCTCACATGGTGAAGCATTTGGCTTGGTATTTGCCTTCAACTATGAGCATGTATGTCTGTGAGTTGATCTTTCTATATGTGTGAACTCAGATGCTTGATGGGAGTGGTAGTTCTGAGTGGCCTGACTAACTTGAATGACTACTTACTTTGATTGTATGCATGCATGATTGATCGTGTGCTTGTTTATGAGAGCATTGCGATTCTATTTTGAATATGTAGCAACCATTTTACTTATGTGTTTCTTCTGTTGCTAATATTTAGTCTGTTTGTTCTGGTTGTGGTTTGCTTATGTTGCTCAGTTTGTAAGACTTACTTTTACACATCTTGTAAGTTTTTGAAAGAGTTGTTTTGCCAAAAATTTTGAAAGGGAGAAATTGTTGTTCCATTTGATTGGTTGCATTATGAAAAATAATATGGAGTTTACAAGATGCTTTGGTGAAGAAAAACACATGTGGAATAATATGTTCCTACATGTGTGCAACATCTGACCCATATCAGTAGGCCAATGTTGTAGTTGTTTTGCGTGTATTTTCAGGTTGTGTGCAACTGATTTGCTGCTATCTTTTAGCAATGTAATTAGTTAGATTTGTTTAAATGATTTAATAAGATCAAATCTATTAAATTTGAGATTTAAATTTGAATAAAAACAAATCAAATCTTTTGTGGAGGTGTTTGAAAAAACAAATAAAAACAAAATCCTCTCTAATTTTGGACGTGGTCAAATCTTATGCCCAAGGAAGAAAAATCCAAAGTTTGCATTCCTATTTAAAGAGAGTTAAACCTAATGTTTGAAATGTGTGCAAGGATTGAAGAGTCTTTGTATTTTTGAGTCTTTTGTTTGTGCACCACTCTAGCGCTTACATTCATATCCAAAGGCATAAAGTTTGGTTTCTTAGTTGAGTTGTAATTCAACATTCTTGAAACTGATTGTTGTATTTATCACCAGGGTTAGTAAATGAGAGGGATTCTCATATTTAGGGGGATTATGAATAGAAATAGACAAGTAGAATTAAGAAGATGTGAATTGAACTAGAGTTGTTCATCTAAGACATTTTGTACTAATTATATTTAATAATGAATTTTATTTTTTTAGGTTGGAAGCCCCCCAGCTGTAGGTGATATTGCATTTAACTAGGTTAACAATTATTTTGTGTTCTTTATTGATTTTTGATTGATCATCTTGTTTTCTATAATCTATCAAAGTCTAGTTTAAGATGTTGAACACATTGACTTAAACATATGGTATGTCATATGTCCCCTCAAAATATAACTTCAATTGGTATTAGGGAAGACACCATGTTCTATGAGGGTGAGCTATAGTGAGGATACTTTATGTTTAAATCGACAACACTAAGGATGAAGGATTAGTAAATAGACCACTTGTCTTAGATGGCACCAACTATGACTATAAGAAAGCCAATATTGTTGTTTTTCTTAAATCCATGGACAATAAAACATGGAAGGTTATGATAAAAGGTTGGAAACACCCTGAGATTACTTATGACAATTCATAATTTATCTTAAAGCATGAAGTTGATTGGACAAGTACCGAAGGTGATGAAGCTCTTAGAAACTCCAAAGCCTTGAATGTTATTTTCAATGGTGTGGACAAGAACATGTTTAGGTTGATCATCAGATGTACTAAGGCCAAAGATGCATGGGGGATTCTCAAAACTGCACATGAAGGCACATCCAAAGTTCGTATGTCGAGGTTGCAACTCCTCACAACAAAGTTTGAGAATCTTAAAAATAATTATGATTGGCGTTGTTGTATATACTTTTTGTAGAAATGGATTAAGCATTGAATTATGGTTGTTCATCTAAGACACCTTGTACTAATTCTATTGAGCAGTGAATTTCCTATCTTGGGTTGGAAGCCTCATAAATGTAGGTGATGTTGCATTGAATTTGGTTAATAATTATCTTGTATTCTTTATTGCTTTTTGTTTGATCACCTTGTTTTCTATAATTTGTCAAAGTCTGATTTAAGATGTCGAACATATTGGCTTATACATCTTATCCAACATCTGTCCCCTTAAATTTTTTTTACAACAAAGAACACTTAACCCTCTCGTTATACCAAAATATGATCATGGAGAGCATCTAACATGTTAAGATCTATCTGCACATGCGAAAAATGCTCCAAAGTTCTTTTCTTGTAAGCTCATCAATTAATAAAGAAATAACAATATCATAAGCAATTGCAAATAAAATTGTTAGTTCCTAATACCCTAATAGAAAACCATGCATTCTCCGTCACATTTGAGCATATTCAACTTTCATATTAAAACCGGACATCCATGCAAACAATCACATGTGTATTATTATTAATATAACTAGCAAGATACCTGTGCGTCTGCACGGGTAAATATATTTGATACAATATAAAATTTAGGATTAAACATGTCAGGGGTCCTCATAAATATGCCAACATTCAATTTTAGTCCCTCTAAATTTTTTCTTCAAACAATGGTCCTTGCAAACTTTTTTGTCTCTAAAATTGGTTCCCTAATTAGTTTCCATTAATAGAGGCATACGTGGCATTGCCAAATGTGTTTTTTTACACGTATAATTTTTATTAAATTAATTACTTTTGTTTTATATTAGTTAAATTGTGGGGGTTATAAACCTCTACTAAATGCCTTAATTCTCTTGGACATGTCATCAAACAGTTTCTGAGCAATCTTTCAAAGTTTCGTTTTGATTCCTCCACTTTGCTCTTCAGATTCTAAAAGTTTCATTTTGATTCCATTAGAGTGCAATAGTAACCATAAGCCACGAGAAATATTTTTGGTAGTTATTTTAGTAGTTAGAAGGACCAGTTTAATTAATTTAGGTACAACATTCATAGTTGCAAGATGGTGCAATATAAGATTTAAGTAGAATTTGAGAACATATAGGGATCCCATTTTAATCATATAGAAAAGTAGTTATGCCCTTTTATAAGGGCATTTTTACTTATAAGTACATATATAGAAATGACAGAAACTACTGTAATGTTTCTATTCAATTTCTTAATATTATGTATACAATGACAAGCAATATATAACTGTACAAGAGACAATCAACATACCTATTTAAGGCAGTAAATCAATCTAAGGCTAAATAAAAGATTGACTCTTAATAGAGGAAATTAATAATTGATACTAACAACCTGTCTAAGTAAATGCTAAGTAACAACTCATGCCAACTAATATTCAACAAAATATTCAACAGAATATTCAACTTCATTACTCCCCCTCAAGTTGGAGGTTGAGGGTTGTGAGATCCCAACTTGATAGATAACTCCTGAAATTGCTTAGTTCCTAAAGATTTTGTGAAGATGTCAGCTTGTTGTGATCTGGTTGGTATGTGAGCAGTAGATGTAACTCCCTTGCTGATGAATTCTCTAATAAAATGACAATCCACCTCAATATGCTTCGTCCTTTCGTGAAAGACCGGATTGGAAGCTAAATGAATAGTAGCTTGATTATCACAATGTAGAATTGTAGGAGAATCAAATTCCACTTGCAAATGCGCGAGCAATCTTCGCAGCCATATGATTTCACTTGTGGCGTGCGCCATTGCTCTGTACTCCGCCTCACTAGAGGATCTCGATACTGTAGTCTGTTTCTTGGTTTTCCATGATATTGGAGCTGCTCCCAACTTCATTAGGTAGCCCGATATTGACCTCCTGGTTAGTGGACATGATGCATAATCGGAATCATAATATGCAACTAGCTTGAGATCATTGTCTTTGGGGATGATAATGCCCTGCCCTGGTGCAAACTTTAAGTATCTCAAGATAAGCATTGTTGCGTCCCAATGCCCTCGGTGAGGTTCCTGCATGACCTGGCTGAGAATATGCACCAAGTATGTCAACTCTGGCATAGTGATTGTGAGGTAAATGAGTCGTCCCACCAATCTGCGGTACTTTGAAGGATCATCATATAAAAAACTCGAATCCAATGCTAATTTGTGATTTGGTGCAAGTGGCAGAGATGCAAGTTTGCAAGCTAGCATCCCACATTCGTTTAGTATGTCCAAGGTATACTTTCTTTGACATATGAACAATCTGGAGGGACCACGAACCAGTTCTAGACCGAGGAAGTACTTCAGCCCTCCCAAGTCTCTCATGTGGAAACACTCCTTGAGATATTGTTTGAATTTTACACATGATTTTACATCATTCCCAGCCACAATAAGATCATCAACATAAATAAGCACAACTATGAAAACAGATTCACACGAGTATGTAAATAGGTTATGGTCAGCTTCACATTCCTGGAAACCATACCTCACTAATGCTTGGGACAACTTTGAGTACCAATTGTGTGAGGCCTGCCTAAGACCATATAATGACTTTCTTAAGCGACACACCATGCCGTCATTAAGAGCATTGTAACCTGGTGGTACTTCCATATATACCTCCTCATCTAACTCTCCGTGTAGGAATGCATTGCTTACATCCATTTGATGAAGTTCCCATCCTTTGTCCACTGCAACAGTAAGTAAACATCTTACGGTTGTCATCTTGGCGACTGGTGCAAAAGTATCATTGAAGTCGTCTCCTTTAACTTGTGTGTATCCCTTCGCTACGAGTCGGGCTTTATACTTCTCAACTTCACCGGATGACTTGTACTTAACCTTGTACACCCATCTGCAACCCACTGTCTTCTTTCCTTTTGGAAGCCTTGCCAACTCCCACGTTTTATTTTCTTCTAAGGCCTTGAGTTCTTGTGACATGGCATCCCTCCATTTTTGCGTTTGAGTTGCTTGCTTGTATGATTGTGGCTCCTCGATGCTTTCAATTGCTGCAAGATAAGCTTGATGTTTTTCTTGAAAACTCATCATAATTTACATAATTTGATATAGGATATACCATACCTGAAGAAGTTGACGAGTTTGGCGATGTACATGTGCGGGTTTTCTCTGTCGAATAGCAATGATAGTCATTCAGATGTTTAGATGGATTTCCGATCCTTGGCCCCAAGTGTGTGAGCTCACTTTCTCCTTCATTATAAGGTTCTTCGACAACATCAACCACATCAGAATTTACTTCCACAACTTATTGATCTTCTGCTGATTGAGTGAGCAAATCATTCTGGTTCTACTGCCTATCGTGGGTAGGTGCAGTTTCCTCTTCAACAGAGATGGAATTAGGAGCAAACATTGGTGGAGGGTCATCTCCATTGTTGCCTTTTTCTTGTGATGCATAAGGAAAAACATTCTCATAGAACACCACATCTCTCGATACATAAATTTCTCGTGTCCTTAGATTGTACACCGTACAACCTTTTTGACCCTTAGGGTATCCCACAAAGACACACCTTTCTGCTCTAGAATCGAACTTATCTCATTGTTTGCTTAAATTCTTAACATAGCACAAGCACCCAAAAGTCTTGATATCTTCATATGATTGAGGTTTGCCAAATAACTTCTCATATGGAGTCATTCCCTCATTAACCATTGTAGGCGTTCTATTGATTAGGTAGGTGGCTGTCAAAACACATTCCCCCCAAAATGAGATGGGCAAGTTAGCTTGGAACCTCAAGGCTCGTGCAACGTTGAGTATGTGTCTATGCTTCCTTTCCACCCTTGCATTTTGTTGGGGCGTTCCTACGCATGAAGTTTCATGTAGGATTCCTTCTTGGTGAAGAATTTCTTGAAAAGCATGGTTCGTAAATTATGTCCCATTGTCACTACGCAATCTCTTGACCTTTCCATTATATCGTGTCCTTATCATGTTGAGAAAATTTATCAAGATTTTTAGAACTTCTGTTTTTTCTTTCATCAAGTATACCCATGTTCCACGCGAATAATCATCAATGATCGTAAGAAAATAGTGACAACCATTATGAGAGTTAGTGCTATATTTCCCCCATAAGTCACAATGTATAAGGTAAAAAGGATTCTCAGCTTTATTATAACTAATAGGAAATGGAAGTCTGCATTGTTTTGATCTATGGCATATGTCATAACAATGGACTACATTATTTTTGAAATTAAAATTCACTAGCTGAGATATACATCGCGTGACTTGAGAAGAGGGATGTCCCATGTGTGCATGCCAGAGAGCAATTTCGTTTTCATGATGAGCCTTGAAAGCTGACCCTTGAACTTCTTGCCTCAGCACGTAAACCCCACCATGTACATCACTTAAACCAATCTTCTTCTTCGTGACAATATCCTGTATCAAACAATGATTAGAATGATAAGTTATAAAGCAATTTAAATCGCTAGTCAATTGACAAATTGAAATCAAATTGCAATCAAACTCAGGCACAAATAAAACGTTGTGCAAAGTTATGTCTTTGTTAAGATCAATGATCCCCATTTCCTCTACTAACACTACATTCCCTGTAGGAACAGTGATATAGAAAGGTTTCTCAATCTTGGTTACCCCTCTCATTAAGGATAATAGAGGAGTCATGTGGTGTGATGCACCACTGTCCAAGATCCATTTTTTATCCTTGCATAACATATCATTACCAGCATCAAAAGAGTCATGATGCATCACACGCGGACCATGCAACGCTCGCCCCTACACTGTTTCTTTCTCTTCTTTTTGATCTTCAGTAACATGTGCATGGTAAGCTCTGGGCTGTCCTCCATTGTCTCTTGGATAACGTTGCGTCCTTCGTGTGCCCCAGTTTTCCGGATAACCTGTAATCTCAAAGCAACCCGCCTTGGTGTGACCAACTTTGCCACAATGATCACATTTTGGCTTTTGTCCATCTCTTCTTAGCCTATTCTGATTTGGAGCATAAAAGGCAGATCCTCCTGATTCTCCCTTGACTGTGACCATCTTACCTCTTTCACTTGTGTTCCTGGCCTCTTCTCTGATGGCGTGATTGAAGACCCTTCGTAGCGAAGGCAAAGGTTCAGTGTTCAACATGGTTGCCTTAACATGCTCAAATCGCTCATTGTTAAGACTTCCAAGGAATGGGTGCACATATTTGAAGGAGAATTGCGGTCCAAAACGCAGCGAAAATTAAAATTTCTCCTTTAGAGATCCTTACGAATGGTCATGATCAGTGATAGAATATTTACCTCTTGTGACGATTGAAACCTTTGGTGCAGATCTCTTGTGACGATCAAAACCTTTGATGCAGATCCACGAAGCGATCACGAACGTTGATTGATGACAACGTCTCTACTCAGTCCACACAAACGGATTCCTTCAATCTCAGTGCTAGCTGGTACGAATGAAGGCTTTGAGTGAGAGGGAGAGAAAACAAAATTAATGCAACCACTATTAATGCTTCTGCACAAGGGTTCTATTTATAGAACCACTTGTGTGGGCTTCAAGCTAAAAAGCCCACTTAAGTGTATTTTGGCCCATATCTTATAATATGCCCAAAATCACTTAAGCCCATGGTACCTTACCATATTTCGCATTCTACTCAAGTACACCGTACCTTACGATGTTCTATAATTCACTTAAGGGCACCGTACCTTACGGTATTCCTTAGTTACTCTATCTCTCATCAATCCGTCCTTTGTGTGTGACCCTGTAGGTTTTTCGTGACGTTGGCAATTATATTAAATCACACATTTAACACAATAAACAGTGAGCGGTATCTAGCAACACATCACTGCTACCCAAGACACGAAAATGTCATGTGATCTGACAATTCCTTTTGTGATAATACTTATGTGTATAATTACCCTTTTGCCCTTATGTCTATATTGAACACAAGGCATAGACCGTGTCATCCTTGTCCAGTTCAATATTGGGCCCATAGACATTTATCCTGTTATGCAGGATGGGCAAATTCCATCTAGGTCAATCATGTCCCTCAGCATGCTTCGTGGAGTACCCATCAACTGTCTTTATGGTTATCCAGTTACGGACAATGTTTGATCAGCAATAAAGCACTCGACTCTACATCTAGGGTCCATAGTGGTTTCAGGTCGAAGAGTGGAATACACTATTATCACCATGAGAATAACTTATGACACTTTTCATAACTTTCTATATAGTATTCTCATAGCGGGTCAATCCGGTATAAATATTACTCCTAATATTCATACCTATGTTTAAGACTTGATAACTCTTTATCCATGATCCATGAGATGTGATCATCAGTCTACAAACATAATAGTCTTAATGCTTTAATGTTATCCCACTTCACACTAAAGCTCGACTACGGATACTTTAAGAATAATGTCCTTATGTTTAATGTGTTCTCATGATTAAGTCACACTTAATACATTAAACGGACTATCTATTCTAGGGACTTTATTAAACAACCATAATAAAGAAAATGCCTTTTATTATTAATAAATAATTCGATACAAGTACCAAAAAGTATTGACCTCTAGGGCTTACACCAACAATATTGGCTTTCCTTTCTCTTCAGAATCTCTTTAGATGCGTCGCAGGTACACTCTAGAAGTGGCTGTAACTCACCTAGCTCATCAAGAAGACTTTTGAACTTGGTGTAATATTCTGTCACAATCATCTTTGGTTCATGCTCCATTAAACACAACATTCGCCATAACTGGTGGATTCTTGGAGCGTTAGTTTGAGCAAATCTCTCTTCCAGATCCTCCCATATATCTCTTGAAGTTGATGCATGAGAGATGCTTCCATGCAAAAATGGTTTTACAACATTAATTATCCACTCCATGACCATTGAATCGGCTCTCTCCCAATTGTAGAAATCTAGATTTGTTCTCGCAGGTTTCTTGATTGCTGCATCGATGAAACCCAACTTGTTTTTGGCGCGAAATGCCATCCTCATGGAACGTGCCCAATTGCGGTAGTTCTCGCCTTTGAGTGTCGCAGCCACAAGCGGCGTTCCTGGATTGTCAGAGGGACTGAGGTAATACGGTGATGTATTTGTGATAGCGGGAGGTGTTTTTGTTTCGTTGGAGGCATTGTTCCTCTCCACCTTTTTCTCATTTTTATTCTCAGAATCAGAATCATGCTCTGATGCCATATAGAAATGACAGAAACTACTGTAATGTTTCTATTCAATTTCTTAATATTCTGTATACAATGGCAAACAATATATAGCTGTACAAGAGACAATCAACGGACCTATTTAAGGCAGTAAATCAATCTAAGGCTAAATAAAGGATTGACTCTTAATAGAGGAAATCAATAATTGATACTAACAATCTGTCTAAGTAAATGCTAAGTAACAACTCATGCCAACTAATATTCAACAGAATATTCAGCTTCATTAACATATATACCTTGCAATTTCAATCAATAGTACATAGGAAGTTTCTTAAATTTCTATTTTTTTATCCTACTTTTTTACTATTCTCTTGGGTTTGTAACAATTTGATTTATGAAGTTTACTATCTCTCAAGGGAAATATTTTTGATCAATCTATTGTTATATGATTTCAGGTGGGATTCAATATGAGGAAAGTAACAAAAGGAAATGTTACAATTAAGCTATGGGATCTTGGAGGGCAACCTAGGTTTCGTAGCATGGAAACATTATTGCCGTGTTGTTTCTACTATTTTGTATGGAACAAACTTCTTATTTTCTTATAGCTTTGAATATTTATGTGTGTGATTCCTATGCATACACTGATACATTTATGGATGCATATTTAACTAAACTTTTTATTTGTAATATTGTGTATATGTTCAACTTATATGTGCATAATATTGTCTACGTGTTTGATATATTGCCAAACAATCGTCTGATCCAGATAACCTTAGCATATTAAGAAGTGAACTTCATGATTTGCTGAGCAAACCATCATTAAGTGGTATCCCTCTATTAGTGTTGGGGAACAAGATTAACAAGGTATGAACTCTTTCTAAACAAGCGTTGACCGACCAAATGTAAGATTCACGTCCCTTCCGCTCTGGTTGACAAGACAGGGGATATTTTTAATATTTATAATGATCAAGAACTGTAGAAGATGTTTTGAATCAACAACAGATACAAAATAATAATAATAATGTTCATAATTGTGACGTGGTTGAGGGAATTATGAGCGATTCAAATTTGGTGGGGTTATCAAGTTTTCATTCTTGTCAAAATAAATACTAAAATGGATGGAACATTGGTGAATCAAGATCCAAAAGGTGTTTATGTTGCTTCTCCAAGTTCTATGCGGCCTGTGACAAGTGATTTAAGGGATTCAATGAAACCATCACCATCTTTGAAAGATTGCACATAAGCTGTTTGATGAAATGTTTGAGATAATATAAGTATTTAGGGGAGATTTGTAACCCCAGAATTTAACTAATTTTTTTGAGTTGGTTTTAAGTGACATGACATGACACGTGGCGTGACACATCAACACCCGTTAAAGAAAATAAATGGCAGAGACTAATATTGGGGACGAGAAATTTTAGAAGGACCATTCTTTGAAGGAAAATTTTATGGGGATTAAAATTGAATGTTGAGTTATTTATAGGGACAAAAAACATATTTAATCCTAAAATTTATATAGATATATATGTTAATTTGAAATAACTTACTTAATTGTAAAATGAACAATCATCCTATAAATTCAATTAATGTTGATTAAAAATAAAATAGATATTATATTGATAATGACATGTGAGATGGAGTTGTCTCCACGACTATAAAATATTATCCAATTTGATACGATATAAAATGTATTTAATTATAGATGTAAATTTGAAATGAGTTTTATAATTGTAAAATAAAAATGATCGTATAAACATAATTATATTAAATATTTGTACAAAAATGAAAATAGAAACCTAAGAGATGGAGAAAGAAAAAATAAAATTTTTTGACATTTGGAAATAAAGATTTGACTTAAATAGTCTTTTGGTCATTATAAATTGACGTGTTTTTTATTTTCGTCCCTATATCTTTTTTTAGGAAAGAATCCTTGAATGTTAATTATTTTTTTTGGTTTTATTCTCTAAAGTTAAAATCCGCAGTATACCTGCGAGTTTTCTTGCAGATTTTTAATTTTAGAGACTAAAATTAAATGAAATTCAACATTTAAAGAGTTTATCCAAAAAAATAAAGATACAAGGACGAAAAATAAAACACGTCAACTTATAAGAACCAAAAAACTATTTATGTCTAAAGATTTTATATCTCAAATAAAGATAATTGTTGATTAAAATAAAATGGGTAAAATTTTGGTAGTGGCCAATAAAAAGTTAGTTGTCTACACCATTATTAAGTATTATCCAATTTGATAAAGTATAAAATATATTTAATTATACATGTAAATTTGAAATGAATTACTTAATTGTAAAATGAATAATTATTGTATAAACTCAATTATATTAAATAATTATATAAAAAAAAGAATCCGTGAGATGAAAAAAGAAAAAAAAAGAAAGTTTGACATTTAAAAATAAAAATTTATCTCTCAAATAAAGATAGTAATTGATTAATAATAAGAGTTTAATTGAAATACACTGACAGTGTAAAAGAATTTTACCCCGTCAGTTAATCATAGACGTCAGATATTAAAAGAAGTTTGACTTTTATTTTAAAAATCTATAAAGTAATACAACGGATGATGGTGATGAATTGACGGTGTAAAACTTTTTACACTGACAGTGTATAGTAATTAATCTCTAAAAATAAAATATGTATTGTGTTATAATGAAGAGAAAACGAAATATGCATTGACAGTGTAAACCAATGAGATTTGTGTATCCCGCCACATCACACTTTTATTTTTAAAATACTCTTATGATTTGGCAATATAAAATGTTTTGATGAATGTCAGTATAATATTTCTTTACACTGACAGTGCACTACTTTTAACCTCTATAACGAATTGTTAGTTGTTTGAACAATTTTATAAAATAATTTGTTGATTTTATAATCATGAATTATTAGATGATTTGATAATATCAATGAATAATTTTTTAATAATTATAAAATAATTTTTTTTATTTAGACTAAATTTTATGTTTTAAAAATTAAATATTTTTGTGTATTTCTCTTTATTTCATAAAAAAAGTTTCAATTTCTTTTATATATACCTAGAAAAATAAAAGAGAAAGAAAGATGAGAGAGAAAATTTTAAAATAAAAGAGAGAAGATGAAGAAAATTGAAATGAACACTTGGTATGTTAGGAGAAGTGGATGAGAGAAGTTGTGTGATTGAGCTAGTAAAATACATGTCACATGTATAATAGAGATATATAAATGTTTTAATTAGAACATTGTTGTTTACTGATTAGGCTTATTTATCAATGTAAAATTTTAGAAGAGAAATGGTAAAATAGTAAGTTTAGACAATTGATTTATGATAGGTAGATAGTAAATTCAGAAATTCATTCTAAAATAAGCCAAAAAAAATATTTGTAGTCTTTGTGCTTGGGTTGTTATATGTTCTCTTTTCTCTCACGGAGTCACGGTAGAGGAGCAAAATGAAAATGCTATCCACACTTCAAACCCCTCGTTCCACCCTCTCTCGTTTCTCCATCCCCTCCACCATCACCACCTTCACTTCCCACTCCCAAAATCTCCCACAAGCTTCTATCACCACCCAATCCCCAACAACCTCGCAACCCCAATCCCAAATCCTCTCAATTCGTCACTCCCTCCTCTCCCGCAACCTCTCCGCCGTCGACCTAGTCCGCTCCCACCTCACGCGCCTCCGTCTCACTGAGCCTCACCTCCGCTCATTCCTCCATCTCCCCGACGACCAGACTCTTATTTCCCAAGCTCATGACCTCGACCGCAGAATCGCCGCTGGGGAGGATGTTGGCCCTCTCGCCGGCGTCCTTGTTGCGGTCAAGGATAATATTTGTACGGCTGACATGCCGTCCACTGGTGGTTCTCGCATACTTGAGAATTACCGGCCGCCGTTTGATGCTACTGCTGTGAAGAGAGTGAGGGAATTGGGTGGCATTGTTGTTGGGAAAACTAATATGGATGAGTTTGGTATGGGTAGCACCACTGAAGCCTCTGCATTTCAGGTTCTCTTTCTATATATATACGTTCAATTTGAACTCAGTTTTTTTAATTCCCGTACCCTAGTTTGAAACTTTGGATCATAATTCCTAGTGAATTTCAGTATCAGTTTCTCTCTGAACGTGTTTAATGATCTTTCCTTCTTTTTCTGCACACTAGTATGAATCATCAGTCGTAGTTGATTTTAATTCAATGCATGGAAGATTATTTGTTTACAAAGGAATGATGGTGGTGATTTATTTGATAATCTGGAAGGTTTAAATAACTGTCGCGTCATGGTCATGGTCGCGTACAGGTTGATTGCGGTCGTCGCTGTATGAATTAATCATAATTTGTTTTTCTTTTCTTAAAATATTGGAATTTGCACCTTCTGATACAGTTTGTTTTCGCAGTGTTTTAAAACCTTGGATGTTGAGTTGTGGGGTTTCTGATCTCTGAGCCCTGTGCATTTTGTTTTAGCATTGCATACTTTTCTTCCCCTATCTCAGTACATATGGGTTAAGTGGATTCCTCTGTCAATGCTTATATAAATGATTGAGTTTTTAAATCCTTAGAATTCATATAGTTCGTGGGGGTTCGGGAACTCTACAATATTTGAAGGTACAAAAGAAAATCCATTTCATTTTTTTTTGCTTTGTATTGTAGTGCATTTCCGTTTGTTCTCTTTTTACCTGGTAGTTTTTTTTTGTGTTGATTTTAAAGATCAATGTGCTTTTCTTTTCCGGTTTGAGGGGCCATTCATGCTGAATTTAAATTGAGTATATATACTAACCTTATTTTTTTGGTTTTTAAGATATATATTTTATTGTTGTTGATGTTTTCTATATGGGAGATTCTTAGATACATTAGTGTGGGTTCAGTGTTGGTGAGAAATCATGACGATTTATGATCCACTTGGCTGATGTCGCGCGCATTGAGTGGCATGATTAAAGAACAGTGTCTAGGTGTATCTAAGAATGTTTCCTCTCAAATTTCAAATGACATACCCAGTTTGTAGTATTGGTAGTGAATGTGAGAAGCTGTGAGTGGTGACATTATGTAGTTACTTGTTTCAGATAACTTGTGTTTAGCAATTGAATTAAGCTCGTGAGCAGGCATTCTACATTTGTTTAGGAGAGAAAATGAGAAGAATTAAAATTGCCTATTGGATCCCCTGTAGGGACTGTGGGATTTAGAGAGAGATTGTAGAGGAACCGGGTCAGCTGAAAATTGTCGATGAGTGACCCGATAGACGCATAAAGCGGTGCATTTGGATCCATATAGTGCTAAATTTATATTTTTGTTATTGCAAAATATACAAAAAGTAGAATTGTGTTCTTTTGTTCTCTGTGAGTGGGTAGGCTAAGCTTTTATAATTTGGTTTCTAGTTTATTACTTGTATCGCCCATTTGTAACTGGAATATGTTTACTCAGGTGATACCTATGTTCATTCAATAGGTGACTGCCAACCCGTGGGATGTTTCTAGGGTACCGGGAGGATCATCTGGAGGATCGGCAGCTGCAGTTTCTGCCAGGCAGTGTGTTGTATCGTTGGGAAGTGATACTGGCGGAAGTGTGAGGCAGCCAGCATCTTTTTGCGGCGTCGTAGGTTTGAAGCCAACATATGGGCGTGTCTCAAGATTTGGACTTATGGCGTATGCATCATCCCTTGATGCCATTGGCTGCTTTGGTTCATCGGTCGCTGATACTGGGATTCTCCTTCATGCAATTGCTGGTCATGATAGATTTGATGCCACCTCAAGTAAACAGGTATAAGTTCTGACCATGTTTAGTATAAATGTTGTAGGTTTCTAATATCTCATTATTCACAATGATTATTGACAATGTTTGGTATAATCTCTGTTCAATATGATAGGTATTTGCTGAATTTGTTGTTAGTGTTTATGCTTTTTTTTTCTTTGTTATTATACCAATTTCTTTTCAACAATGAATAATTAATAATAATATAATTTTTCAGGAGGTGCCCAACTTTCTATCTCATTTTGACTCTGCAAGTTCTTTTGAAAGTAAGCCCTTGAAAGGGCTGAGAGTTGGTTTGATCCGTGAAACTATTGAAGATGGTGTTGAGGCTGGAGTAGTTTCTACAATTCGTGCTGCTGCTTCCCATTTTGAGGAATTAGGATGCACGGTTAATGAGGTCCTTCACTTCATTTTTCTATAACTCTAATCTGAATGATAGTTTCTGTAGTTACTCTACAGGCTCATATTATTACAATTTATTCGTCTATTAATTCATCCTTTTCATTTGTCCATGAACTTACAGGTGTCGCTGCCACCCTTTTCGCTTGGATTGCCAGCTTACTATATCCTCGCTTTGTCTGAATCATCTTCCAACTTGTCTCGCTATGATGGTATTAGGTCAGTGGCTGACTCCCCGTGTATCCTTCTCTCTCTTCGTCCAAATATACACACAACTCAACACTGTTTTATTTTGTGTGCTTTATTTTCTTTGACAAACCATTTTGCTTGGCTTGGATCCATCTCCTCTATATCTAGATATGGAAACCAAGTTTATGCTGAAGAGCTAGGCTCTCTTTATGGAGATTCCCGAGCCAAAGGGTTAGGTTCAGAGGTGCACCCCCTTGAGCCTTTCTTAATTTCAAATTTGGCTGCAAGATTTTTGATAGCCTTACATATAACTATATAAAAGAAATAGTCCATTTTTGTATTTATTCCTCTTTTGAGTTGGCTTTCTATTTTTTATACATTTCAGGTGAAAATGAGAATTTTGATGGGGACGTATGCCCTTTCAGCTGGTTACTATGATGCATATTACAAGCGAGCACAGCAGGTACTGCTTAGTTAATTTTATGTTTTTATTGTAGGACTGATCTACCTCTCAAGTCTTCACCCAAGGACTCAGATAAATACATGTAGAATATAATGTTACTAAATATAGATATTCTAAGTCTTCACCCAAGGACTCAGATAAATACTACTCTCACGTCTTTACACACACACACACTATATGTCCACTCTTGTCTGTGTCTTTTAGAATATAATGTTACTAAATATAGATATTACTGTGATAGTTAAACTATTGCTTCATTTCCTAGGTTGTCTTATCGATATTCTAAGTTTTTGTTTTAGAGGTTTTGGAACTTCAAGAAGATGTTTTATGTGTGTTGTAAGTGTTTGTTTTAAAGGTTTGGGAACTTCAAGATGTTTTATGTGTGTTATATATCGCAGGTGAGAACCATTATAAGGAATAGCTTTAAAGAGGCACTGGATCAATATGATATCTTGATTTCCCCTGCAGCTCCTTCAGCCGCTTATAAAATTGGTAGGCATCTGCATATCACTCCGTTGGCATAATTGCAAGTTAGTCCCCGCAGTAGTAATTGTTTCATTGTCTTTGAGATTTGCAGGTGAAAAGAAAAATGATCCTTTGGCTATGTATGCTGGTGACATCATGACTGTGAGTATTTCATTCTTCTTATTGGCTAAATTTCTGTCTCATACTTCTAATTGAATGTGAGCTAGACAGTGTTTGGACGAGGTTTGGATTTGTGCTATTCAATTTAGACTCCATGGAACTTAAGCTTGATTCATACCAGAGTTATCAATCCCAGATAGCGGAGCGGAGCGGCCGACCCCAAAAATGGGATAGTGGCATAACCACTATTGGATTGTTTTCGCGTTCAAAACAGTTCAAACCTGCTCAGGCCGGGAAGCGCTCCACTCCTGCTACCCTTTAAACATCAAATAGCGGCCGCTATTCCAAATTGAGAAGCGAACCGCTCCTCCATAGCGGAGGGTCATCGCTCCGGGTCGCTATCCCGGGATAGCGCCGCCGCTATCCCGGGATAGCGCCGCCGCTATCGATAACTCTGATTCATACATGAGTAACTAAAGCTTAGAGTTTGAGTCATTGAGCTGGCCGCAGCACTGCTTGTTTATGCCTTAGATAATAGATATTCAATCTAAACCAGTGTTGCCAATTACATATTGTTAAAATTCCGGTATGCATTAGTGCTATTGTGCCGCTATAGCGGCTATTTAACAACATTTTGTACTTCATGGCATATTGCAGAACAATAGTAGTTTGTCCAAATTCCGCTACACTATAGCCCGAAAGCCGATATAGCGGCTATTTAACAACATTGATCTAAACGGTCTCAGAATTATCTTCATTAACCATTAACTGCAGGGCTGTTGTATTGTATTAGTGCCTTAACATGTGTCAATTATATAGTATTGTGAATTATAGTTACTCTGCAAAGGAATATATCCCTGCCAAGTTATGTCATTATTCCACATAAGTTGTGTTGAACTAGAAAAAATAGAGCCATGATGTTGTGAGTCTGTGTCTCAACTACACAGCAGAGTCGGTTTTTATAAGGTTCAATTCAAAGCAATAAATACAACATTAAAGTATGAGATATTTTTCCTGTTTACAAGATGTGATATGATAGATATGTCTATACAGGAACCCTATACAATAAATATAAAGATCCTAATATATTTTTATTAAGTTGGAAGAAAACTAGTTAATTACCCGGTGATTTAGAGTTTGATATTCTTTGTGAATTGTTTGTAATTTCATTTCTAGCTACTTTATTTACATGAACATGCCAAGTATAAAGTTTCCCTTCTCTATTGGCTGTTTCTCTATTTGTAGGTAAATGTCAACCTAGCTGGACTGCCTGCCTTGGTTTTACCTTGTGGATTTATTGAGAATGGAACTGCAGGCCTTCCTGTTGGCCTGCAAATGATTGGTGCAGCATTTCATGAGGTATTGAGTTTCCCTTTCTATGTATCCTCTAGTTTTGTTTTCTTTTCTAGTCTTCCTTTCTTCAGAGTATTAAAGAGGCAAATGGTTGTGACCTAAAGATTATTTGCACTTTAATTTGAAGAAGATTTAACACGGCCATATATTAAGAAAAATAAAGCCATGTTGTTATGGAAACAACTTATTGTTCATAAGCTACTTTCAGATTACTTCTATAAGGTTTCCATGATAGCTTATAAAAACATTACACGAAAACAGTTTGACTTTATTTTATCTTTTGTTATAGAAATAACTTATACATAACACATACATAATAAGCATGTAATTAAGTTGTTTAACCAAACCAGGCCTAAAACTGGCGCTCCACGATGACAGATAGTGAACCGAATGGTTAGGAAAATTCAAAAGGAAAACAGTAAAAAGAACCTCGTTAATGAAATTCAAGTTTTCTTCAAAAACGAATTACTATACGTGATTCGTGCTTGGCTTCGTTTTTGTCATAGAAAAGTGCACTTGATCGACATTGTCATGAAAGACTGTTTTTTGTCATTGACCAATAGAATCATTCTTTGGCTTGGAATTTATTTGCAGGGAGAGCTGCTGAGAGTGGGACATATCTTTGAGCAAACACTTGAGAATGGTAGATTTGTTCCACCAATTGTAGCTGATAGCGTTGAATAATGGATCATTCTACCTCCTGGCGATCCATAAGTTATTTCATCAGTTTCACGACTATCTGGTGGCTGAAGCTGATATGTTTAGACCGTTCAGCGTTATTAGCGGGATTCAATATGGTTTTACATTCCAGGCAAGAGTTACTGAATGTAAATTGAGCTGGGTTGAATTTTCCACTCTTTGAAATTGAGAATGTTCACAACAAGTCAGGAACCTTTTCTAGTTGCTTTTTGTTTTTAAATTTTTTTGATCGCTAGCCATTCGCATGTACCAAAGTTAATTTGTTTTATTTAGTGTAAAATCAACTAGATTGATCAATGTAAATGAGCAATTGGTATTTAAAATTTACCAAACAAGTTTGCCTTGTAATTTATTGTTGATGATTTCTTTATTCATTTTGAAGTGTTATAAGTTTTTTGCTGAAAAAATCTGTTTGAATCTCATATTTTTCTTTATAGATTTGCCAGGATACTAGGCTTTAAGTATGCTGTTCAGTTTACATTGAATTATACTTGTTATAATAAGCAACGAGGCTAGCTTATTTATGAGCTGGACTAATAAAAGTTCGTATGATATTAAAATCCCAATCAACCTATTCTTGAAAATTTTACCTTGTACTCTTACAATTAACCCCATACCCCTACAAAAATTTAAAAATTCCCATTTTATCCTTAATTGGTTTTAACCAATTTACCATTTCATTTTTACCATTCAGTTAAAAATTGCAAAAATTACACTTTCACATCCCTCGCACCGGAGAAAATTTTACCTCATACCCCTACATTTATCTCTACACCCCTATATTTCATAAAAATACCAATTTTATCTTTATATATTTTAAACTAATTTATTATTTTATTTTTAATTTTTTAAAATAAAATTTTTGTGTACCGGAAGACTTTACAAAAGAGTTCCGGTAGTCATTTTTCAAACATTTTTTCAATATTTTTTTGTATACCGGAAGACTTTGCAAAAGAGTTCCGGTAGTCAATTTTTGTGTACCGGAAGACTTTTGAAAAGAGTTCCGGTAGTCATTTTTCAAGTATTTTTTAAAATATTTTTTTGTGTACCGGAAGACTTTGCAAAAGAGTTTCGGAAGTCAATTTTTGTGTATCGGAAAACTTTGCAAAAGAGTTCCGGTAGTCATTTTTCAAGTATTTTTTTAATATTTTTGTGTGTATCGGAAGACTTTGGAAAAGAGTTCCGGTAGTCAATTTTTGTGTACCGGAAGACTTTGGAAAAGAGTTTCGGTACTCATTTTTCAAGCATTTTTTTTTTAATTTTTTTTTGTATACCGGAAGACTTTACAAAAGAGTTCCGGTAGTCACTTTTTGTGTACCAGAACTCTTTTGCAAAGTCTTCCGGTACACACAAGAAAAGTTAAAAAATACTACCGGAACTCTTTTGGAAACTCTTCCGGTACGCAAAATAAATTTTAAAAAATATTTAAAAATAAAATAATAAATTAGTTAAAAATATATAAGGATAAAATTTGTACTTTTTATAAAATGTAGGGGTAAAATTGGTATTTTTTATAAAATGTAGGGGTACATGGATAAATGTAGGGGTATAAAGTAAAGTTTTCCGCACCGGAACTCCTGCAAAAAGACTTCAGATATGTATTTTTCCAAACCGGAAGACTTTAGGAATGACTTCCGAAACACACAAAAAAACAAACCGGAACACTTAAGGAAAGAGTTCCGGTTCAAATAAAAAAAAAGTCAAAACCGGAACACTTCTTAAAAGAGTTCCGGTGAACAAATTTTGCATACCGGAACTCTTTGGAGAAGTGTTCCGGTATGTATTATGTGTGTTCCGGAAGTCTTTCTTTAAGTCTTCCGGTACGTTTTTTTTTTTAATTTTAATTTTAATTTTTTTTTTTTGCAGAAATGGAAAATCTTCCCAAAATATGTGTAGATACTACTGATGCGTTTATGACGACGGAAATATTTGGTACACGAGAAGAGGTTATCAGATGGATTAAAGAGGTTGGAATCGACAATAAAGTAACTGTTATTATCAGTCGTTCAGATACTGAAACGGGGAAGAGAGGGAGAAGTAACAAAATAATATTTGGTTGTGATAAAGGTGGGAAACACAAGATTAGTGATAGTGGTACCCAAAGTGCGTCCAAGAAATGTGGATGTCCATTTAAAATCAGGTCGACTCCGGCGAAAGATGGATCTGGTTGGAAGATTGATGTAAAATGTGGGTTACATAATCATGGTTTACCTGATAGATTAGAAGGTCATTCGTTTATTGGTAGGTTGACCACAGATGAGAAGCAACATGTCGCTGATTTGGTAAAGAGACATGTAGCACCTAGAAACATTTTGCTTTCCTTGCAAGACAAGTTTCCTGAGAATGTCACTCGGATTACGCAAGTATACAAGCATAAGAGTGTGATAGAAAAAGAGATAAGAGGTCCAAGGAGTGAGATACAACATCTGTTTAAGCTTATTGAGGATGCAGGATATGTGTATTGGAGTAGAAAAAAGGATGACTCGGAAGTGGTGAGAGAGATATTTTGGGCACATCCTAATTCAGTTAAGTTGTTGAATATATTTCCGATTGTGTTAGTTATGGATAGCACCTACAAGACAAACAAATATAGACAACCTTTGTTTGAAATTGTTGGCATGACATCGACTGAGTTGACTTTTGCTGTTGGATTTGCGTATATGGAGTCTGAGCAAACAGAGAATTTTTGCTGGGTATTGGAGAAATTAAAAGAGTTGTTTGTGAAGAAAGACATGTGTCCACAAGTGATTTTGACAGATAGAGATCTTGCTTTGATGAAAGCAATTGAAGTTGTGTTTCCCAACTCGATTAATTTGCTATGTAGATTTCACATTAACAAAAACGTTGGTGCCAAATGCAAACAACATGTGGTGAATGACCTGCAAAAGACGATAGACACATTATGGATGGAAGTTGTCTGGGCTAGTGATGAGGTTGAGTATGGTCAGCGGTTGCATCAACTTGAGCAAGCATGTGTTGATTATAGTGGATTTATTAATTATGTGAAAGACACATGGTTGACTCCACATAGGCATAGATTTGTTGGAGCATGGATTAATCGAGTCCTACATTTGGGTAACACAACGACTAATCGGTACGTCTTATAATTTTGTATGTGTTATTTTTATATCTGATATTATTTTTATGTTTTTTTATGTGTTATTTTCAATATCTGATATTTTTAATATTTGATATTTTCAATATCTAATGGTATTTTTTATATTTGATATTTTTAGGGTTGAATCTGCTCATTGGAAGTTAAAGCAGATGTTAGGAAACAGTATAGGTGACATGGTCAAATGTTGGGAAGCCATGAATAACAACTTGAGGTTACAACTGGGAAACATTAGAGCTTCATTTCAAAAGAGTTTTTACGAAGTTGAGAACGCGCACGTAAGTCCCTTTTATGGTTATTTGCGTGGTTCCGTATCTCGAGCTGCTTTGAGACGTATTGCTGAAGAGTTATTGAGAGTTGATTATGTTGAAACTCACAGGAAAATATGTGGTTGTACTCTTAGAACATCTTATGGGTTACCTTGTGCTTGTGAGTTAGGAAGATACAGAGTAGGTGGTATACCGATACCCATTGATGCTGTTCATGTTCATTGGAGGAAACTAACTATGGAAGTTGAGTTAGAGATAGGTGAAGATGATGGATCAGAGGTGGATATGACGGCTGCAATGGATGAGTTGTGGAGACGATTTAGGTCATTAGATGTTATTGGGAAAAGGGCATTAGGGAGTAGGGTATGTGAACTAGCATACGCAACAATGACAACATTGTGTCCACCACCTGAGAAAATAAAAACCAAAGGAGGAGTGAAGAAGAAAGGGAAAAAACCAGCAGATTATGATGTTTATAGGGACCCTTCGTATCATGAGTATATTGATAAGGCATCTCAATCTTCACAAAGGCAATCTCAACCATCACAGACTTCGAAGAAGATCAAATTATCAAAGAAGCAACCATAATTCATTGTTCAATTTCCTAATCATATTAGGTCATACATTGAAGATGTAGTTAATGTTGAATCAGATGGTAATTGTGGATTTAGAGTCATTGCATCATTGCATGGATATGGTGAGGATGGTTGGCCAATGGTTCGCAGAGAGTTGGGGTTGGAAATAATAGACAAGGATAGGTCAACTTTGTATGACAAGTTATTTTCTAATCGGTTGTCAGTTGTGAGAGAATCTTTGATGATATAATCGTTTGGTTCACAGCCACCTGAAAAATGGATGAGTCTACCAGATATGGGTTACTTGATAGCGAATCGCTATAATATTGTACTTGTCTGTTTAGGCAATCCGTGCATCACTTTCTTTCCGATGACAAGTTCACATTCACCAAATGTCTCTATTTATTGCATTGGTTTTGTTAACCAGAATCATTGGGTTCAGGTACGTATTTATATGTCTAAATATTTTAATTATTTCAGTTAATATTTTATGTTATATGACTTAATCTTTTAATTATTTTACTTTATCAGGTTAACATGAAAGAGGGGTTTCCATTGCCACCGGTCACATTAGATTGGAAGAAATTTCGTTCTCATATAGCAACTACTTGGATGCTAGGATTTGCAGGACGTATGCAACATTGGCAATTACTTACACCTGTATTAGCATGATTATGTAATCAAAACATAAATATGTAATCAAAACATGAAATCTATATTATTATGTCTATTATATTCAAAGCTTAATACATATAATCAATGTGAACGAGAAATATGCAAAGCTTCAAATAAATCAGAAAACTGTGGATCTTCCTCTTCAGCATTAACCTGTCTCAAATAGCGACGAATCAATGTAGATACACGAGCCCAATCAGGATCAGATGGCCCGACGTCATATACAGGAACAGGTACCTCTCTAGGAGCGTCACGATGGGGAGGGACCAACCGTGGATGGGAAACACGATAATACCACTCCAGATAACCGTCTTCTACCTCAGATGGAGTGGTGGCCACGGTAGATGAACCGATCACAGCGACAACACTCTGATGGTAACTGATCCAATCAACATCAATATCCGTCGCCATCATACAATCCAGAGGTGGGGATGGAACATACTACCTATACCCGAACTGACGTAAACATTTATCAGGCAAGTATGGAACAACTGTTTCACCCCACTTCAAACAGCCCCTGTAAAGACATATCTCATCAAATACACGCCATGCTCTATGATCCTCAAATGGTCGCCAGATGACGTCGGTAGGTGTCAGCTCGTCCAAAATAGGTCGTAAATCATCGACCTTCAGGACTCCCTGTCTATACGACCATCTCATCGCTCGGGGAAGACCACAGTTTTCAGCAGGATTCCAATTCTCCCCTCTTTTTCCAACAGTTGGAAAATACTCGTGAATCCAACACTGTTACAAAATAAAAACATAATAAATAAAACAAATTAAGTTACAATATTTTATAAAATGAATCCAACACTTAATTAACAAAATTAAATTATATACCTGTAGGAGAGTAGGATATCCACCGAGCTGTTTGCAACTGTACATGGAGGCATCTCCAAGATATCGGTAGAGGGTAACTAGTGCAGCTGCTCCCCAACTATATCCTGAACATCCATCCAAGTCCCTAAACAGGAGGAGGTATCGTGCCTCTACAAGTGTAAAGGTCTTATCAACAAATATGGTGGAACCCACCAACATCAATATATATGCTCTAGTCGCATATGCCCAGCTGGAAGCAGCCCTATGATGTACGAATAAATCATATAACCACTCCAACTTGTAATACGACCCCCTGCAGCTCCGAACATGTGACTGTGCCTGACCCTGTGACACTCCTAGGTAGTCAACAGCAAGTTCAACAGCTAGCTCTTCAGTCACATCCTGAGGACTCCAAAAGATACCCCTAATGGGCAAGTGAAGTAGACATGCGACATCATCTAAAGTAATGCTCATTTCACCAAACGGCATGTGAAATGAAGATGTCTCTAGATGCCATCTTTCCACAAATGCAGAGACAAGATTTGTGTCTATCTTGTTCAGACTGGTTCTCTGCAGTGAAGCTAAACCGGATCTAGATACCCAACTCTCCATCTGTGGTGGAAGAGCCAATGGAACCCTAGAAGTCAACTTCAGTCCATGTCCGACAACCTTCAACTCTTTCTTTGGTCCTCTTTCCTAAAAACAATTAAAACACATATTAGAAAACAAATTATAAAATATTCAACTATTATTCATTTTCAAATATAGCCCGTTTACTTACCTCACCGAACCATATATGTCGAGCAACATGATGCTCATACTTCACCAAAAGAGACATATCGTACGACCCTCTTGGATATCCAGTCGGCTCAGCTGCAGCTGCAGATGAAGATGCACCCCGGTCTAACGTGCGGACTGGAATCCGGCCATCTGCACCTCTTCTTCGAACCACTGCAAAAATAATGTTTAAAAAAATAATTAAAATTAAAAAAAAAAAAATTACGTACCGGAACACTCCAAAGAAGAGTTCCAGTTAGTAAAAAACACAAAAAGCCTTCCGGAACACTTTCTTAAAGAGTTCCGGTATACATCATCCAAACCGGAAGTCTTTAAGAAAGTGTTCCGGTATACAACTATACAAACCGAAAGACTTTCTAAAAGACTTCCGGTTCAGTGTCCCTTAAAGACAACAAACCGGAACTCTTTAGAGAAGTGTTCCGGTATAGAATTAATGAACCGGAAGACTTACTCTTAAGTGTTCCGGTATACAATGCAAAAACGCCAAATATTTGTCTTCTCCGGAAGTCTTCAGCGAAAATGGTAAAAAAAATTTGAAAGGAAAATATACCCTATTTATATGAGGGTATTTTGGTAAAAAAAAATTAAATGTAGGGGTATGGGTACAATTGTAGGGGTATAGGGTAAAATTTTCCCTATTCTTATGGAAGTTAACCCGAAGACTCGAAGCTAACCCAAACCTCCTCTGAACTACTTTAATAGTCCAAAGATTGTCAACTGAGGGATCTCCCAAGATTAAGGCACCATCGGCGTAAAATTAGAGCAGCTAACTTAGAAACCTGATAAAAGATTTATCTCATTGGTCCTCTTGATCAATCCTCAAAAGGCCATCTTCAAATTAGAGGAGTTAATTTTGAAAGCTGAGAAAAGAGACTTTTTTAATATTTTTTTTACCATGCAACAATCTATTCTAGTCTGAATTTTCCCCCAAGAATGCCTTATTTCTAGTGGACACTCGCCCAATGAATGGATGAGTTCGTGAAGACTATTTTACGAATGAAGGAACTTGGTCAATGGTTGGAGGAGTCAATGATGTGGATTTTTGGAGTGTTAGAACTCGGCCAATGGATGACCGAGTGGTTGAAGAACATACTTTTATTATTATTTTTTTATTTTAAAAGTTTTAATTAATTACTATTACATTTAAATAGTAATTTTATCACCCATGACATTTGTTGACCGAGGAATGCCACTGATAATAGAGTCTCGGTCAATGAATGACCGAGTATTTACGTCTTAATTTTCTATAAATAGCTTGAATTGCAGAAATGTAATTCAGATCACATAACAAATTGTTTTTATAAGAATGTCTGTTTGGGGTTTTGTGTTTTATGAGCAAGACGAAAAAATCAGTGTCCGCCTAGATCCGCAATGAAATTTCAAAACACTGATTGCAATCATCCACATTGGTTTTCGACAATTGGGTGAGCGTCGTATGAAGGTGAGAAAAGTAGAATATCGCTGTCCATACATAACGTTGACTGATGTAAGCCCTGCGGGTACGTATATGTATTACTTGGATCGTATAGAAAATGATTTAGATGTTTAGTGTATGTTTTTAGCATATAATGGTGAAGTTAACATAGGAGTTGAAAGTCCACTTATGTTGGTTGTTGTTGATTAGTTAGTTAATAAGCTCTATGAATTTAAGTTGTTGTGATTGTACTTTGTAATCAAAAGTCTTTAATATTAAATATATTCCATAATGTTTGTTTTCAAAAGAGATTAGAAATACATAAGGGTTGATAACATAATACATGCTTAAAGGTTGATAATAAAAAAAAACATAATCATCTAGAGGGTCTTGCAACATTTGGACATTTCCTACACATGTGTCATATTTTGCGACAAATCCCACACCTTCTCTTTTCCTTTTCAACGTTGTCCATTTCGGTTCTAATCCGAATGCTGGTTAGGTGCCCTTTCTTCCTCATTCTCATAGAGTTGTCGTGACAAAGAGTAAATCCTTCATATCGTGGTCAGTTCTCCTCATGGGAAACTCCTATGAAACTCTCATTGTAGACCTTGAATACGTTAAGAATTTTGAACACGTCTGATATGTGAATGGAATAGTCCTGACGTATACTCGAACATGCTGCGATTACATGGGAGCAAGGTAAGTGAAATGCTTGAAATTTCCCATAATCGCAGTGTTGTTTCCTAAGATCAAAGCTGAAAGTACCGGTTGGTCGACGATCATTCTGATTAATCTTTTTATGGATCATGAAACAGAATCTCCCGCGATCAAATTGCATGACATTATGTGTGTTAATTTTACTCACTTCTTCAGCCATCCCCTTGTTGCAATTATCAGTGAAAACTTGGCCAGAGGCCAACATTTTTGTCCACTGATGGCCTTTTTTTACCAAAGAGTGATCCTAACCGATAGTACGTAGATTGGACCAATGCAGTGATTGGAAGGTTTTGGGTTTCTTTGAGTACCAAGTTCACTGCTTCTTCTAGATTAGTTGTCATGTGACCCCAGCGTTGCCCTCCGTCATATGCCATTGCCCACTTCTCTCGAGGGATGTTGTCTATCCATGATAAAGTGTCATTGTTTATTCTCCAGATTTCCCCGCGATAGTAGTTAAATGTCGCCTCTGTCAACGCATAACCCATGTTAACAACTTTTTTGCATAGTTCCTTGTCTTTAATCTCACGCATGAAGTTTTGTGCAACGTGTCTAATGCAATAGACGTGTGAAGATGGAGGATATTGCCATCCATTTTCAGGATTGTTATATGCACTATTTATCGATTCATGTCTGTCTGATATAAGACACAAATTTGCTTGTGGAGTAACGTGTATTCTCAAATTCCCAAGAAAGAAACTCCAAGCATCCTTTGTATCACCTTCAACTAATGCGAAAGCTATTGAGAAAATGTTCCCGTTCCCATCTTGTGTCACAACCATCAACAGAGTCCCTCTATACTTGCCATACAACCATGTTCTGTCAACCTACACAATAGGTTTACAATAGGCGAAACCACGTATACATGGCCGAAAAGCCCAAAAGAGACGATGGAAGATCCTCTTGTCACCCAATTGTGTTTCATCGTATGAAATCATAGGTAAAGTTTGCAATTCTATAATAGTACCTGGAATATATGTTTTCATTACCAGCATCCATTGCAGAAGGTCATTGTAAGATGTCTCCCAATTTCCATATATCGATTCTATTGCCTTACACTTTGCAATCCATGCCTTTTTGTACGATATTATGTACCTGTATTTTTCTGCAACATGAGTGATGATCACCTTCACCTTAAGAGAAGCGTCGCGATTAACAAGCTCCATTATGCTCTTACTAATCATTTCTGAATTGAATTTTCTATAGTCTTGTGACATAGAAGTGGTTGTGCATGTGTGAGGCCCACCAAGCTTACCAATCTTCCACTTTGAGTTCCCCTTACACAAAGAAACCCTGCATTTGAATTTGGATGCAGAATTCTTACACTTGATGACGTATCGTACATATTAGATTTAGTCATTGAATAATCAAGACTACGTTTTATATGCCAATGTTGCAATGCGACAACACATGTTTTCTTGTTTTCAAACTCCATGCCCTCTTCTATGTCGTCATCATCGTGGTTTGGTGTGAAACTTCCAAAAATAGAGAGTTTGAGCATCATCCAAACTTATATTTTGCATGTGAATAGGTGGATCATACAAATTAATTGGTTGAGCTCTTACTACTATGATAGGTGTGTCGATGAGGTCTTCATTGCCATCGTCATTGCTAGTACCAAATAGATCTTCAAAGCGGACCTCTTCTTGATCATCCTCACTGTCTCCGCCAACCTCTTCATTCGGTATGAAAGGCTCATTATTTTGAGTCGGTTCGTCGTCAGTGGTTTGACTCATTCCGTACTGGTGTGATTGTATGGATTGAGTCGGATATGTTTCAAGATGTTCAAATAGACGAACATATATCTCAATGGTGGATAATTGAGAAAATGTTATGTGACACTGAAACATTGATTTGACTTGTTCGTCATTCTCAATAGGTGTCATTACGTAAAAGACGCTATCATCTTCACCATTAATTAATGGATGGCGATAAATAATTTCTTCAACGCGACTTTGCAATTTTTTTTCAATTCGATCTTTCAGATGATGGAAATCAGAATTGATGTGGATTTTGAATAAATGGATACTTGTATCGCTAAATGAGAATCCCTCATTAATATCTGTGAAAATAGTTCCGTTATAGTGAATGGATACTGCTAAATTTCTCTCATCCATTTAGATGTTATAAATGAATGAAGTGGTGGTGGAATGTGGAATGAGGATACTACTAAATACCTTTTTATAGTAAAAAACAATTCCCAATGGATGGAACAAGACCAAATTCGGTCATAGCATGAGAGGCATCAAAGCTTAGCTCGCCCAATGGTTGGACGAGGCATAAAACATGTAGGCTTAACTCGGCCAATGGTTGGACGGGGCATAACGCATGCAAGCTTAACTCGGCCAATGGTTGGACGAGGCATAACACGTGTAGGCTTAACTCGGCCAATGGTTGGACGAGGCAAAAAAGGGTAGATACAACTTGACCAACCATTGGTTGACCTCTTTATTTTGCATTGCATTGTCTCTTCAGTCAGTAAATCTTGGATGCAATGCTACAAGTCTAGGTTTGCATGCATGCAATGCTATGTTACATCAACATAAAAAAAACTCCAAAGTATTATTTTTAGACTCTATAAAATGAGCTTCTAATTCCAAAATACTCACTCATCAAATCTATTCATCTCTAAGAATTCATCTACAAATTTATATTCTAACTTGTAAAATGGCTTTGTTGTGGATGGGAGAATCACACCGTGGAACAACAACAAACATTATGGAATATGTAAGTATTTTATATTCTACGTATTCATTAAGTTTTTTTTTATAAATTCAGCTTTTATCATCAACGTATTCATTATATTTTCTATTACATTTCAGAAAGACACTAGGTTCCGAGTCCATTCCCATACTCATATTCAACCAAGTGTTGTTATATTACCGTATTTAGAACAAGTCGGTTTTGCTAAAGTCGCAAAAATATCAAGTTTAAAAATAGACTCCAAACTAGTTGTTGTGTTGTTAGAGAGGTGGAGACCCGAGACACATACTTTTCATTTACCAATTGGTGAATGTACCATTACTTTGGAGGATGTGAGTATGTTACTCGGTCTCCGAATTAACGGTAAACCTCTTAATGGCCCAACTAATGTAACTAATGATGTTTACATGGAGAATTTAGGCATAGAACCGACGACTTCAGATAAAAATGGGGTTTCTATGAAAATTGTTTGGTTAGAAGCTCTGTTAACAGAGTTAAAAAATAATTCTCCCCCCACGGTAGCAGAAAACATTCTTCATGCTAAAGTCTACATTTTACTACTATTTTCTATATTCTTGATGTCAGATAAGAGTCACAATTTATTACATTCATCTTAGTTACCTTTAGTAGGGGACCTAGAAAAATGTAACACATACAGTTGGGGTTCTGCTTGTTTGGCAACATTGTATAGACATATGTGCATGGCAACTTAGAAAGGAGTGAAGAGCATATGAGGTTGTGCTGTATTACTCAGTGTCTGGGCATTCACACGTATACCGTTGTTTACCCATGTTAGTACTGAGGTGCCATCACACCCGTATGCATTAAGGCACTCAAATTCATTGAATGCACTTTATTATTCTCACAATAAATTATACATAACATTAATACTTTTTTTGTAAACACAAGATGGTGCCAACGAGGTATGCATTACGAAAATAATCCTCGTCATCATCTACGTGGGTGCCGAGTTGCAATTGAACACATGGAAGAAAATGATGTTAGTATCGTACATTACAACCTTCAAGTTATCTAAACTTCTTATTTACATTATAACAATTATATTACTTATGACAGTTTATATGGAGGTCGTACCTACAATACCCAATGCCTAATTATAGTGACTGTCGAGTCTAGAGTGCGACAACATATATAATATGTTTCTTTACCATTGAGATACATCAGACATATATGGTCAAACTCCAATTTGGATTTGAACAACACATCCCGTTTCAGCCAAGATGTCTAAGGGAACACCATAACATGACTATGATCCAAGCTTGGGATACACATTGGCAAGATTTGAACAAAGATGAGGTCAAAGAATGAAAAAAAAGAAGACATTTGGTATTACAAGGGAACTTAGTACTTGATGAGTCTAAGTCGGGTAGAGAATATATGAATTGGTTTTTGGCAATTCCTTTTATGCACGTTGCTCTGACACAATTTTTTAACGATCCCCGTCAACTTGTCTCTTGTTTAACCCAACAAACTACCACACCCATACATCATGACATTCCCCCAATGTACACATCCTAATTTGGGGCCCAACCATCTTCATCCGCCCAACAAACATACCATCACACCCAAACCACACAACAACACACCTTTTATGCCACCTCATCCCAACACCAAAATCCCCACACTCCATTTCCTCAAACAAACTACTATTACAACCAACAATATCAACAACAAACCAGCCTACGTCCACCCGTACAATACACTCCAATTCCTTAACCAAAGTTTGATGACTTAAACCCCCAATCCCAACCCCAAACATTTAACACTACATTCTCTCAACCCATTTCTACATTCAACCCTGATGATATCTATTATCCTCCAATTCAACACATCCAACCCAACACCTTCACACAACCAACACATTCACTACCTGACTTTGATCTCACAGATGAGCAACTACTGGATATCCCTAATTTTTCCATTCAAGATTTCGACGATATGGATATGCGTCCCAATACAACACATCAACATCAAGATTTGTCTTCCAACTTATCTCCATCTCCCCCAAGACAAAGAACTGAAGAGTTAGGCAAAGGAAAACACAAAAAAAATGGCATAAGATGTGGAACAGGCGACCACTATAACAAATAAAATGTATTTTTTTCATGTAGTTCAATAAAATGTATATTAATTCTTACGATTATTTATATGCTTAATTAATATAATTATAACTATATTATAAAAACACAATTTAATTTATAAAAAAATTATTAAAAAAAACTATAATTTATATTATTTAAATAATATAATTATTATAAAAGTATTTAATATTAATAACAAAAATGTATTTAAATTAAAAAAAATCGTTCCTTCAACCACTCGACCATCCATTGGCTGAGTCCCTTCTTCCGATAAAATTCCTTCACGAACTCGTCCATTCATTGGGCGAGTATACTCTAAAAACAGGGCATTATGAGATTTTTTTCCAGACTGGGGTAGATTGAGAATAAATTTTCAGAAAAGGGACTGCATGGTAAAAAAGTCGAGAAAAGATTAAGTTCATTGGCCTTCTTGATCAACCCTAAAAAAGCCTTGGACCACTATGAGGAAAAGTGCTAATGGGTCTCCCTCTCTCGCCCCCTTTAGATCTTAATCTCTTGGATTGGGAGTTATCCTCTTTCTGCCCCCTCTAGATCTTAATTTCTTGGATTGGAGAGTCGTTAACCAACGAGATCACGTTGCCAACTAGTAAATATAGACTATAATTTGATTAAATATGATTTAGTTAAATAAATGAGAATTGATAATTAATTAAATTAAAATTTTATTTTATTTAATTAAAAGAGTTTGATTAAATATAAATAAAATTGAATTTATTATAGAAAAGTCTAAAATGATAGAATTAGAGTTTTAGCAGCTCCCTATGAACAGAAGAGTTCTCTTTCTTTTAAATCCTAATTTTACCGTATTCTCAAATAAATACTATCACCACGTTTCAATTTGCACTTGCTTGGACTAAGTAGAGACAATGATATTTTTCATATTCGTGATCAAAGTTAAAGCTTGACTCAAGAGGCATTCTTATAATCTCAACTTGATGTCTGATTTATGATTAATGATTTAGTCAAGATCTGTTTATCGAGACTATTTCATTAAGAGGATTAATATTTGGAAAACCTCTCTTAAATTCCCAACAAGAAACCATAAGCAAGTTTACCAAAGGTAGAGAAAATTTTGATACGATTCTATCTAGTCAGAGAGCTACCTATAATAAAGTCGGTTTAGGTTATGAGCCTAAAAGAAAAGCTAAGAATTTCAATAATATCTGCAATACGAATAAATCTAATAATTGTAATATTCTTAAATGTAATGTTGCTTTATTATATTTTGTTAGAAAAACTAAGAAATCAATAATGTGTATTCTCCATCTCATTCTATAAAGAATATCATGAAAAAAAGAAGAGAAATATGTTTGTTTCATCTAAAACAAAATTTCATAAATCACAATGAATGTAATTAAAAAAAATATGTTCATTCTCTCTTTTCATATATCAAACCTTTCACCATCAAAATGTGGAGGTATATTTATAAAAAGTCCCCTGTTAAAAAGATAAGTGTTTGAAATCATCATACTATCTCTTGAGACGATTAGTCTTATAATACGAATTAACCTCCAATGCCACTTGCTAGCCAAGTAATTCCAAACACAAGACTTGGGAGGGGGGGGGGATTCGTTGATTAAAAATTAAAACTAATTTATAAAAAAATTATCATTTAAATTAATTATTTTAATTTTGATAATCTCACAAAAACAAGGTTGGATGAATTAATAAAGAAGATTGAGATGAAGAGATATGCGTAGCGGAAATAACACAAACAACATAAATAAAAGAGAGAAGATATAGAGAGAATGCACTAGAGATTTATGAAGGTTCGACCTAATCACTTGCCCTCCTTCCTTCACCAAGGGTTTCCCCATAAGGCACTAACACAATTAATTCTGCAAGGGAATCAAACTCTAACCGATTAGAACTTTAACCTAATCGATTGTATAATGCCTAATTGGATCTATAATCGATTGTGACAATCTCTTAATGATTGATAACTACTATATATCAAAATCTTATGTTTTTGGCCATAATAATCAATTATTTATGGTACCTAATCAATTAGACTTATGACCTAATCAATTAGGTGAGTTAATTGGCCAATGGATCATTCCATTTTTAAACTAAATATTTTCCTACATAAAGGAGACACCCCTTATCTTCATGTTACACTAGAATTCAGGATTACTCTAATTCTTTACGATTTCTCTCTCTCTCTCTCTCTAATATATATATATATATATATATATATATATATATATATATATATATATATATATATATATATATATATATATATATATATATATATATATATATATAGATATATTGAATGCTTCTTTTTGCATATGACTCTTCTCAATATCCTCTACAATTTATCTTGACATGACAAGAGACAATTATGCTTGAAGGATCATCAAAAGTTTGAAGACACTATATGTCATTTGTGGACTTAGTGAAATTTGACCTATTTTCAAGTGACTTTTTCTCAACTTTCAAGGATTATCACTTCTTCAATTTTCAACATTTGAGGCTTATTCTTTTTGCACAATATCATTTGTGATGCGTTCTACAAGTTTGCTTCAAGGATCACAGTCAAATTATGCTTGGACGACCATGGAATTCTTTGACACATTATAGGTCAATTTCAGCTATTTGGGACTTAGAATTTTTCAAGTTGCATTACCAGATTTTTGTGCCAACTTCAACATGCCATAACTTTGTGCTTAAGCATCTAAGTTCAACCTTTCTTGGCACATTGTGATCTTTGATATGATGTCAACAAATTGCAAGAAGAATAAGATCAAAAAGCCTCCTGAGCAAGATGCCCCATTGAGTTAAACATGGTGACTTGGAATTGAAGAAATCACCATGATCAAAAATTTGAACTTCACTAATCCTTAATTACAAGTCAATCTACCACACGTTTTGGACCTAAACATATTTAATCAAGTCTCCAGAAGTTAAATGACTTGTAAAATGCAATATTTGGCTGAGTTTTGATGGTTTTGCAGGTCACACTTTTCTCACATCATGAGCAAATTCGTTTTGCACGAATTGAACATCATTTGGCACGTATGAGATCACCAATTACTTCCCTATAAATAGAGCAACATATTTGCTTCATTCTCAAGCTTTGGAGAGCCAAAGAACCCCTGCTTCACTCTCAAACTTTTCCAGAAAATTAAGCTATCGTGTTTTGGTTTCTAGCTTCTTTTAACCCAATTTCTTGATTCTATTAGCACCTTCGATCTTCTTTGAAGCCTTTTGCAATAATTCCCAAGCTCTAAGATCTTCTGAAGTGCCCTGACCAGATGAAGCTTCTTCAACCTCTGATCATCATTTAGACAAGGTAGTTTTGAGCATCATTTGAACTAAAAAAAGTTACCACAATATAACCATTCACTCTCTGATGCTTTCCCCTAACTTATCTGATGTTGATTGATCGTGTTCATTATTTAATTTCACTTTTCCTGACTTGCTTGTTTCTGAAACTTCTCTTAAATTCTCCATGCCCAGTTTAGATAAATGAATTTTGAGCATGAGGTTGAATTCGTGATGATGAGGCGATCACATTGGTGGTAGTCTCATGTTCTTAATTCACCAAACGATGAAACTCTATTGAGGGATCAACACAGAAGACAACCAGATTTTTTTCTGGTCATCTGAGTTGTATCCATGTTGGCATTTTGAAATATTTTGATTGGTCCATTTTGAATGTGATTCCATGTTTTATTCTGGCTATTTTCCATCGTGCGCCCTAGCCTGATAGTTGTTGGATCTGCCATGTCAATTAATGAGACCAGATCCAACGCCTACGTGCTTTTCTGATTTTTATTTCTTTTTCTTTTTTATTTTAAATTGAATTTTCTTTAAAAATTCATAAAAAAAATTCATTTTTATTCAAAAAATCCCAAATAATTTCTAAAATTTTATTTTATTTTTCTTCATTTGATTTTTATTTTTCCATATTTTATTTTATAGATTTTCTATTTTTCTTGGGTTTTCTCTTTTTTTCTTTGTTTTGATTGGTTTAAAAATACTTTTATGCATTTATAATTTCAGAAAAAATTATTTTATGTTTTTGTTATTTTATCTCCATCCTTCCATAATTTTCTTGGCCATTTATTTGGTGTTTTGAAGGGCTTTATGGATTTTCTCTTTTATTTCCCTTTTAAAATTCATTTGATGCATTTTATTTTATTTTTTTGCATTTTATGCTTGTTTGATCTTTGTTGATTTCTGTTGGCCTTGGATCTTGGTTATTTTGATTATAGGTCTTATCAAACTCAATGGGTCTTGGGTGTTGATGAGGTGAAAACCCTAACCCACCAAGATGGATGGTTGATTTTGATGATGACTTGATTAATCCTTTGATCCAATTTGGGTTTGTTTGCTCTTGTCTTCTTCTGCTTTATCTTTTTCTCTTCCTTTTTTTTCTCTTGATCAATTAGATGGTTTGTGTCCATCTTGTTCATGATGTGTGGAGTGGTACTTGCTGAACTTTCATCATTTTAAATCTATTTCCTAATTGATCATGGATCATTTAAGGTACTTTGTATTGATGCATAAGTTTGTCCTAAGTATCATGAAGTATTGATTGATGTAATTGACCACTCTCCTAGCCTTTGTGCTTGATCCATCCCTTTTTTGTGGCATAACTTTAGGAGAATGATTTACATATCATTTCTCTATCATGTTTAATACAAATATTATTATTGACCGACCTCAGATAATTGTGACTGATATATAAGTTCAATTACGATTGCTTAATATAGCGCTAAATTTGTCCCGAAAAGTAAGACATTTTCATAAATGAGATTGTAAGTCTCCTACTCCTCATGGTATTGTGTGAAAAATATTGTTTCCTTTTCACCTAAGAGAGCTAGTGGCATACTTGTTGATTTTATCCAAGTTGGAGCCCTTTTCATGGTGATGTAGAGGTTCATATTTTCATACTTGTGGGTGAATAGTTAAGTATTCTCTCAAAAATGACAAAATGTATTTCTATTTTTGATCACTAACACAACTTACTAACATATTATTGCATTAACTTTACTTTAATGTCATTTATCTTATGCTCTTTATTTTTGCCATCTATTTCTTTCTATTTACTTTATGCTTTTATTTTAGCATCTCATATCATATTGTTTGTGCTTATTCTATTTTTTCTTTGTCCACTTGGACCTTTGTTTATGTTTATGCTCTTTTTCCTTTGTCCATTTTAACTTCTTTTTCTATTAAAGACATTAATAAAGGAAAAAAATCCCTAAAGAATTTGGTTCTCTTGATTCATGGACTTGAGATTACTATCATTGACATTCTTAATAAATGCTAATACATATTAATCATATTCAAACCAGTTTCAAAAGACTTAAAAAAATACATAACTCATTCAAACTATTTTGTGAACTTTGTGCAATTTTTCTTTTAAAAACTTTTTCTCAAAGTTTAGGCATGAGCCATTTCCATAGTCGAGATGTAATTCTCGTATCCCCATAATATTGATGATAATTCTCTTTCACCTAAGAGAGATAATGGCATACTTGTTGATCTTTATCCAAGTTGGAACCCTTCTCTGTGGTCATGCAAAGTTCTCATACTTGTGGATGGTTAGTTGAGTGTTCTCCTTACAATGACAAAATATATTTTCATTAAAAATGAATCAAAGCAAACATCTTTGTTATTTTTACCATAAACTACGAGGTTTTGATCCTCCATTTCGCTTTGTTGGTATGTAGGCACGAGGCTCAGGAAGTATCGGCGAACACAAAAAGTATAAAAAACATTTCTCTTCTCATCTCCCAAATCTTTTGCAAACAACACCATTTTTAAGCATAAATACACAGATTTTCAAAGAGGTTCATATATAGTACTATATATGTTTAGGGTTCTAGTACCTTCCCTTTGCATAACCAACCCCCGAACCCTTATCTCTACTTTTATTAGTTTCGTTTTAAAGCTTCTTTGGTTTTTATTCGTTCTTTTTCCATTTCCTTTGGAAATAATAAAAGTGCGATGACAACTCTTGCTTTGTGAGTTAAGTTAATCAATAACTTAATCTCAAAAAATTTACCACTATAGAAAAATGGCGACTCTGCTGGGGAATAGTCCTTAGTGGGTTTAGCCTATCTCTGCTTATCTGTGTATATTATGTTTATTGTTGTTTGCTATTATTTGTTCTGTATGGGTGCTTGATGACCTATGTGTGGTGAGATAAGTCCTATACCCGGACTTGAGTGCTTTTATGATAGGAGGATGGTATAGTCTTGTTTGGCTTACATGGAGTTAATCCTTAATGAGCTGACTTGAGATCCCCAGCTCAGTGGAGGCTCCTTTGGGATTACTGATGTCTTACGAGTAGTCATAATTGGCATTACTTTTTTTGACTTGGGAACCCGAGAAGATGAGGACCTTAGAACCCTTAACTCATCTTGGCCTTTTGGGACGAGTTTCTCTTGAGAATATTATTGGTTGGCGAGTAGTCGTTTATGCCTGTAATGTCTAAAAGATGGAATTATGACTCTGGGAACTTTTTTAGAACCTTGTTCTAAGGTGATTATACCCTCAGTAATACCTTATGAGTTGGGTCTTACCCTTGGCTCCATGCTCGTGACTCTGAACCTTTGGACTTTTCTTGTGTGCCTTGTGTGATCACGTTTGTTATTGTTGCATCATGCACTCATTACATTCATGAGCATTTTTCTCAATTTTCAAGGAACTTAGAGATTCCCTTTGCAAATGTCGCAAATATTTTGACCATGGATATTGGAAGAAGGAATACTCGGAGATATAATTTCAGATGTCTTGATCTTAAGGAATTGAGAAAGCTAGCATATTTTATGGATGATCCTAAGGATTTCAGAGACCCTTTTGGAAAACTTTTGTCTGTTCTATCTACAAATATTGAAGATGGTCTTCTTTGTACTCTAGTTCAGTTCTACGATCCCGTCTACCAATGCTTCACTTTCCCTGATTATTAGTTGTTACCTACCATAGATGAGTATGCTTATCTTTTGAGTATACCCATTTCTGATAGGGTTCCTTTTTGTGGTTTGGAAGGGATTCTGGAGTCTCAAGTTATTGTTGAAGCTATTCACCTGATAAGGTTCCTTTTTTATGATAGGGTTCCTTTTGGTGACACCTATTTCTCCATTCATCATAGGACTTCTAAGGGAAACTGAACTATTATTTGTTGTGCACCTTTGTTGTACAAGTGGTTTATTTCACACTTGCCGCAACCTCCTATCTTCAAAGAAAACAAGGTTTGTTTAAGGTGGTCTCAAGGACTTATGTCTCTCACCAATGATGACATCACTTGGTATTCTTCTATTTACGATAACATCAAGATTATTGATAGTTGTGGGGAGTTCTCTAATGTGCCTCTTCTTGGCACACAAGGAGGAATTAACTACAATCCGTCTTTGGCAAGACGTCAACTTGGGTTCGCTATGAAGGACAAACCTAATAACACTTTGTTAGAAGGTTTATTTTTCCAAGAAGAGAAAGACACTCAAGGATTGAAGGCTAGGATGGTGCATGCTTGGCATAATATTCATAGGAAAGGAAAAAGTGAGCTTGGATTGAATAATTATGTAGCTTGGGATCCTTACACTAGTTGGGTGAAAAGGAGCGCAAAAGAATTCAAGATGCCTTACACTTATGAGAGGCCTATGTCTTTAGTAGTGGCCAAATCACCCACTATTCATATTAAAGGCATAGAGGAGTTGCAAGAAGCTTTGGGTAGGATGAAGAAAGAGAAGAAGGATGCTTGGGAAGACAAGTTTCACGCTTAAAACCTCGAGAAAATAGAATTCCATAAGCAATTGAAGGAAAAGGATGACTTGATAGAGTTGCTTCAGCATGTCCTCATCTTTCTACTTCCACTATTTGGAAAGGCATTGTAGATCATCTCATGATGGAAAAGGATGCCATGAAAAGAAACTATGAAAGAAAGATCAAAAGATTTCGTAAGAAGTATCAACTTGGAGTTGGGTCATCATCAGATATGATTCCATAAACCTAACTTCTTGCCTATTATGTTTTAGGATTGTTGAGATTGTATTTCAGACTGTAATCCTTCCCATCATTAATAAAATAAGATTTTCAGTATTTCAAAATGTGTTATTTCCTTTATGATATTTGCAGTTTGCTTTATATCTTGAAGTTCCTTGAAAACTTTGCATTTGCATATCATGCATCATGTTGCATCTTGGTTTTGCTTTGTGTGAGTTTGCTAGGTGTCATATTTCTTCCTTTTCTTGGTCTTCGCTCAGAAAAGCTGTGTCACGAGTACAACACTCATGCTAATCAACAGTAGAAGATGTATCTTTTAGATCAAGAGAATCATGAACTCCATGAGGAAGTGAATACTTTGAGGGATAGTTTGGAAATACTCTCTACTATGATGGAAGCTCTGGAGGCTGCTCAAAATCAACCTCCTCCTCCTTAGACTCCACTTAAGAGGACTGTGATTTCTGAAATCACTCTTACATCCATTTCTGTGGCTCCGTTCAGTGTCCCGCAGCACCAAATGCCTCATAGTTTCCCTTGGGATATGTCTCCTAACTTAATGCCAGAAGGATATCAACCAACTGTGAAGTTCCCGTTGCTCAACCCGTTATGTTTGTACCACCTCCTGTGGTCCATGATACTCCTTATGTGGAAGAACCTGTTTTCCATGCTGATCAGAGTGAAAGTGTTGGTGTCTATGAAAGGATGAATGAATTTCAAGATTAGTTTCAAGCAATGCAAAATGAGATTAAATCTATGAGGGGAAAAGAATTGTTTGGAAAGAACTCTCGTGATCTTTGCTTAGTTCCTAATCTAAAGATCCCTCATAAGTTCAAAGTACCATATTTCGAAAATATAAGGGAAAATCTTGTCCTTTGAGCCACTTTGTGATGTATGCTCGCAAGATGTCAACTCAAAATGATAACCATCAACCGTTGATTCATTACTTTCAAGATAGTTTGACCGATGCTGCTTTGAAGTGGTACATGGGACTTGATAGCACCTAGATCCTTACTTTCAACGATCTAGGAGAAGCTTTTGTTCGTCAATACAAATATGTGTTAACATGGTGTTGAACCGAGATCAACTCCATGCTATGTCCCAAAAGGATAAGGAAACTTTCAAATAGTATGCGCAAAGATGACGCGAGATAGTCGTGCAAGTCAGTCCTCTGTTAGAAGAGAAAGAGATGACAAAGCTTTTCTTGAAGACGTTGGGTCCATTTTACTATGACATAATGGTTGCAAGTGCTCCTAGTGATTTTACCGAGATGGTAAACAAGGGGATGGGAATAGAAGAGGGATTTCGTGAGGGACGATTGGTGAAAAAGAGTGGTTCATCTGGAAATTCTAAGAAATATGGGAATGGTTTGTCCAAAAAGAAGGAACATGATGCTAATGATATTTCATAAGAAAAGCATAAGAGATCCCCTAGAAGTAATCAACGTCATCATCATGTGGCGTCAATTGTTCAAGTAGCACCAAATTATCAACCACGTTTTCAACAACGTACTCATCAACAAAATCATCAACAAAACCGTGTCCAAAGACAAGTGCAATTTGATCCAATTCTGATATTCTATGCGGAATTATATCCTGCTTTGATACAAAAGAATTTGATACAGACTAAGACTCCACCAGCTATCCTAAAGGAACTTCCATGGTGGTATAAATATGATCGTCATCGTGCACTCCATCAAGGTGCACCCGGTCATGACATTGAAAACTGAGGTGAAAAGACTAATGCAAAGCGGTATTTTGTCTTTTGAAGACTCTGGTCCTAATGTGCAAGCCAATCCATTGCCTAAACATGGTGGTGCAACTGTGAATATGGTTGAGGAATATCCTGGAAAGTACCATGTCTTTGATGTCAATATGATTAAAAGATCCTTGGTCGAGATACATGCAACTTTGTGTGAGCAGAGTCATTACGAGCACGATCATGTTTCTTGTCGTATCAGTTCAAGAAACCCTCGAGGGTGTGCTATGGTAAAGAGAGGTTTACAAGGGATGCTAGATGAAAATCTTATTCAGATTACCAGAGATAGAGATGAATATGAGTATGGTGTGAATGTCATAGTCCCCCATTTCAATATCCCTGAACCAGTTGTGATTGCCTACAATAGTCAAAAGCATGTCATTTCTCCTCTGGTTATTCGCCTGGCGGGTCCTACACCCTATGAATCTGACAGAGTTGTTCCTTACAAATACAATACTACAATGTTGGAATATGGAAAGGGAGTTCCCGTCCATTTTCTTTCTTCTGTTGTGAATATTGATGATGTAAGTGATGCAATCTGAAGTGGTCATGTATTTGCTTCTATGCCCCCTAAAACAATTAAGGATACTTCGGTGGGTAAGCAAGCTCAGGTGGAAACTCCTATTGTGCAGTCTGGCTAGTCCAGTGGTGTAAACCAGAAATCTGATCATAATGAAGTACTGAAGTTGATTAAGAGAAGAGAATATAACTTGGTTGATCAATTATTGCACACCTCGTCCAAAATATCTGTGTTATCTTTGCTGATGAATTTAGAAGCCCACAGAGAGGCTTTGCAGAAGGTCTTGGAGCAAGCCTATGTAGATCATGATGTAAATATTGGTCAATTCGATGGCATTGTAGCCAACATTACTGCATGTAACAACCTAAGCTTTAGTGATGAAGAATTTCTTGAGCAAGGGAGGAACCATAATTTGGATTTGCATATTTCCATGAATTGCCAAGAAGATGTTTTGTCCAATGTGCTGGTTGACACCGGCTCTTCTCTGAATGTTATGCCAAAGTCTACTCTGTCCAAGCTCTCTTATCAGGGTTCTCCGATGAGGTATAGTGGGGTTGTTATGAAAGCCTTTGATGGCTCGAGGAAAACTGTGATTGGAGAAGTTAATCTCCCGTTAAAGATAAGTCCATGCTCATTTCACATTACGTTTCAAGTGATAGACATTCATCCCGCCTATAGTTGTCTCCTAGGTCATCCATGGATTCACGAAGCTGGGGCAGTGACGTCAACCCTCCATCAGAAGTTAAAATCTGTGAAAAACGGAAAGTTAGTGATTGTGGGTGGAGAACAGGCCATGTTGGTAAGTCATCTTTCTTCATTCTCATATATTGATGCCAACAAAGTTGTGGGAACTCCATTCCAAGCTCTTTATGTCGTTGATGTAAGACCCCAATTTTGACCGTAAGATCCCTCATGCAATTTCATCATATGCATAAGCATTGGGATCATACCTTGGCATCCTCCTTACCCCTTTTCATTGGGTTTGTTTTGGGAGAGATCACCAAGCACTTTGTGATTATATCATACTTGTATATTATCATTTCACTAACCAAAATACCAAAAATATGTCTTTGCATCTAACTCTTTTTGTAGGTAGGGCATGATCTCATTGATTCATTGATCATATCTAGGGTTTGAAGACCCTCATGAACAAAGAGCACAACCAAGAATTGATTCAAGAATGGTTACAATCATCATATGTAAGTCCCAATGTTCTCTACATGTTATATTGATCAAGTTTTCTTCAAGAGTTTGGGGGTGATTTGCCTTGGAAACCCTAGTTTGACTGGGTGTCTTGAGTAACTTCTCCAACAAGCTATCTCACCAATTGATCAAATTTCTCAAGGGACACTTCATATTTCATCATCTTATGCATATGTGATCTACCATGATCCAAGAAAGTCAAGAGAATTGGAAGTTAGCAAGTTGGTTGATGGTGGTTGGCCAGATGGATTCATCTGATCAAAACTGGGTCTCCCTAGACCATATCTCCTACAATTTTCACCATATGAAAATGATTCCAAGAGAAACCTTACTCTAAATGATATTATAAACAACTTTCATGTTGATACCTAGAGCTAGTTTTGCTTGGAAAATTAATTTCTATGTTGAAACATTATAGGTCATTTTGTCTAAACCCTAATTTGAAAGTCAACTTCCCAAGGCCATAACTTACTCAATTTTTATGAGATGAAAGATTTCCAAGTTTCACAATCAAATTCAATTTGTCTACTTGAACGTTTATGTTTGGAGTTAGAGCTAATTCAACTTCTTTGAACATGTGATATGAGGCTACATTATAGGTCACTTTTGACCTATACCATTGATCAAGTGATTTTTCCAAACTTCAAAAATGCATAACTCTATCATTTCAAATTCAAATGACATGAAATGGGTGATCATTTTTAAGGTCTTTGAGAGAGATACAACTTTTATGAAGACATTTTTCTCATTTGAAGCTCCCATAAAAAGTTAAGCAAGATGGAATATTGAGACATTTGGCTTGACACTTAGAAATTTTTTGATATGTCAAATTTTTTCAAATTTCCACCTCAAATATCTCCAAGTTCCAAGCTCCAAATGAAAAATTGTTCAACATCAAACTTGTTCCTCTTGATCTCACCTTTCTAAATAGCTCAAATTCATTCATTTTGGATGAGAAATGCATAGGTTGCGCATGGCTTAAACAGACTGATATCATTTGGCATGAATCAATCTTCAAGTGACAATGCACATGTACGTTGCAATCCGATCCATCTTCAAAGCATCTGATCTTCAATTTGGACTTTCAAACCATAATTCCATTGGCCTATGTGCGCCCATGCAGTATGGCATCATCATTTTACCAAATTTGGAAAGTGGAAAGAGTGTGCAAATATCATTTGATTTCCCTATAAATTGAGGCCCTTATGCTCAGAAATCACACACATTGCGCCAGCTTTGAATCTCCATTGAAAACCTTTCACTCTAAGAGGATAACCCTGATAAATTCATTTGAATTTGAGCTTGAATCTCCACTGTTTTGGAATTCAATTCTCCAGGAGTCCATTGCTTCTAAACCTTTCCATTCCTCTCCGGCAAGCAAGTGAAGTGAAGCCAAGCACGATTCATATCAAGATCTAGCAAGCTCAGACCTCCATTGAAGGTAATTTGCAGAAATTTTAAACTCTTCGATTCTCTTAAATTGTTGCTCAGTTCCATTGATTCTTGAGTTTGTCGCAGCCTGAAAAATACAGGGGTGCGAAAAAACAACCGGCGAGAAGAAAATGACAGAAGAGTCGCCACCGTGCGTTATTTATCCCAAAGGAGGGAAAGGAAACGCTCGAAGTAAACCTGGAGAAAGGAAAGGAAAAGACAAGGTCTCGCAACCAAATCTTGGGTTCGGGAGTCGGTTATGCGAAGGGAAGGTATTAGCACCCCTACGCATTCGTAGTACTCTACGGGATCCACTCTTGTTGTTTCTTGTCTAAAGGGTGTGTGTTTATCTAATGTACTATTTACTAAAAGAAAGGGTCAAAGAAAATGACTCGCACGGATGTCGCATCCATTGCATACGTATCTCATTTGAATATGAGAATCAGAGTCTTCGTAGCTCGGGTACCTATGGGTTAAAGAGGAGTGTGCTCGCTAAGACGTTGCGTCTTATGCCTACGTATCTCATCGGGAATGAGAATCAGAGCAAAACGTAGTTCAGCTAACTACGGGAACAAAGGTCTCGATTGCAACTAGGGCAAGAGAAAGGGAAGGTCTCGATCGCAACGAGGGTGAGAGAAATGATCGCAACAAGGGCGAAAGCAAACAAAGATTAGTTGTTAGTCGTTAGTCAAACTCGGCAAGACATCGCATCTTGTGCCTACGTATCTCATCTGAACATGAGAATCAGAGTTGCCGTAGTTCGGCTCACGCACGCCGAAACAAACACACGCACAGACGCTGAGACGTCAAAACAAACACACAAACAGGCAAACATGGAACCCGAACGCCAATCGCTGGATTTACATCAGCTTCCGAACCAAACAAAACCAAACTGGAAACCAGATGCCACTTGATGGACTTATACCGGACTCCAAGCACACCACAAGAGGATATGGAATGCCAATTGCTGGGCTTACATCCATCTCCTACACACACAAGAAGAAACAAACAACAAGTTACTAAGGAGTCGGGAACTCGAGCCTAGCAACTGTCAAGCAAACACACGCAAAAAGAAAAAGAGTGCCCAGAGAGATCTCGTACGACCTCCTGCCTACGTACCTCATCTGGTATGAGGATCAGAGCAATGTAGTTCCCCTACATAGGGATTGCCATCTGAATATGGGCTTACAAAGGAGGACACCAGTTGTGTCAAAGGAGAGTGGGCGATGTGTTCACGTCCTAGCAGTAGGTGTCGCAGCTCGCTGAATCGAGTCTTAGGCAGTTACCTCTTTGCAATAGGACAGACTACATGCCAAAAGATCGGAGACGCTCGGAAAGGTCTAGAAGTGGGGGAGCTCTGCCCTAGAGTTGTCATGCAATGTGTACTTAAGTGTTTAGGATTTACAAATGGGAATATCTACCTAATGTTAGCATGCAAAGAAATATGGGAATTCTACCTATGTTATCATACAAAAGGATATGGGAATCCTACCTATGTTATCATACAAAAGGTTCTATCTAATGGGTGCTACCTAATCGGAACAAGGATCGACGAATGGAGCAAGGAGAAGTGTTAGGGATAAGGGTAGATGGCGATGCATGAAGCAATCGACTTACAAGGTTGATGGCGATGCATAAAGCAGTCGACTTACAAAAGGGTGGATGAATACGTGCTGGTTCTGTTAGGTTTTGAAAAAATGATTACTCGACGTTGGATCGAGGTTTTGATCTTGCTTTGAAATGGTTATCGAATGTTCATTTTAATTCTTGTATTAACAGATGGATAAAGAATGAAAGAATAAATATTATACATTTCATGGGAGAGGGATACATTTGTTATGAATGGGGATTGTTCATGGCAAACAAACAATAATAATACATGCCTCATACACCATACAAGTAGGCCACAGTTAATCAAACAAGTAAGATATAAACAAGTATATAATCGAATCAAATAATCAAAGAATGAAATAATGAAGCATTAAACAATGTATGAGTGTAAGTGCAAGGGACATGTCTCATTGTAAGGAAGCCCAAGAGTAAGCTATGTGAGGTTGATGGCGATGCTTAAAAAGCAATCGACTTACAAGGGTATGGAAAAATGGGCTCGATATTAAATCGAGAAAAATATGATTTTTATAGTTTTTTTTAAAATGGTTTTGAATTAAATTAAAAGACAACAACTTTGCATTATTAACAAATGAAACTATGAGTATAACATAAAAAGAAAATGTTAAAAGAAATAAAATACTAAAATAAAATGCTAAAAGGAAAAAATAAATAAAATAAAATAACATACTAAACCAAAAAAATACTACATATGAGTATTGAACCCACCCCACTCAAAACTAGAATACTGTCCTTCCCCAACAGACCACTCATGATTATCTGCTACTGTGATGCTACGTTAAATATATAAACCGGGATAAAAATGAAATAAAAAAAGATTAAGATAAAAAATAAAAAGAACAATAAAAGAAAATACTAACATATAAACATTTTTGTATTTTTTTTATCTCTGTTAAAACGAATTAAATTAAATTAAAAATTAAAAGAAAAGAAAAAAAAGAATGGAAACGAAGAAACAGAAGCTCGTCTTCCTTCACCCTCTCCCCAACCTCACGAACTCACCCTTTCCACCCAACGACAATCTCGTACGAAACTCGCCTTTCTCGTCCCTCTTACGAAATCGCTCATCAACGAAACCTCTCATGCTTTCAAACTCAAAGAAGCAAACTCTCTCAACTCTCACGACATTCAATCAACAAGCATATGAGAAGGATCAAAAGGAAAGAAAGAGAAGTACTTACAAAGTGTCACGGCGGTGGTGGTGAAGGACGCGAAGAAGCTGGCCTCCAGGTAATCGATTTGGATTTTAGGTTTTCTTTGTTTTTTCTGATTTTTCCGCCTCTAAAACCCCCCTTCTGTTGTTAATTCCTCTTCTCCTTTTTATCCTCTGCTGATTAGGGTTTCAAAAGGTCTTTGTTGTTCAAAAAAAAGTAAATTTGCAAACCCCTTTTGGTGTTCTCAGGATCAAATTGCCTGTTTGATGCTAGGTTAGAAACGGTATTTTGAGCTCATGCTTTCTTCCTTGAACTTTATCTCTATTCCCATTTGGGAATTTTCTGACTTTTGCACTTTGACTGTTGGCTAATTAACTTTACCTTTTTACTGCAGTGAAAATGGTGTCTGATGAATTTCAATTTTGGTTCTTCAGCTTGTTAATCTCAACCTTTCTTTCGCAGGGTGATGTGAATGATATGCAACCTTGCTAATCTCGACCAGCTTCTTCTGCCATGGCCACTTACATGGTGAGTTTTTCGACTGTCAGTTGATGTACCATGCCAAGTTTGTCATTTTAGGTGTTGTGTGGTGTTGGTTTCATATTGTAGTGACAACTTGTGTTTTGTTATGACTTTAACTTGTTTGTGCATGAACTGCTGCCAGGGTCTTGAATGGAACATACACATCTCTGTCACACAATGGTTCTGCATAATTTGCATTATGTCAACTTTGAATGTTACCAGGATTTTCTTGAACAAACATGGGCCTGACTGGTATGTAATGTCTTGAATTATGCATTGCTCATTGAAGTCTTGACTTAGTCTAGTATGACAGATTCTTATGGCCTAAACTGGTGGAATGAATGAGATAGTTCAGGACATGTCTCAGGATGCTTGGACCCTAACTTACCCTTGAATTTTAGTAGTTTCATGGTAATTCTTCCACTTGACATGTCTAAATAGTGCTGCAGGTTCTTGGAGCTTGTTAATGGTTTGCTGACAGTAGGATGATGATGCAGAATGTCTTGAATATGGCTTTTGCAACTGGACTGTTGTATGATGTTGTGCTTCTACAGATAAGTACCATCGTGGTTTGGTTTTGTAAGGTTGTTTGCATGATGAACATGATTGTTGTTGTTTGCTGCAGGTTATATCACAATTCTTGGTTGGCTCAAGGAAAGGCAATGATATGCAGTAGGTTTGGTGTGAGAATGCCATGGTGAGGTCAGGCAAATGCAAAGTGTTATGGCTCTTATAAGGCATGTAGGACGATCATGAGGTATCTATTATTGAACTGAAATATAATGCCCTGATGTGGCTGGAGTTTGGTTCATTAATGCAGGATGGTTTGATACATGTGTGCAGGTCCTGTCTGGTAGCAAGGCCCCATCTGGATTAATGCAGCAAGGTAGTGTCATGGTGCATTGATGTTTCACTGTAGCTAATACCTTGCAGGGCGGTTTGTTTGCACTATAACCTGACTGCAGTACTGTTTGCTGTTGAAGGCAAGCCAACATGTTTAGGTTTCCAATGCCCTGTACTTTAGTTGTTTTGGTTTAGCTCCATGTTACGCATGACTGAGTTTGTCATTTGTGTTGCATGACAGGAGTTTGTATTCAGTGGCTTGCATCAATGTTGCTCTGCAGTTGGTGGATTGGTTCCATGTTGTAGCACATGGCTGTTATAGAAGTAGGCACTCGTGGACTTGCAGTAGGTATTGAGGACCATGATTGTCATGTTTTGTAGCAGGTCTGGAGTAGTGTGTTATGCAGATGAGATTTGATAGCATTGCTTTATGGATGTTTTGCTCCCTCATGTCGTTTGTGCCAACATCATTGCAGTCAATGCCAAAGTGAGGATAATTATCCTTTATTTGTTGAGACTTCACAGTAGATAATGTTTCGATTGGTTGGAGACCACTATTTTCAGCAAGGGCCATAGGGATAGATTCCAAAGCATCCCCAAAGGCTCTAATGGCATACTGTTCTACTCCAGGATATTTGTCAGCAGCTGCTTCGACAGCAATAGAGCATGCAATCTCAGCCGAACCACCACCATACACAATTGAGTTATTGCGAATAAGATTCCTGGCCACACATAGTGCATCGTGAATACTGCGCTTTGTCTCTTCAATGATCATTTTGTTACCTCCACGAATGAATATTGTCACAACCCTTGAATTAGCACAGTGCTCAATGTACATCATCCGGTCTTTAGTTGTTCCAAATGCTTTCTCTCTGACGATACCAGCCTTCCCTAACTTTTCTGCAGTTAATTCCTGGAACCTGGGAACAGTTCTTCCACCTGTTGCTATGGCAATCAATTCCAACTCAACACCACCAACCCACCTAACAGCTGGCAAGTTCCTGTGCATCAAGAGATGATTTGCTTCATCATCAAAACCCCATTGGCAAATAACAAGGGTTGCGCCCACATCCTTGCATTGTTGAACCGTGTCATCAAAATATTTCTGCTCCTGCTTCCTTAAAGTCTGAAACTTCTCCACTGTGTCAATATCAACCTTATGCTTGGTTTTTGGCTTTGGTCTGTGCAGGTTAGGTGTTGCAGCAGGTTGGTATAGCAGGGCAAATGCAGCATGATGGAAGTTAATTGACAAAGCAAGATTCCAAAGGTTCAAGGTGTGACCATGTTGACATTAAAGTGAAGAAGCCAAGCACAAATGGTTAAACCAAAGATCACATGGAAATGGATAATGGAATGAGAGTTATGGCCATCCATTTAGTGATTAGGGATGACCAATGGCATAGGGTTGACTTTGGTCAAAGTTGACCAAAAAGTCAACTGTTGACCAAAGTCAACAATTGGTTAAAATTCAATTTTATTTGCATTTTTCTTGTAAATGGACAAATGATCGATGATTGTGGTGAAAATTAAGGCTTTTGGGTTTTGGGTGACTTTGGTCAATGTTGACCAAAAAGTCAACTGTTGACCAAAGTCAACAATTGGTCAAAATTGTCAAGACTTGAACCCCTTTTTTTTTATGTAGAATCAAATGTGATGGTTTAGAATGATGTGAAATGAATTGAAATGGTTTGAAATTTGTTTTACAATTGGTTTATTTTATGACTTGAATGCTTGACTTTGAAAAGAACATGACTTAACTGGTAGTATGTGTTAACAAGGCCATGAAATGATGGTATAAGATTAGGATTTGAAAGGGATATTCATGAATCAAGTGGCACGATTGGCAATTGGCTTGTGACACAAGAAGCATTGTTGTTTGGATGACCAAGACCGTATGTGCATTAACAACACCATGACTTTGGACCAAGACCAATCCTCATGTAAAACCAAAGTTAGGTTAGGCCAAGCATGCTAAACAAAAATAAAAAACATAAAAATTCAGGACCAAAATCGGGGTATGACAGTTGCCCCTATTTAAGCGTCTTCAACTAGAGAATATGAAGCAGGACGTTCTTCATATGATCATATTGGGAGATGGTTAAATACTAATAAGACCCGGATTTTGATCCTGAATCCCTATGAAACAATTAACAATGCCTGTCAGAATCGGCAAAGAAGCAATCTCGAAAGAAGAATCCGTCTGGTACGATGAAAATCGGCCTGAGTACCGAAACAGAAAGTTGACCTGGATACCAAAATAAATGGTAACACAGGAATACCCATGGCCTGAACGCCGCACATTAGTCTGAACACTAAGCATCGGAATATGAGAGTATCAATGTTGGTCTGATCACCGGAAATCTGGTCTGAACACCACTTCGATCTGGAAATCGAAAAACTGGCCTGAATGCCACAAGTACTTCGACTTGAACGTCGGAAACTTCTTCGATCTGAAAATTGGAAACTGGCCTGAATGCCACTTCGGTCTGGATACCGAAAACTGGCCTGAATGCCACAAGTACTTCGACCTAATCGTTGGAAACTTCTTCGATCTGAATATCGGAAAAACTGGCCTGAATGCCACTTCGGTCTGGATACCGGAAACTGGCATGAATGCCACAAGTTGCATCAACCTGCATGTCGGAAACTTCTTCGATCTGAAAATCGGAAAAACTGGCCTGAATGCCACTTCGGTCTGGATACCGGAAAAAACTAGCCTGAATGCCACTTCGGTCTGGATACCGGAAAAACTGGCCTGAATGCCACTTCGGTCTGGATACCGGAAAAAACTGGCCTGAATGCCACTTCGGTCTGGATACCGGAAAAAACTGGCCTGAATGCCACTTCGGTCTGGATACCGGAAAAACTGGCCTGAATGCCACTTCGGTCTGGATACCGGAAAACTTCACGCCTGTCAGCATCGACAGAAATAGGGAAAATGATAATTGAGGCGGCACGTGGGCCAACGACCCATGCTGGGGATAATAAGTCATGAACAACCTTCAGTCTGAGCACTGGAAACAAACTTCTGGCTTGTCACTTGGGATGCCGAGAATGTTTTATGCTTACATGCGTATGTTTGAATTTTTCAATGGCGTAATGCTCCATGAGAATGGAAATGCTACGCGATTTGGGAGGATGCAATGCAATATGATTCTACATGCAGGGATGCGAAATGCTGGGGAAAATGCCAAGCTGAAGCAAGGAATCCCGTTGGGGAAATGATTATAATCTTCCGGACCCTGGCACTACTGTTGGAGATGCACAACATAATGAACTATGTGGGGAAATGACCGGCCGCGCGGTGCTCTGGCAATGGTGAGATACCGAGACTCTGACTGGGGAGAGAACGGCGCTGGAAACCTGTTGTTGGGGGAAGCGATAGTGGTTCTGGAAACCATAATCTACGAGAGATGACTCAGCAGGGGGAGGCAAACACCGATACGGTACCGAGGTTATGCTTCCAGGAAAGAGATCATCGATCTGGGATTGAAAACATCGATCTGGCATCGAACTCCGAGGAGCAGCTGCTTCTGCTGGGAAGATACAGTCTGGCACTGTCAACTCCGCTGGGGATATACAGTCTGGCACTGTCAACTCCGCTGGGGATATACAGTCTGGCACTGTCAACTCCGCTGGGGATATACAGTCTGGCACTGTCAACTCCGCTGGGGATATACAGTCTGGCACTGTTAACTCTACTAGGGATATACAGTCTGGCCCTGTTAACTCTACTAGGGATATACAGTCTGGCACTGTTAACTCTACTAGGGAGTGTATAGTCTGAAACAACCACTTGGGGAGTACAGTGGTGAGAACCTGCTGGGGATTGAAGAATCCAACACTCTGATCAGCTCTGCAGGGATAAGACACCGGATTCGTCTGTTGGCGACTTCACTGGGGAAGATATTCACGATCATCTGCAGGGGATTTTAAGGAAATGCCCCGAGGGTATCTGTTCTGAATAGACGATCCAAAGCACTTAAAATTTACAGCAATTTTAAATGTTTATTAAGCATGTACCTGTAAAGCCCTTATGTGTCATGATGCAATGTTTATCAAAAATTCGGACGTCATTTTTGCAAACAAAATAGTAAAATGAAAATGAAAACAGAGATATGCTGAGTAACATGATTTTATTGATTGAATAGCCTCTGAATAGGCATTTACATCAGGAAGCAATCCCTGGAAAGAGGTAATCGCAAAACAAGAATTAATCTAATGGCAATGTGAAATGGATTTCTATTGGGTTCCAATTCTGCTATGACCCGCTCGTCTTCAAGATCTTCCAGATGATCAGCCTTCTGAAAAGGTGATTAGATTGTTTTCTTCCTTTTGAAAGTTTCCAGTCATCGACACAAGATGAGATTCAGAACTAACTCAGAACGCAGTCATTCACTTAATCCCTAACTTTTGCCTGGATCGCCCTTTCGGGTTTTCAATCCACCGGGATACCCATTTTTGCCTAAGTTGCCTTTTCAGGTTTTCAACTTACCGGGTGTACAATCTTTTAATTTTAGTCCCTAACTTTTGCCTGAACCTTTTCATTTTCTTGGTTCGTCGGGATGCCCATTTTTGCCTGGACAGTTCTTTTTACTGTCCAGCGGGTCTATCTCATGCGAAGTATTTTTTAACTGCGTCTGAGTTTACCGGGGAAGTGAAGTCTTCACCATCCATCGTTGCAAGCATTAAGGCCCCACCATCGAAAACCTTGGTGACGATATACGGTCCCTCATAGTTAGGAGTCCACTTGCCCCTGTGATCTGTCTGAGGAGGAAGGATCCTTTTCAACACTAAATCTCCAACTTGGAAACATCGAGGACGCACTTTCTGGTCAAAGGCTCTCTTCATCCGACTCTGATACAACTGCCCATGACAAATGGCTGCCATTCGCTTCTCTTCGATAAGACTCAACTCATTGAACCTTGTCCGAATCCATTCAGCTTCATCTAGCTTGACATCCAACAGGACTCTTAGAGAAGGAATCTCCACTTCAACAGGTAGGACTGCTTCCATACCATACACAAGGGAGTAAGGGGTTGCCCCGGTCGATGTACGTACTGAAGTGCGGTACCCATGCAAGGCGAAGGGTAGCATCTCATGCCAGTCTCTGTACGTAACGACCATCTTCTGCACAATCTTCTTTATGTTCTTATTGGCTGCCTCAACAGCACCATTCATCTTAGGATGATAGGGGGAAGAATTGTGATGCTGAATGTTGAAGTTCTGGCACAACTCCTTCATCATTTTGTTATTGAGATTGGAACCATTATCAGTAATGATTCTCTCGGGAATCCCATAGCGACAAATGATTTCTTTCTTGATGAAACGGGCAACCACATGTCTGGTGACATTCGCGAATGATGATGCTTCGACCCACTTGGTGAAATAGTCGATGGCAACAAGGATGAAGCGATGCCCATTGGAAGCAGTCGGCTCAATCTTTCCAATCATGTCAATGCCCCACATTGCAAACGGCCACAGCGAAGACATCACATTCAGAGGATTCGGCGGTACATGCACCTTATCAGCATAAATCTGGCATTTATGACACTTCCGAGCATACTTGAAACAATCTGATTCCATGGTCATCCAATAATAACCCGATCTCAACAATTTCTTAGCCATTGCATGTCCGCCGGCATGAGTACCGAAGGAACCTTCATGAACTTCCTGCATTAACATGTCCGCCTCGTGTCTGTCCACGCATCTGAGCAAAACCATGTCGAAGTTCCTCTTATACAGCACATCGTCTTTGTTCAAGAAGAAACTGCCTGCCAATCTTCTCAAAGTCTTTCTGTCATTGTTGGATGCCCCTGCAGGGTACTCTTGATTCTTCAGAAAACACTTGATATCATGATACCAAGGCTTGTCATCGACTACCAGTTCAGCAGCAAACACATATGCGGCCCTGTCAAGGCGCATCACATCGATCCTGGGAGCATGGTTCCAGCGAATTACCCTGATCATGGAGGATAGAGTAGCAAGTGCGTCTGCCATCTGGTTCTCATCACGAGGTATATGATACAATTTTACTGTTGTGAAGAAAGTCAACAGTCTTCTCGTGTAATCTCTGTAGGGGACCAGAGTGGGCTGGAGAGTATTCCAATCACCATTCACTTGATTGATCACCAGAGCTGAATCTCCGAAGATGTCCAAAGTCTTGATTCTCAAATCAATGGCTTGCTCAATACCCAAGATACAAGCCTCGTACTCAGCTTCATTATTTGTGCACTCAAAAGTCAAACGAGCGGTGAAAGGTATGTGGGCACCTTTCGGAGTAGTAATAACAACGCCAATTCCACTTCCTCTAGCATTGACAGCCCCATCAAACAACAAAGTCCACTTTTCGTTTGGATCAGGTCCCTCCTCAACAACTGGCTCTTCACAGTCTTTCATCTTGAGGAACATGATGTCTTCATCAGGGAATTCAAACTTCATCGGCTCATAATCATCAATCGACTGCTCGGCAAGGTAGTCTGACAGAATACTACCTTTGATGGCCTTCTGTGACGTGTACTGAATATCATACTCTGTTAAAATCATTTGCCAACGAGCGACCCTTCCGGTGAGAGCTGGCTTCTCGAATATGTATTTCACTGGATCCATCTTAGAAATCAACAAGGTAGTATGGTTCAACATATACTGCCTCAGTCGGCGAGCAGCCCAGGCCAAAGCACAACAAGTTTTCTCAAGCTGCGAATATTTGATTTCACAGTCGGTAAACTTTTTGCTAAGGTAGTATATGGCATGCTCTTTTCGACCAGACTCGTCATGCTGTCCCAATACACACCCCATCGAGTTCTCGGTCACTGACAGGTACATTATCAGAGGTCTCCCAGGAACTGGAGGTATAAGGATTGGAGGTTTCTGTAGATACTCTTTTATCTTCTCGAAATCCCTTTGACAATCTTCATTCCACCTGATAGCCTGATCTTTCCTCAGCAATTTGAAAATTGGCTCACACGTGGTTGTTAGGTGAGAGATGAACCTTGCAATGTAGTTCAACCTCCCTAAGAAACTACGGACTTGCTTCTCTGTTCTTGGCTCTGGCATTTCCTGTATCGCTTTTACTTTGTCGGGATCCACCTCAATCCCTTTTCCGCTAACGATAAAACCCAGCAATTTTCCCGATCTCACCCCGAAAGTGCACTTGTTCGGGTTAAGTCTCAGTTTGAATTTCCTCAAACGCTCAAACAGTTTCTGCAAATTCACCAAATGTTCTTCTTCTGTCTGAGATTTGGCAATCATATCATCCACATAAACCTCGATTTCATGATGAATCATATCATGGAATAGAGTCACCATAGCTCGTTGATATGTTGCCCCAGCGTTTTTCAGACCAAACGGCATCACTTTATAGCAGAAGGTCCCCCATGGGGTTATGAAAGTTGTCTTCTCCATGTCTTCTGGTGCCATCTTGATTTGGTTATAGCCAGAAAAGCCATCCATGAAGGAGAATACCGAGAACTGAGCTGTGTTATCCACCAAAACGTCGATGTGAGGTAATGGGAAATCATCTTTAGGGCTAGCTCTGTTCAGATCCCGGTAGTCGACACACATCCGTACCTTTCCATCCTTCTTAGGTACTGGAACGATGTTTGCGACCCATGGCGGATAATTGGTAACCGCTAGGAACCCTGCATCCAACTGTTTCTGCACTTCTTCCTTTATCTTGACAGCCATCTCTGGTCTTGTTCTTCTGAGCTTCTGCTTGACCGGAGGACAACCCTCTTTGAGAGGTAAACGGTGTACCACAATGTCTGTGTCAAGCCCTGGCATATCCTGATAAGACCAAGCGAAGACGTCAACATACTCTTGCAACAGTTCAATCAACCCCTTCTTCACATCATCTTCCAAAGTAACCCCTATCTTGATTTTTTTCTTGACGTCCTCGGTGCCAAGATTAATCACTTCAGTAGCCTCTTGATGTGGTTGAATGACCCTTTCCTCTTGCTTTAACAGCCTGGCAAGTTCTTCAGGGAGTTCACAGTCTTCATCACCCTCTTCTTCAGCTTGGAAGATTGGGTTTTCGAAGTCGAAGCGAGCCATAGCAGAATCATTATCAATAGGATCCGGTGATGTGCATCTGCATGAGTGATGGTATGTGCTTATGAGTGTGAACAGTGAGTGAAAACTAGACAAAACATTGCCAAATATTTTTATTCTTTTGAAATTTTGAAAACTGTAAAAATAGAAAAACAGTGAACAAAACATTTGAATGCAAAAGACGTCCTTCATTTATGATAAACAATGCAGGTATCCATATAGATGAGCCCTACAATGAGTCATTACGCCCTGGGCGGAACGTAAGACTTGGACATGCATGAATAAACAAAGAAAAATTACTCCTCTAGAAGAGTGACTTGGACAATTTCCTCGGAAGACCAATTGTTGATGACTTCACCAGGGATCCTCGGACGCACCCAGTTGTCGATGTCGCAATCACTATCTCCATTTTCATCGTTGATCGCAGAGATCTGGCCATATTGGATGACGCCAGCACTAGAGAAAGTAATCGGCCCCTGACGAGTCTGAAGTGCTGAAGTTGTAGAAGTCAGCGCTGGTTGATACCCAATCCCGAACTTGTCGTCCTTCATTGGTAATTCCAACAGACGTCTCCAACCAGGAGCAACACCTGAATCCACCAAGGCTTGCGCCTGCTTGAAAGATGAGATAGGGGCTCCTGCTTTAGCCCCTTCCACCGGAGCTGCATCCTTGATCTGAACTGACTCAAAGGCCTGACAGAGAGTCTCTTGAATTTCACCTTCCACCTCTACATACTTGAATGTAGACAGGTTACTGACCAGGATGTCCTCCTCACCACAGACAGTGACAATTCTTCCATTGACTGGGAACTTGATCTTCTGATGCAGTGTTGAGGAGACTGCCCCAGCATTGTGGCATGTTATGGGATATGCAAATGCACCGACATGTTTATCAATTCCAAAAGGCATTCTACCCCCTTGATTCCAGTCTCACATTTGATAAACGGTGTAAGAAGAAAATCCCGACTAGAATCAAGAAGAAGATGTAAACCCCCTAGAAATGGATAAACATGTGTTAAATGATATGAATGCAAAATGATGTGATGCGATGCAGCGACATGGAAATCAGGACTGCTGTATCTGCTTGAACATCTGTCAGGTTGCACTGTCTGAAGAGAAACCCACTGAGGAATATAATACAAGACCAAAACTCTGCTCCAGAAAACCGGGTTGGTTGGAGGTTAAGGTTCCCTGAATTTAGCCCGCCCCTCACTGGTAGGTTCTAAGAACAGAAGTTTGTCAGCTTTAGTTCTTCAGTCGAGAATAATACGTTTACCACTGAAGGTTTGGCATTATTACGGGATAAAAGACCTCCACTGACTCCCCTCAACAGGATAACCTAAAGCAAGTTCCCAGTCTCGGGGTCCTCGGATTGAGCAGCGAGAATGCGCCCACCAGAGCTAACATAAACGCGTCTCGGAGGAGAGGCCTCGACTGAGTTCTTGGGAAATGGTCACCAGAGTCGACGATTTCTAAAGGAATATCTGTCGTTATGGAACACCCATAGGACAAAATATATCCAGCAGAAACCTCGTCTGGAATGTGGGTCTCATGAACGACTTAACGTAGCAACATACCACGCAAGCCTCATGACTATCCACTCTAACACCTATGTGTACACTCAAGCCTGGGTAGTGGGCTTATGTCTCATAGAACAGTCCCAACCCAACAAACAAACAACCCACAGAACCCACAGATACAACAAACATATGTACATGAATGCAATAAGGTAAAGCAGGTAAATGCTGAAAATAAATAACTGTACAAAAGAATAAACACCCAACAAACAAGAAACCTACAAAAGCTAGGAGGGACTCGCTTAGGGAAACCGGGTCCCCAGCAGAGTCGCCAGCTGTCGCAGCCTGAAAAATACAGGGGTGCGAAAAAACAACCGGCGAGAAGAAAATGACAGAAGAGTCACCACCGTGTGTTATTTATCCCAAAGGAGGGAAAGGAAACACTCGAAGTAAACCTGGAGAAAGGAAAGGAAAAGACAAGGTCTCGCAACCAAATCTTGGGTTCGGGAGTCAGTTATGCGAAGGGAAGGTATTAGCACCCATACGCATCCGTAGTACTCTACGGGATCCACTCTTGTTGTTTCTTGTCTAAAGGGTGTGTGTTTATCTAATGTACTATTTACTAAAAGAAAGGGTCAAAGAAAATGACTCGCACGGATGTCGCATCCATTGCATACGTATCTCATTTGAATATGAGAATTAGAGTCTTCGTAGCTCGGGTACCTATGGGTTAAAGAGGAGTGTGCTCGCTAAGACGTTGCGTCTTATGCCTACGTATCTCATCGGGAATGAGAATCAGAGCAAAACGTAGTTCAACTAACTACGGGAACAAAGGTCTCGATTGCAACTAGGGCAAGAGAAAGGGAAGGTCTCGATCGCAACGAGGGCGAGAGAAATGATCGCAACAAGGGCGAAAGCAAACAAAGATTAGTTGTTAGTCGTTAGTCAAACTCGGCAAGACATCGCATCTTGTGCCTACGTATCTCATCTGAACATGAGAATCAGAGTTGCCGTAGTTCGGCTCACGCACGCCGAAACAAACACACGCCCAGACGCTGAGACGTCAAAACAAACACACAAACAGGCAAACATGGAACCCGAACGCCAATCGCTGGACTTACATCAGCTTCCGAACCAAACAAACCCACACTGGAAACCAGATGCCACTTGATGGACTTATACCGGACTCCAAGCACACCACAAGAGGATATGGAATGCCAATTGCTGGGCTTACATCCATCTCCTACACACACAAGAAGAAACAAACAACAAGTTACTAAGGAGTCGGGAACTCGAGCCTAGCAACTGTCAAGCAAACACACGCAAAAAGAAAAAGAGTGCCCGGAGAGATCTCGTACGACCTCCTGCCTACGTACCTCATCTGGTATGAGGATCAGAGCAACGTAGTTCCCCTACATAGGGATTGCCATCTGAATATGGGCTTACAAAGGAGGACACCAGTTGTGTCAAAGGAGAGTGGGCGATGTGTTCACGTCCTAGCAGTAGGTGTCGCAGCTCGCTGAATTGAGTCTTAGGCAGTTACCTCTTTGCAATAGGACGGACTACATGCCAAAAGATCGGAGACGCTCGGAAAGGTCTAGAAGTGGGGGAGCTCTGCCCTAGAGTTGTCATGCAATGTGTACTTAAGTGTTTAGGATTTACAAATGGGAATATCTACCTAATGTTAGCATGCAAAGAAATATGGGAATTCTACCTATGTTATCATACAAAAGGATATGGGAATCCTACGTATGTTATCATACAAAAGGTTCTATCTAATGGGTGCTACCTAATCGGAACAAGGATCGACGAATGGAGCAAGGAGAAGTGTTAGGGATAAGGGTAGATGGCGATGCATGAAGCAATCGACTTACAAGGTTGATGGTGATGCATAAAGCAGTCGACTTACAAAAGGGTGGATGAATACGTGCTGGTTCTGTTAGGTTTTGAAAAAATGATTACTCGACGTTGGATCGAGGTTTTGATCTTGCTTTGAAATGGTTATCGAATGTTCATTTTAATTCTTGTATTAACAGGTGGATAAAGAATGAAAGAATAAATATTATACATTTCATGGGAGAGGGATACATTTGTTATGAATGGGGATTGTTCATGGCAAACAAACAATAATAATACATGCCTCATACACCATACAAGTAGGCCACAGTTAATCAAACAAGTAAGATATAAACAAGTATATAATCGAATCAAATAATCAAAGAATGAAATAATGAAGCATTAAACAATGTATGAGTGTAAGTGCAAGGGACATGTCTCATTGTAAGGAAGCCCAAGAGTAAGCTATGTGAGGTTGATGGCGATGCTTAAAAAGCAATCGACTTACAAGGGTATGGAAAAATGGGCTCGATATTAAATCGAGAAAAATATGATTTTTATAGTTTTTTTTAAAATGGTTTTGAATTAAATTAAAAGACAACAACTTTGCATTATTAACAAATGAAACTATGAGTATAACATAAAAAGAAAATGTTAAAAGAAATAAAATACTAAAATAAAACGCTAAAAGGAAAAAAAATAAAAAATAAAATAACATACTAAACCAAAAAAATACTACATATGAGTATTGAACCCACCCCACTCAAAACTAGAATATTGTCCTTCCCCAACAGACCACTCATGATTATCTGCTACTGTGATGCTACGTTAAATATATAAACCGGGATAAAAATGAAATAAAAAAAAGATTAAGATAAAAAATAAAAAGAACAATAAAAGAAAATACTAACATATAAACATTTTTATGTTTTTTTTATCTCTGTTAAAACGAATTAAATTAAATTAAAAATTAAAAGAAAAGAAAAAAAAGAATGGAAACGAAGAAACAGAAGCTCGTCTTCCTTCACCCTCTCCCCAACCTCACGAACTCACCCTTTCCACCCAACGACAATCTCGTACGAAACTCGCCTTTCTCGTCCCTCTTACGAAATCGCTCATCAACGAAACCTCTCACGCTTTCAAACTCAAAGAAGCAAACTCTCTCAACTCTCACGACATTCAATCAACAAGCATATGAGAAGGATCAAAAGGAAAGAAAGAGAAGTACTTACAAAGTGTCACGGCGGTGGTGGTGAAGGACGCGAAGAAGCTGGCCTCCAGGTAATCGATTTTGGGATTTTAGGTTTTCTTTGTTTTTTCTGATTTTTCCGCCTCTAAAACCCCCCCTTCTGTTGTTAATTCCTCTTCTCCTTTTTATCCTCTGCTGATTAGGGTTTCAAAAGGTCTTTGTTGTTCAAAAAAAAGTAAATTTGCAAACCCCTTTTGGTGTTCTCAGGATCAAATTGCCTGTTTGATGCTAGGTTAGAAACGGTATTCTGAGCTCATGCTTTCTTCCTTGAACTTTATCTCTATTCCCATTTGGGAATTTTCTGACTTTTGCACTTTGACTGTTGGCTAATTAACTTTACCTTTTTACTGCAGTGAAAATGGTGTCTGATGAATTTCAATTTTGGTTCTTCAGCTTGTTAATCTCAACCTTTCTTTCGCAGGGTGATGTGAATGATATGCAACCTTGCTAATCTCGACCAGCTTCTTCTGCCATGGCCACTTACATGGTGAGTTTTTCGACTGTCAGTTGATGTACCATGCCAAGTTTGTCATTTTAGGTGTTGTGTGGTGTTGGTTTCATATTGTAGTGACAACTTGTGTTTTGTTATGACTTTAACTTGTTTGTGCATGAACTGCTGCCAGGGTCTTGAATGGAACATACACATCTCTGTCACACAATGGTTCTGCATAATTTGCATTATGTCAACTTTGAATGTTACCAGGATTTTCTTGAACAAACATGGGCCTGACTGGTATGTAATGTCTTGAATTATGCATTGCTCATTGAAGTCTTGACTTAGTCTAGTATGATAGATTCTTATGGCCTAAACTGGTGGAATGAATGAGATAGTTCAGGACATGTCTCAGGATGCTTGGACCCTAACTTACCCTTGAATTTTAGTAGTTTCATGGTAATTCTTCCACTTGACATGTCTAAATAGTGCTGCAGGTTCTTGGAGCTTGTTAATGGTTTGCTGACAGTAGGATGATGACGCAGAATGTCTTGAATATGGCTTTTGCAACTGGACTGTTGTATGATGTTGTGCTTCTACAGATAAGTACCATCGTGGTTTGGTTTTGTAAGGTTGTTTGCATGATGAACATGATTGTTGTTGTTTGCTGCAGGTTATATCACAATTCTTGGTTGGCTCAAGGAAAGGCAATGATATGCAGTAGGTTTGGTGTGAGAATGCCATGGTGAGGTCAGGCAAATGCAAAGTGTTATGGCTCTTATAAGGCATGTAGGACGATCATGAGGTATCTATTATTGAACTGAAATATAATGCCCTGATGTGGCTGGAGTTTGGTTCATTAATGCAGGATGGTTTGATACATGTGTGCAGGTCCTGTCTGGTAGCAAGGCCCCATCTGGATTAATGCAGCAAGGTAGTGTCATGGTGCATTGATGTTTCACTGTAGCTAATACCTTGCAGGGCGGTTTGTTTGCACTATAACCTGACTGCAGTACTGTTTGCTGTTGAAGGCAAGCCAACATGTTTAGGTTTCCAATGCCCTGTACTTTAGTTGTTTTGGTTTAGCTCCATGTTACGCATGACTGAGTTTGTCATTTGTGTTGCATGACAGGAGTTTGTATTCAGTGGCTTGCATCAATGTTGCTCTGCAGTTGGTGGATTGGTTCCATGTTGTAGCACATGGCTGTTATAGAAGTAGGCACTCGTGGACTTGCAGTAGGTATTGAGGACCATGATTGTCATGTTTTGTAGCAGGTCTGGAGTAGTGTGTTATGCAGATGAGATTTGATAGCATTGCTTTATGGATGTTTTGCTCCCTCATGTCGTTTGTGCCAACATCATTGCAGTCAATGCCAAAGTGAGGATAATTATCCTTTATTTGTTGAGACTTCACAGCAGATAATGTTTCGATTGGTTGGAGACCACTATTTTCAGCAAGGGCCATAGGGATACATTCCAAAGCATCCCCAAAGGCTCTAATGGCATACTGTTCTACTCCAGGATATTTGTCAGCAGCTGCTTCGACAGCAATAGAGCATGCAATCTCAGCCGAACCACCACCATACACAATTGAGTTATTGCGAATAAGATTCCTGGCCACACATAGTGCATCGTGAATACTGCGCTTTGTCTCTTCAATGATCATTTTGTTACCTCCACGAATGAATATTGTCACAACCCTTGAATTAGCACAGTGCTCAATGTACATCATTCGGTCTTTAGTTGTTCCAAATGCTTTCTCTCTGACGATACCAGCCTTCCCTAACTTTTCTGCAGTTAATTCCTGGAACCTGGGAACAGTTCTTCCACCTGTTGCTATGGCAATCAATTCCAACTCAACACCACCAACCCACCTAACAGCTGGCAAGTTCCTGTGCATCAAGAGATGATTTGCTTCATCATCAAAACCCCATTGGCAAATAACAAGGGTTGCGCCCACATCCTTGCATTGTTGAACCGTGTCATCAAAATATTTCTGCTCCTGCTTCCTTAAAGTCTGAAACTTCTCCACTGTGTCAATATCAACCTTATGCTTGGTTTTTGGCTTTGGTCTGTGCAGGTTAGGTGTTGCAGCAGGTTGGTATAGCAGGGCAAATGCAGCATGATGGAAGTTAATTGACAAAGCAAGATTCCAAAGGTTCAAGGTGTGACCATGTTGACATTAAAGTGAAGAAGCCAAGCACAAATGGTTAAACCAAAGATCACATGGAAATGGATAATGGAATGAGAGTTATGGCCAGCCATTTAGTGATTAGGGATGACCAATGGCATAGGGTTGACTTTGGTCAAAGTTGACCAAAAAGTCAACTGTTGACCAAAGTCAACAATTGGTTAAAATTCAATTTTATTTGCATTTTTCTTGTAAATGGACAAATGATCGATGATTGTGGTGAAAATTAAGGCTTTTGGGTTTTGGGTGACTTTGGTCAATGTTGACCAAAAAGTCAACTGTTGACCAAAGTCAACAATTGGTCAAAATTGTCAAGACTTGTACCCCTTTTTTTTTTATGTAGAATCAAATGTGATGGTTTAGAATGATGTGAAATGAATTGAAATGGTTTGAAATTTGTTTTACAATTGGTTTATTTTATGACTTGAATGCTTGACTTTGAAAAGAACATGACTTAACTGGTAGTATGTGTTAACAAGGCCATGAAATGATGGTATAAGATTAGGATTTGAAAGGGATATTCATGAATCAAGTGGCACGATTGGCAATTGGCTTGTGACACAAGAAGCATTGTTGTTTGGATGACCAAGACCGTATGTGCATTAACAACACTATGACTTTGGACCAAGACCAATCCTCATGTAAAACCAAAGTTAGGTTAGGCCAAACATGCTAAACAAAAATAAAAAACATAAAAATTCAGGACCAAAATCGGGGTATGACAGAGTTGTCTGAAGTCCTACCAATATAGGCAAGAAGATTGAGTTGCTTTGAGGCCAAATCGAAGCAACTCAAATTATGAACCTCATTTTTCAATTCCACTAATATATTTGGAATTGGAGGTCATATTCGTGCTCAATGATGTTTTCTCTTTAAAATCATGTCCCTATTTTGAATTTTAGTGATGGTTCATCTTGACCAGTCCGGTGGAGCTCACCGGGGAAGATGACCGGAGCTCTGGCTCCGACGATGATGTGGCTTGCATCTGGACCATGGGATCTAATTCTCACGTTTTAATCTTGACCGTGCCTTGTGAATACCATGTGTACAACGCGTTTGACTAAGGAACACATGGAACGCGTGTTTTGGATCATCAGATCTGCCACCTCAATTAATGAGGGAGATCTGATGGTCCACGTATTTTTGAATTTCTATTTAATTCCATTTTCTTCAATAATTCATATTAAATTCAATATTGATCCAAAAAATATGTGACTTTCACCAAAAAAAATCAAATATTTTTCTCTTTCATATTTTGAACTAAAATTATTTTTTGGATCATTATTAATATTTTTCATGAATTAATTGATTTTTCATTTATTTTTAATTGTTTAAAAATATTTTTAAGTGTCCAAAAATTCTGAATTTTTTTCTCCAAGGTCCTTTAACCTTGTTTGACCTATGATAAATCTCATGACCATTTATTTGGTGTTTTGATGAGATTTTAGGATTTGGACAAAACATATTTGAATTTAATGCACTATTTTAATATTTTTAATTGAATAAATGTCATTTTAATTGTGTTGACCATTTGTATTGACTTAATTGGGTTTCTTATTTGTTGTTGGGTCTTGGTCAAGGTTGATTTGACTTTGTCAAGTTAATATTGTTGGATTTAGGGGATTGATGGAATGTATATTCCATCTCCCAAAATGAATGAATAATATTAATTTGGTAAAAGTCTTCCTTTGACCAATTTGTGATCTCATTCATCCCTTTCCCTCTTCATTTAATTCCCCTTCTTCATTAATTCATTTCCATTTGACCAATGACATCTCAAAGTCCTAATGCTAGTTGATTTAAAGATTAACATGAGTATGGATGAGATTAGGTCACACCTTTTGCACATTTTTTGTGTGTGGTATGTTTAATGAGCATAGTTCATAATACTATGTCTCCAACATGCATTAACACCAAAAGTCTATTGCCCGGCCTCAAATAGTTGTGACTTTTACATAAGTCCAATTACGATTGCTTAACATAGCGCTAAATTTGTGATACAAAAGGCATAAGCATTCTAGTTAGTGAGATTGTAAGTCTCCCCTCTTCCATGGTATTGTGTGGAAACTTGGCCTTCTTTCCTTCCTTTGGAAGATGTTTTGGTTCAAGGATCCATGCTTGTGGCAAGTGGGTTGAGTATTCTCCAAAGAATGTCTTGAAATCAAAAGCAAAACAAAACTAACTACTAACTTACTAACTATTAACTTTTAACCTCAAGTCTTTACTTTAATGCAATTTACTTTTAGCACTTTATATCATTTGCCATTATACATATCATTCTAATTGTTTATGTTAATGTAATTTTCACTTTGTCCATTTGGACCATATTGTGTGATGTTATTTTTGTTTGTGTTACTTTGTTTGTTTGTATGGTCTTTGACCATTAATGTACATAATAATAACAAAAACCCTAAAAGACTTTTGAGTGGACTATTGGTTTGATATTACCCAATTGGACTTAGAACTTAGGCAATATTCCTTTGCTAATGGACTTGGCCAATGCCAATTTGTGAAGAACCAAGTGCATGCAATTTGAATTCATATGATACATCATTCAAGATCTCTCCAGTTCATCTGCAACATTGATCATTGTTAAGCTGTTATGTTGAACCTGTGACTTGTGGAATTCATCTGTTGCACGGGCTATGTTGAAGAAGATCATTAAAGCGGATAAGCTTGGATGAGGCAATCTTTATTTTATGCCTTTGCTCTCCAAGATTGATATAATTGTGCATTTGTGTGTTGCTTGATTCTAAAAATGTCCAAGGGAATTCCGGGTTTCTATTGACAAAATTGTGTATTGGATTGCTACCCATTAGTCAGATCTTTTAAACTTTAAACTTTTAAATTCTTGTATATAGGGTAGTCTCTTCATCTTCTCCCCATTTCTTTAATTTCAAAAATCTCTCCCTTCATTTTCAAAACCTTCTTTGTGTGAACTACTTTTGTTCTAAACCTTGACCACTTTTGCATAAGATAGAAACTTTGGCCTTATGCCATTGCATTTTCAAATTTATTTTCTTAAATCAAACTTGTAAATAAACTTAATCATACTTGACTTAAACTTTCAAAAAAGGAAAAAAAGAACTAACTCATTCAAACCATTTTAGGCCTTTGTGCCTTTCAAACTTAAATTTTGTTAAAAACCAACACACTCATTTTGAAATTTCTAGCATGAACTACGAGGTTTTGATCCCTCATTTTTATGTTGGTACGTAGGCACAAGTCCGAAGGTCTTGTCAAACACAAAAATATAATTAACGAATTCTTTTCTCATCTCCCCATTCTATTTGTTTGTAAACATCACTTTGTACAAAATACATAAGCACACAAAAAGGGCTCCCTATGAGTACCTATGACACTTTGGGTGCTAACACCTTCCCTCAGTGTAACCAACCCCCTTACATGTGATCTCTGACTTTTATTAGTTTTTATTTGAAAACTTCTTACTTATTGGGTTTTGTTCGTACTTTTTCCCTTTTCCCTTGGAAACAATAAAAGTGTGGTGGCGACTCTTGTTAATTGATCTCTAGCTTGTCAATAGGTTGATGATCATGAATTTCCCGCTACAAAAATTAAGTGGCGACTCTGCTGGGGACTAGTCTCCAGTGGGTTTAGCCTACTTTTTATGTAAATATATTTGTATATATGTGATGTTTGTGTATATGTATGTGTGATATAATCTGCTTGTTGTGCTTGGTGATCTTTGAATGGTGAGATAAGTTCTAACCCGAACTTGAGTGCAATTAAGATAGGAGGATGGTATGGTCATGTTCGACTTGTGTGGAGTAGTCCTTAACAAGTTGGCTTGAGACCCATCTGCTCAGTGGAGACTCCTTTGGATTTGGAAATGTCACACAAGTATTTGTGGTTAGGCATTACTATTTCTAATTGGGTCTGAGAAGCTAAGGACCTTAGAACACCTAACCCATCTTGGCCTATTTAGAACGTAGTGCGGAAACTGTTCAGGTGTAGACTTGATAACAGTTGTTACGCGATACTACACTCAGACAAGTTTCTCTTGAGAATATTATGGGTCGATGAGTCAGTCATCTTAACCTGTAATATCCGATAGATGGAATTAAGACTCTGGGAACTTTTTAGAACATGATCTACAGGTTTTTATCCGTAGTTCACTCCTTTGGGATGGTTCTTACCCAGACTCCATGCTCGTGACTTGCAACAAACCCTTGATTCTTGGTTGATCCAATCAAGTCTTGTCAATACCAATGGAACTTGGGTGTTGATAAGGTGTAAACTATAATCCACCAAAATGGATGATTGATCTTGACAATGAGTTGATTCATCCCTTGACCTTTGTTTGCCTTGTGTGTGATCCCTTATTTGTGATTGTTGCATTCATGCATTCATGCGCATCATAGCATTCATCACACGAAAATTTCAAGGAACTAAGGTATCATTTGCAAATATTTTCAGACCATGGATTGTGGACAAAGGAACACTAAGAAGTACAGTTTCAGATGTCCCGACTTGAAAGAGTTAAGAAAGCTAGCATCTTTTGTATTAGATCCCTTGGACTTCAAACAACGCCATGGGAAGCTTCTGTCCATCTTGTCTGCTGATGTAGTTGAAGGACTCTTGAGTGTATTGGTGCAGTTCTATGATCCTTTGTACCATTGTTTCACTTTCCCAGATTTTCAGCTTGTGTCTACCTTGGAGGAGTATTCTCATCTTTTGGGGATACCTGTTTCTAGTAGGGTGCCTTTTAGTGGATTGGAGGAGATTCACCGATCTAGTATTATTGCTGAAGCTCTTCACTTGAAGAAGTCTGGGATAGAGGCTCATTGGGTGAAGAAAGGAGGATTATTTGGGTTGCCAGCTGTTTTCCTCATCAAGGAAGCTACCACTTTTGCTCAAGCTGGTAGTGTGGACGCTTTTGAAGCTATCTTTGTGTTGCTCATCTATGGATTAGCTTTGTTCCCTAACATTGACGGTTTTGTTGATGTTAACGCCATTAGACTTTTCTTGATTGGGAATTGTAGCGGTGTATTCGTCGCTATATGATTTATCGATTAAACCATAAGCAAAGCATACAATGATTTTCGAGTCGCCACCGCACTTTTATTTATCCAAAGGACTGGCTAAAAAGCGAACAAAAGCCTAAGAAGTTTTACACGTAGAAAACTAATAAAAAGATCAGAGAGTCTGGGTAAGGGGTAAATTACGCAATGGGAAGGTGTTAGGCACCCACTACGTCCTAGGTACTCCTAGGGAGCCCTTTTCACACTTGTTGTACTAAATTGTTATTTGTTATGACATAAGTATTGTGCAAACATGATTGGGATGGTGAGAAAAGAATATACAATTTTATTATTGGGTTTGAACGGATAAACCCGCTGCCTACGTACCTTCCATCAAAGGTAAGGATCAAAACGCCGTAGTTCGGCTAAAAGATTTCCAAAAGGTTGGTGGATTCAATTTTAAACAATAGCACTGAGGCTTTTCATTATCAATGGGAGAAAACTCGACCAAAACCAACATCCACCATGCGAGGATAGCTTCGACGTACTGGAGGGGTTAACCCTGTTTTTAGTACGGAAGTCTTACTGTCGACTCACTAAGGATAGGCAAGATTTACATCAACCGCAATGATAATTGAAACCTATGGCTAATGTGTGAAAAGATTAACAATGGACAAAGCCAAAACAAGTGAATGGGTGAAGTTAATTGATTGTGATTATGAAAATGGAGTCAAAGTATGATTAAGATTGATTTGAAAGAAGTATTATGAAAATGGAGTTTGAAAAAGTCAAGGACTTGGGTCCAGGTTTTTAGTTTGGAAAACATGAAGAAGTTTGCACAATATCTATGTCAAGTTTGAAAATTGAAGTGTGAAAAGGTTTAGGACATAATGAGGATGAATGGATGGATATGGATTGTAAAACTTCTTAGAAGGTTCACTTCTTGAAATCATATGGGAGATGATTCAAGTGTGTCCTTTGGAATAAGCAATAGGTAATAATAATGTAAACAAACAGGTGATACCGGATGCCACTCAATGGTCTTACTCCAATCTCACAAACAAAAAGCAAAAAGCGGACACCGGATACCACTCAATGGATTTATACCGCGATCCTAAAACAAAACTGGATATCAGATGCCACTCAATGGACTTACACTAATCTCCTAAACAAAAATGAAACTTGGATACCGGATGCCAATCTGTCTGGACTTATACCAATATCCAACATATGATCATAGGAAAGCAAATGCCAACTTGCAGGGACTTACAATTGCATCCTCACATAAACAAACGAAAGCAAAACATGGATGTTAGATGCCAATCTGTCTGGGCTTACTCTAACACACACAGTATGATCCTAGGAAAACAAATGCCAACTTGCAGGGACTTACAATTGCATCCTCACATACAATCAAACAAGTGCATCAAGCAAATATAAGATGAGTGGCCAAGGTAATGGTCTTATACTCACTTCCATATCATAGGAGCAATGGCCAATGGATGGTCTTACAATTTTCCTCAATGGGTAAACAACAATGATAATGTCACAAAGACAAATGAGATGATTATGCATCAATGAGCAATAAATGATGGTAAATGCATAGAGCATACAAGCAAAAATGTGTATATAAAACAACAATCAATCAATGAAAGCATTCAGCACACACTATCACCAAACAAGGAGGCTCATACAAAAGGGTTAGGCATTGAAGCCAACTGGAATAGGGTCACAGGTGCTCTTAACCTTGCCATTGAGGGGCTAAGGTGAAGCAGATGAAAGGATATGAGGGGTGTGCCTCATTGCTTCTATCTCAGATCAGAGAGAGCATCAAATAGAAAGTGGGGGAGTTCAGAAAGGTGGAACTCTTTCCCCTTTATTGACTCGATTAGATCTTGGGTTTTTATCTCGATGCTTCAACCATGTAATGGGAGCAAAGAGAGGACACACTGAATAGTGGGGGATAGATTGCTTATCCCTACCTTCCACCAATTGCCTCAAATGAGGACTTTTCCTGCTTGGGACAATTTTAAACACACACAGGCATTGCCTCTTAAGGAGGACTTCAGACAGTTTGCCCGGTCAAATAACAGACCGGGTCTCCAGACTACATGAAGAAGAAAGGTTTATACCTCAAAAGCAATTGCTAAATAGCAAAGCAAAGCAAGTTCAAGGAACTTAAGCAACTAAAGTACCTGAAAAAGTCAAACTTATTAGTAGACAAGTTAACAGTTCAAATCAAAGGAAAATGAAACAACAGTCAAACGCAGAGGGACCAATGTGCATAGCACAAGACTCAAGTATATGAGTCACACCTACAAAACAAGGGTTAGCACATGATATATACAATCCAACTCAATCAAATTTGAATGATCTTTGAGGCATTGGTGCTTAACCTGAAACAATAGCTCAATTGTAAGCTCAAAAGACCACTAGGGCTAGCCTAGGGTCAAAGATGAAAGAAAAAAGTCAAACAGCAAAGGAAAGTCAACCCAATTCATGTTCAAACATTTAAGAAGCAATCTCAATTGGATTCATAATCAAATCATGCATCATTGTCATTTCATACACAAAAGAATGCAAAGCATGGCAAGAGAAGCACACAAAAGTCAACAGAATGACTTGCATCAAAAGTCAACCCAAACATTTCCAAAAATTATCAAATAAATCACATTCAATCCTAACATCTAGCATGGAAAGCATGTCAAATTTCATGGCATTTGGATGAGAGGAAGGCAGTCAATTAAAATCATGAAGTCAACATAATTTCAAGTAAGCACAATGAAAGTCAACAAGCATGGGTCAACTTCAAAAAATCATATCAATTTGAAAACAGCAGAGAAATGAGTGAGATTAACACCAATGCAAAGGTCAAGATGTCTAGTTATCACATATGAAATTTCATGGTCATACAATAAGATTTGAGAAATTCACAAAAGATATGGCAATGTGTATCACAAAAAGTCAACAAATGACAAAGCATGGAAGAAAATTCTCAAATAAATTGGAAACAGAACAATTAATTCCCAGAAAATTCATACACAAACTAGACATGTGATAGATCATTCATGCAAAATTTGGGGTCAATTGGATGTAAGGAAGCATGTGAACAAAATTAGGGAAAATACATGATCATGGTATGACACCAAATGTAACCTCCAACTTCAAAAATTCATATCCAGCAAACCACAAATGGGAAATCCACAAACTCTATATGGAAACAAAGGTCAATGTGTCTAGTTTCATCACAAAAAGTTTCAAGGGCATTGGATGCAACATGACAATTTCACAATTGAAATGGCAAGAGATATCATTTGAGCATACATGTTGGGAAAACAATTATCATTTAAAATCCAGCCAATGAAAAATTAATTAAAAATCAAAATCAAATACTAGACACATTCATGAACATTATGGAAAAAATTGCATGATTTTTGGATGAAAATTGAGAGAGAAATTAATTTTTGAAGTTGGGTGAATAATTGGAAGCAACATGAACAATTAACATGGTGAACAAGTCAACTAAGGGTCAACGCAGTGGCATAAGTGTAAATAGGCGTCCCACTTAACTAAACTGCAGCGTTTTGGCAAGGCAAATAAAATGTTCTGATTGGCTCTCAGCCAATAGAACAGTAACGTGGCCAATGAGCTTCAAATTTCTGGTTTTAGAAACCCTTAGGGTTTTAGCAGCCATGGTAAACTTATCTTCATGCTCAAAATCATCAATGAAAATCAAAACAAGCAAAACAACCAACAGCATGGCATTAAAACTCAAGTGGCATTCTAACACAAACAAACAGAACACGAATCAATGTGGATTTCTGGACAGATTAAGATAGCAAAACAGCAGGGCATTCATCACTTCCAGCAGATCGAATTTTTCAACATTCTCATAAACAGAAATTGCTCACACCATCATGCTTAACTAACAGCATACATACATATTCCAATCATCGTTTTCATGAAAACCACAGCATTATAGCAAATCGATGAAAAAAACACATTCAAGCATAAAAAAGAAATCCCTATTTCTCACAGCATGATTGATCATTTAGCATGGTTCAAGTTGTAATGGAATGAGCATGGTGAGAGTTACAAGACACATATCATCATTTAAAGAAATAAGGGATTCGAGATTTTACTTGGATTTGAAGAAATATGTGAATCAGTGATTGTTTGGTGCTGTTGTGCTGAAACAGATGGCCCTTATGCTTGGCAATGTTGAATGCTTGAAGCCTTTTAGCTCAACCATGCTTGAAAATGCTCAGCTCATGTTTTGCCATTGTTGGTTCTTGAGAAAAACAGAGCAATGAAAGGCTGTGTAGATGATGAATGGTGGTTCAAAGAGTCTACAAATGATGGTCAGAACTTGGAGGAAGCAAAAGCATTCGAGGGCCTTTGGAGCTTTTGGTCAGAAATGGCCTTCGAGCAAAAATGCAAGAAGATGAGAATGAGGTTTTTTGTTCTGGCTGCTATGTTTCTCTAGGTTTAGAAAATGCAGAAAAGATGGTGAAAAGTAATGGCCAGGGTTTTGTTCATTGAGAGTTCTTGACTGAGTTTGAAAAAATGCCAATGAGTGAGTTTTTGGAAAATGATTGAAGCAGGTTGGTTCTGCAGTGTAGTGTGTTTTTTCTGCTAGGTAGGAGTTTCATTTTGACAGCAAAATGAGGAAAAAAGAAATGCTGTTGGATGTTGTTTTGTAGTAAGGCAAGGTTTTGTTTTTGACAGCAAAAATGAAGAAATATTGTTATCAAAGCAGGGCAGGGTTTGTTACTTTTTGTGAGTTTGGGTTGTTTAGAACAAATGCCAGTGAGAGGGATTTTTAGAGAGTGAGAGAACCAATGCCTCCTGCTGTATGATGTGTTTGATGCTGCTGCTGGTTTTGTTTTTTTGACAGAAAAAAGGAAGTTACCATTTTCTGTTTTGATGTTGTTCCTATTTGTGAACAGAATTTGCCATTTGGGTGAAGAAATCCAATGAGAGAGAGTGAGGATTTCTTTGTGTGGTTAAAGGCTGTTCTTACTGTTTTTTTATGACAGGAAATGGTGGGAAACATTGCCTCAAGCCAAGGCCAGGTTTTGTCTTTTTGCCAATATTTGGACAGAAAATCATAAAGGCACAAAAGATGAGTTTTTTAGCATGCATGAAGTTTGTTATGTCTGCTGTTGGTTTACCATGGCAGGGTTGGTGATGATGAATAGATGGTCCAAATGCAAGGCTTGGTTTTGTTCAATGGGAGTTTGGGACAAAAATTTTGAATGCCAAAACAGCCAAGTCAGGTTTGAGAGAGTGTGAACCATGGCTTTTGTTGCTGTGTTCAAAATGGTTTGTGTGTCTGCCATTGGTTTGTAGCATGACAGCAAAAATGGCAAGGCTGCCATGTGCAGTACCAAGCATGGCTAGTTTTGGTCCTTCCTTCCCAATTTTAAGCAAGCAAGCATGGCCATATGTACTACTGGTTTTTTGGCTGCAAAATGTGTGCACAATGACAGAAAAAAATGCTGCATAATTGCTGTTCTTATGAGGTACAAGGCAAGGCATGGTGAATGGTATGGACAAGTATGGTTAAATTGTACCTTTCTTACAATTCAAGCAACCAAGCAATGGCCTTATGTACTGCATATTTTGACTTTGCAAACACATTCTAAATGACATTTATGAGCTGTTCCAATTGGCCAAATGTTGAAAAAATGTTTAAATCAAAAAGTCAACTCTTGGTCAAACTTGCATTTAAATGAGATAGGTCAAAAAATGCCATTTTGATTGGTGAAGTTTTGGCTCATGAAATTTATATTTTTGGAAAGAGGGGATCAAATGTGACTTGTAGGAAAAAACCCCACCAAAATTGGCCAAACGGTTTGGGAGATATGGCCTTTTGAAGTTCAAGATTTTCTGAAATCGATTCGATCATAACTTGCCAACCACACATGGGAATTGAGAGTTCTAGGACTTTTTGGAAATGGGAGAACAAGATCTTCAACTTTCATGTTGGGCAAAAATTCATTTGAAGCTTGTATCATGATGTAAGTTTGAGGATCAAGACTTTCCATTTATGGCAGGTTTCAGTTACAGGTCCAGTTTCCATTTTTGGAAATTTTCTGTTTGACTTCAAATTCTTCCATGATGAGGTTGGACATGACATATGAGGCTTGTATAGACATGAATGAACTCCTTCAAATCAATTCCATCCATCAAATCACTGATTAAATGGCCAGTTGACCAAGTTTGACTTTCTGTTGACTTTTCTAGGGTTTTGCATGATTGGACCACTTCGGATGAATTCCAAACCCTAATCCCTTGAGACCTTGATTTCCAATGATGTCCCAAGTTGTATGAACTCTTGATTATTGGTCATGGTGCCCAAATTCTGCAAGAATGGCCATCATCCATTGCTTTGACTGACTGTTGACTGTCTTTGACCTAATTGCTGATAATTGCTTCAACTGCAAGCAACAAGGTTAGACTGACAATATTTTTGTACTTTTTGGATGATAAACATATGAAAAGCAATAATATACAAATGCAAAACATGCTTGGTGATCAAGAACCACACACACAAGGCAACCTACCCACTAGGAGGGAAGCAAAGGCATGTAATGATCCTTGAGGCTATGATATGAGATGATATGGGCCATGAGGGATCTTAGGGCCAAAATTGGGGTCTTACAGATGCCCCTATTTAAGGTCATGCTAGCCGGAGAAGTGAAGTTTAGAAATCTTCATCTCGACGCGGTAGAATGGGCTTAAATAACAGTAATGAGACAAATTTTGGTCCCTAAGAGACCTCATGATGCAAATGTATGTATGCAAAAGACACAAATTCTGTGGGGAATATGGTTAACACAGAAGAAAAGACGATCCTATCGGAGTAATACACTCACCAGGAACAGAGACTCTGACAAGACTTTAGTTGGGGATAAACAACACTGACATAACGTGAACAAGACACGACTCTGATTAGAAGATAACAGAAAACAGACTGTAGGCCTCACTGGGGAGTGAAGGACTCACACTGGGGAAAAGAATTCCAAAGGAAAATAAATCCATTGGGAAGACTCAAACTGACTCCTGGGGAGAAGCAACGGGAAAACTTCACTGAGGAAGCACCAAAGAATGAGGTGTTACCGGTATGAGGGTAACAAAAATCAGGAAGGAACACCAAGGATACCGGGTTGTAGGTATGTAACAGGTGACCGACCAAAGACGTGAATTGGTGTGTGTTCCAAAACACTCATCATCCTGAAGAGAGCGAAAGCAAACTTGTTTATAGGATGGATATTTGATTCTGTAAAGAATGCAAATCTTACTCAGTTGGGGAAACAAACAAAGTGTTCAACAAGAGAGTGCATGAGATATATTATCTATAGCCGTCAAAACGTAGATAATGTACTCGCATGGAAAGTTATCCTGAACCGGGTTGTAGGTTGTTTGTAGGATAAAGTCCGAAATCGTGAATTGGTTTGTGTTCCAAAACACTCATCATCCTGAAGAAAGCTAGAACAGCAGACTTGTTTATAGGATGGACATTCGAATCCACAACGGGAAAACGAATTTTACTCGACTGGGGAAGATCAACAAAGGATTCCGACCAAAGAGCGCATGAGACATATTATTCATAGCCGTCAAAACGTGAATAATAACCTCGCATGGAAGATTATCCTTAACCGGGTTGTAGGTTGTTTATAGGATAAAAATCCGAAAAGAAAGGCATCAGGATGCCAGAATAGGTATATAATGATGACCAATCAAAAAGAGCAACAGACATTACCGACAAAAGGGTAAATGAAAGGCGATCTGCTGAGGATTCACTGGTGAAAACCAATGATCCAGGGAACACAATCACTGACACAAGGTGAAAGGACCCACTGGGGATAAAATTGCTAGCATACGGCAATTATCCACAAAAGACTTGCGAGGGATATAAGTGCTGATCTGAGCAACTTATCCAAGCAAAGGAAAAATCAACATCAAGAACTAGATGAAGATAACCACAAGGGAAATTGTCATCGGTTGAGATGAACAACAAAGTTAACTCTGCAAGTGGAGAAAACAGGGTTTATGACTACCGGTTTGTAAGTAGAAAAACCGCAAAGATAGGACTTACGACTGCTGGTTTGTAGGCAGAGGGCCAAAAAGGGTGGAGATGACCACAAAATTAGGGTTTACATCTACTGAATACGGGATAGAAGACCAACAACTCCACGTGGGGATAGAACGAATCACAAATTCGCACGGGAAACCAAAATAGGGTTTATAACAAACCACAAACTGCTGGAGAGCAGGAAAATAGGATTTACAACTACCGACTGTTAGGTAGAAAACCAAAACTCTGGCTGGAGAATAAAAGGTGTATAACCACAAATTCTGTCAAGAAAGCCAGGAAAAGTAGGACTTATAACCACAGGTATGAGGGTAGCGGCCCAAAATTACTCCGCTGGGGAACAACCCACTGGGAAGCACAAGACATTTGACAAATAGCCAATTCGGGAATAATCCGAAAAGACAGACTGAATCAAGACACGTCCTAATGAGGATGTAACTCAAATAGGAACATCCATCCCAATATATGTGTTGGGAGGAAACAGAAGAAACCGTCATCCACGAGGATATATCTCAGTGGGGAACTGCAGAAGGAAAGGCAACATTTTCTGCTTATGGGGCTGACTCTATATGGAGAGATTTTAAACACCCGACATCTGCTTGGGGGGATCTATAAAGAGATCTATATCACCCGCGCAGGAGAACACGACAAGCAAAAGGTACATGGCAAGAAATGCAACATGAATATCTGAATGTTTATGAATATGCATGAATATGCGTGATTTATGTTTGATGAATGCTGACAAAACAGACAACTCCAACACAAACAGGTTCAGGAATCAAAACGTCCGGTATTATACTTCCAGGGGAACAACCAGCTGGAGAGCCAATCTGCGGAGATCTTCATGCTGTAAAGCAAAGATCTGCGGGTACTGCTGAAGAAGCAGAGGATCAGAGATATCAGGAAACAAACCAATCAGGGTACAGAAAGTCACAATGGGCAAAGCAGCCACCAAGACGAATCTGTAGGGGAACAAGAGAAGTCCCAAAGTATCTGCAGGGGATCTCAGTGTCAACTGAGAAACAAAAGGATGCATTGCACAAGCACGAACTGTTGTAGAAGCAACTCCACATAACTCCGCTGGGGAACAACCCACTGAGGGAGAGTGATATCATCCAAATAGAATCTAACTGCATAAGCAACTCTACTGGGGAAAACTGTCGGCTACTCTCTTGGGGAACAACCCACTGAGGGAGGACAGATCAAACAAGTAGATTCTGCAACGAACCACTCTACTTGGGAAAGAATATGCATAGCAAATTGATCACAACAAGTAGATTCTGCAATATAAGCCACTCTACTGGGGATCACAAACAGTCAGGAAATCAATCCGTTCTCTGGATGGTAGGGCCATCATCCGACCATACCGGGGATTGAAGGAGTACTCAACAGGAGAAATTGCCATAACAAATACTCTGCAGACTATGCTGAGGAAAAAGATGGTTGAAAACACTGGGATGTCGACCCAATCAACCGCTGAATAGGAAAATAAATCCTGCTCTGCTGAAGAGAACAAACTCTGATGGAGAGATAGCAACAATTCCGCAGACGACTTCGCCGGGGAAAAGGTAAAGTACCGGGTATCAAACCGCCGGCTTACCGAGTCTTCAAAAGAAAGCGATCGTGCTGAGGAAACAACTCCGCTGGCAACGGCATTGGGAAGAGTGATAACAACTCTGCTCGCGAATCCGATGGGGATATCAATAACAGCTCTACTCATGACTGCCGAGGAGACAAATAAAGTCTGGGGCATACGACCCACTGGAGAAAGTGACGGGGCACCAAGATGACAAACCATCAACCGCCGAAACTCACAAGGAAACACCCATGCTGGGAAAACTGCTGCTGGAGAAAACGAAGTTTTCAACAACACTCTGCTTGCGACTATACTGGGGGAACAACCCCAACAACAACTCTATTTGAGGAACAACCCCAACAAAGATCTGAAGAAAGAAGATACCACCAAACCAGGAATATGAACCAATGTCCTACCTGTTGGAAATCATGCCACCCTCGGGAGAGCACTGAGATATTCTTGAGTATCCTTTCAATCTTGTGAATGTTCACTTTGTTTTAAAACAATTTTTTTGAAAAATTTTGATTTGTTTAAAACAATGATATTTTATCAATTTAAAACATGCAAAACATTTGTTGAATTGAAACAAATAAGAGTGCAAATAATTGGATAAAAGCTCAAATTGATTTGATGGAGTGGTAGCCTGCAAATGGCAAGACTCCATAGATCTGTACAAATTTGAAATCAGTGATATATATTGGAAGAGGGCTACATTGAACATAATGATCCTTTCTCTACCAATTTGAATCTCGATGTATTCGAAGCTTCGGTTGACGGCGAATCGAGAATCTTCTGACGAAATGACGACTGATGAACCAGAAAGTCTTGTCAGGATGCAGTTATTTGCCAAATCCCTAATTTTTGCCTAGATTGCCCCAGGGTGAGGTACTCAATCTAGCGGGATGCAAATATTCTCTCTTTTTTCAAGTCTCTAATTTTTGCCTGGATTACCCTTGCGGGTTCTCCACCGAGACGCTCATTTTTGCCTAAGCCGCCCTTTCGGGTTTTCAACTTAGCGAGCTATTCTGTTTTTTCATTTGCATATACTTTTTTTTTTTAGGCAAAGTATCTCTTGACTGCATCTGAATTCACAGGACGAGTGAAATCCTCCCCATCCATTGTTGTAAGCATCAAAGCACCGCCTGAAAAGGCTCTCTTAACAACATATGGACCCTCGTAGTTTGGAGTCCACTTGCCCCTGGAATCGGGCGCGAAAGACAAAACTTTCTTGAGCACGAGGTCACCTTCTCGGAACACACGAGGCTTGACCTTCTTATCGAATGCTTTCTTCATTCTCTGCTGATATAACTGACCATGACACATGGCAGTTAATCGCTTCTCTTCGATCAAATTCAACTGGTCATAACGACTCTGAATCCATTCAGCATCAGTCAACTTGGCTTCCATCAAGACTCGCATTGATGGGATCTCCACCTCTACTGGGAGAACGGCTTCCATGCCATAAACAAGAGAAAAAGGGGTTGCCCCTGTTGAAGTGCGTACAGACGTACGGTATCCATGCAAAGCAAATGGCAGCATCTCATGCCAATCTTTGTACGTGACAGTCATCTTCTGGATGATCCTCTTGATATTCTTGTTAGCAGCTTCAACAGCCCCATTCATCTTAGGTCTGTAAGGAGAGGAGTTATGGTGTGCAATCTTGAATTCAGCGCACAACTCATCCATCATCTTATTGTTCAGATTGGATCCATTATCAGTAATGATCCTCTCTGGCACACCATAACGGCAAATCAGCTGGTTCTTGATAAACTTCACAACCACCTGTCTGGTTACATTCGCGTATGAAGCGGCTTCAACCCATTTGGTGAAGTAATCAATCGCTACGAGAATAAACCGATGCCCGTTGGATGCTTTCGGCTCAATCATGCCGATCATGTCGATTCCCCACATAGAGAAAGGCCATGGTGATGAAATCACATTCAGGAGTGTCGGAGGAATATGAATCTTATCCGCATAAATTTGACACTTGTGACATTTCTTCACATACTTGCAACAGTCAGACTCCATTGTCAGCCAATAATAGCCCGCTCTCAACATTTTCTTAGCCATGGCATGTCCATTGGAATGAGTACCAAATGAACCCTCATGGACCTCAGTCATCAATAGGTTTGCTTCGTGTCTATCCACGCATCTGAGCAAAACCATATCGAAATTCCTCTTATACAGCACTTCACCACTGAGGTAGAAACTGCCTGACAACCTTCTCAAAGTTTTCCTATCTTTCACAGATGCCCCAGGCGGGTAGACCTGGTTCTGGAGGAAATTTTTGATATCAAAATACCAAGGCTTGTCATCTTTCACTTCTTCGATTGCAAATATGTGAGCTGGTCTGTCCAAGCGCATCACAGTAATATTGGGGACATCATTCCACCGTCTGACCACTATCATGGAAGCAAGCGTTGCAAGAGCATCCGCCATCCGATTATCCTCTCGAGGAATGTGATAAAATTCAACTTCTGTAAAGAATGTTGAAATTCTCCTTGCGTAATCTCTGTACGGAATGAGACTTGGCTGGTTCGTCTCCCATTCACCCTTGATCTGATTGATAACTAGGGCCGAATCACCATAGACATCAAGATACTTGATTCTCAAATCAATGCATTCTTCAAGTCCCATTATACAGGCTTCATACTCCGCCATGTTGTTCGTGCATTTGAAAGTTAGCCTTGCTGTAAACGGAATGTGTGAACCTTGAGGAGTGATAATCACTGCCCCAATTCCATTTCCATATTGATTAACAGCGCCATCAAACACCATCGTCCATCTGGAACCGGTTCTGGACCTTCATCAAGTGTAGGCTCATCGCAATCTTTCATCTTCAAATACAGAATTTCCTCGTCAGGGAAGTCATACTGAACAGACTGATGATCTTCAATCGGCTGGTGCGCTAGATGGTCAGCCAAGATACTACCTTTGATAGCTTTCTGAGCTCGATACTCAATATCATACTCAGACAACAACATCTGCCAACGGGCAATCCTCCCAGTTAAAGCAGGCTTCTCGAAGATATACTTAATTGGGTCCATTCTGGATATCAACCAAGTTGTATGATTTATCATGTACTGGCGCAAACGCTTAGCAGCCCAAGCTAAAGCACAGCACGTCTTCTCAAGTGTAGAGTATCGAGACTCACAATCAGTAAACTTCTTACTGAGGTAGTATATAGCAAACTCCTTCTTCCCTGATTCGTCTTGTTGACCGAGTACAACCCATCGAGTCTTCAAGAACTGTCAGATACATGATCAGAGGTCTTCCTTCCACAGGCGGAGACAAAATCGGAGGTTCAGACAGATAATCTTTGATACTGTCGAAAGCTTTCTGGCAATCCTCGGTCCAATCATGCGACTGATCTTTCCGGAGGAGCTTGAATATCGGCGCACATGTGGCAGTCATGTGGGATATAAATCTGGAAATGTAGTTCAAGCGGCCAAGAAAACCTCGGACTTGCTTCTCAGTTTCGGGTGCAGGCATCTCTTGTATTGCTTTCACCTTTGCAGGATCAACCTCAATACCTCTTTCGCTTACCATAAAACCCAACAATTTGCCGGAACGGACTCCAAATGTACATTTGTTCGGATTCAGGCGAAGTTTGAACTTTCTCAAACGCTGAAAAAGCTTCAACAAATGCTCAACATGCTCAACTTCCGTTCGGGACTTAGCGATCATATCATCAACATAGACTTCGATCTCCTTGTGCATCATGTCATGAAACAAGGTAGTCATAGCTCGTTGATACGTGGCTCCGGCGTTCTTCAAACCGAAGGGCATCACTCGATAACAGAATGTTCCCCAAGGTGTGATGAATGTTGTCTTCTCCATATCCTCTGGTGCCATCTTAATTTGATTATAACCGGAAAATCCGTCCATAAAGGAAAAGACTTTGAATTTAGCTGTATTGTTTACCAACATGTCAATGTGTGGTAGAGGAAAATCATCTTTTGGGTTAGCTTTATTCAAATCTCTATAGTCAACGCACATACGGACCTTTCCGTCCTTCTTAGGAACAGGCACAATATTGGCCACCCATTGAGGATATGTAGAAGTCACCAGAAACCCCGCATCAATTTGCTTCTGAACTTCCTCTTTGATCTTCACTGCCATATCTGGACGAGTTCTTCTGAGCTTCTGCTTCACAGGCACGCACTCAGGCTTCAAAGGCAGGAAATGTTGCACAATATCTGTATCTAAACCCGGCATGTCTTCATAGGACCAAGCAAAGATATCTGAATATTCTCGTAGCAAACTGATCAAATCTTCTTTGACAGACTCTTCAAGAAGTGCCCCGATCTTCACCAGACGAACACAATCCTCAGACCCCAAGTTGACTGTTTCCAAGTCTTCGAGATGTGGCTGAATGATCTTCTCTTCGTGCTCAAGAAGACGGGTAATCTCATCAGGAACCCCCTCAACGTCATCTTCTTCTGCCTCAAATACAGGGAATTCAAAATTGGGAGATGGCGTTGGATCATTATGTTCAATGGGTTTTAGGATCAATCTGCATAATGATTTTGGTTAAGGAAAAAACTTCAGCATTTAAACAAGCAAACCATTATGCAGATGAAAAATGTTGTTCTTTTTTTTTTGTTTTTATGGTTTTTTTGTGATCACTGATCTCATGCAGAAAAGCAAAAAGTGAAAACAAAGGAAAAACAAATGTTAAACAATGCATTAATTGAATGAAAACATCATTGTATTAAATGCCGCCAACAATGTCATCACTTCTCCTTTTGGCATGGGAGAAGGTTTTAAACAAAATGAACAATTTACTCTGATCTATGGATGACTGTAGGAACATCTACAGCGACCCAATTGTGGCAGACACCACCAGGAATAACAAAATTGTTCATGTCCTCTGCTTCCTCTTCAATGATGGCAGCAGCTTCCTCTTCTTCAGGTTGATTGGCGTGAATGAACCCTCCACTCTTGAACAGACCTTGCTCATTGCATGCCCCAGAACCATAGCCAATGCCAGCCCGGGATCGGTTATCTTCAAGTTCAAGCACTTTCCCCAATCCAGCAACTGCATCACATTCAATGGCCAGCTTAACATCACGGTAGGAAGTGAATGAAGGAGACTTCTTCTCGATTGGTTCATCAATAGATAAAGCTTGGAACTGAGTTCCAACTTCATCCTCTGCGTCAATGTACGAGAAAGAAGACAGATGGCTAACCAGGAGAGCCTTTTCTCCCCCTACTACAACCAATTTCTTGTTCTTCACAAATTTCAGCTTCTGGTGTAGGGTGGATGTCACGGCGCCAGCCTCGTGAATCCATGGTCTGCCTAAGAGACAGCTGTATGATGGGTGGATATCCATTACTTGGAAAGTAACCTGGAAATCACTTGGTCCTATCTTGATAGGGAGATCAACTTCCCCAATCACGGTCTTGCGCGACCCATCAAACGCCTTCACAACAATCCCACTCTGCCTCATAGGAGGACCTTGATATGATAGTCGAGAGAGTGTGGATTTTGGCAATACATTAAGAGAAGATCCAGTGTCCACCAACACATTGGACATTGCATCAGATTTGCAATTCATAGAGATGTGCAAAGCCATGTTGTGGTCTCTTCCCTCCTCGGGGAGATCAGCGTCACAAAAGCTCAAAGTGTTGCAAGCGGTAATGTTTGCAACAATGCTATCAAATTGTTCCAGGGTGACGTCGTGATCAACATATGCCAGGTCCAAGACCTTCTGCAGAGATTCCCTATGGGGTTCTGAATTCAGCAGTAGAGAAAGAATAGAAATCTTGGAGGGCGTGTGTAGAAGCTGGTCTACAATATTGTACTCGCTTTTTCTGATGAGCCTCAGCATCTCATCAGATTCTTCATCAACAATGCCACTTGGGCCAACTGAAGAAACAGGAGTCTTTCGTACGGATGAGGAGGGTTGGGCAACAGCAAGTGCCGGATTCTGAACATTCACAGCATTCCCTACAGGGCGCACAACAGTGTCAGAAGTGGTAGCCTTTGCTGGCGCAGAGAATACTCGACCACTGCGGGTCAACCCACTAACATCAGCAATAGTGGTTACGGAAGTGGAAGGTAAAGGCACTTCGACCCCATCCTGGACAGCAATAGGATTGTATCTGAAGGGTACAGCTTTGTCAGATGAATAGGGCACAGGGCCAGCTGGTTTAATGACCAAGGAAGGGGAAACCTTTGGCTTGTTGCTATTATAGCAAATAACAACTGGTTCAGGCAGCTTGAACACTGGTGAAATGACGTTCACTTCAGGTTCAACTTCATCAACATTGCGATTCTGGAGAATCTCAATGGTACCTTCATTCAACAACTTCTGAAGTTCTTCGCGGACCTGGTCGCAACCCAAACGGTTAATTGAGCAAACGCGGCACTTGTCGTGGTTATGCTCCAAATAACTGTACTGACACAGCATCTTATGTAAATCAACCAACGACTGCCTGATGTGGCTGACATACTTGACCTTGTACCTCCCAAGGCATTCTTGAATCATGTTGACAGATTTCCCATGCGCAGGCAATGGGTTCTTGGTGACGTTCGGGCTTGAGTCCTCAAAACTCAGGATTCCACTTCTCATAAGGTCTTGCACCTTAGTCTTCAGCTGGAAGCAATTCTCAATATCATGGCCCGGAGCACCAGAATGATAGACACAGTGTAGGTCAGGCTTATACCACCACTGAGGGTTGACCGGTATAGCCGGAGGATCTCTCGGAGAAACCAACTTCCGCTCTATTAGAGAGGGATATAACTCCGCATACGACATAGGAATCGGATCAAAACTGATCTTCTTCCTTTCGTAACCCATGTTTGCCTGATTACTCGTACTCCCACGAGGCTGATAAGCCTGTTGCTGTGGACGAGATTGTTGTTGTTGGTACTGCGGTTGTTGATATTGTTGCTGATGCTGATACTGTTGATGTTGAGGAGTATTGTCCTTGAAAACAGGTGCTACGTGAGCCACCTGGTGCTGATGACTGACATGTCGTGCAGGATTCCTCTGAGCAGGGGGTCTTCTGTGTTTGGGCTGAGATTGAACGGCATGTGCTTCACCTTCTTTCCTCTTAAATGCCCCATATCGCTTAGAGGAAGAGCTATCATCCTTAGCCAACCGTCCTTCACGGACACCTTCTTCGAGACGCATCCCCATGTTCACCATCTCGGTGAAATCAGAGGGAGCGCTTGCTACCATCCGCTCATAATAAAATGAGCCAAGAGTCTTCAGGAAAATCTTGGTCATTTCCTTCTCTTCCAGCGGTGGAGTGATTTGAGCTGCCAGCTCTCGCCATCTCTGGGCGTACTCCTTGAACGATTCCTTGTCCTTCTGGGACATGGACCTGAGTTGATCTCGGTCAGGCGCCATATCGACGTTGTACTTATATTGCTTGACGAAAGCTTCACCAAGGTCATTGAAAGATCTGATGTTGGCGCTGTCCAAGCTCATGTACCATCTGAGCGCGGCACCAGATAGACTGTCTTGGAAATAATGAATCAGGAGTTGATCATTATCAGTCTGTGTTGACATCTTCCTGGCGTACATGACCAGGTGAGCAAGCGGACAGGTGTTCCCTTTGTATTTTTCAAAGTCCGGGACCTTGAATTTGATCGGTATCTTGACACCGGGAACTAGGCAGAGTTCGGCTGCAGACTTGCCGAATAGGTCTTTGCCTCGAAGAGTCCTCAATTCCTTTCTCAGCTCAAGGAATTGATCGTTCATGGCATCCATCTTTTCATGAACGTCTGCGCCCTCAGATGGCTCGGAGTGATAGATGATGTCGTCTACCCTTGGCATGGTATGCACGACAGGAGGAGCGGCGATAGGGACCGAGCTAGACGCCGGCATTTGAGCGAAGGTTGGCGCAGGAATATCTGGCATAAAACCTGGGGGCATGCCCCAAGGAAACCCGGGCGGCATGGCATTGGGCGCGTGGGTGCTGACTGGCACTGTAGAAGTAGCTACCTCTGAAATGACTGTCCTCTGAGCAGGAGTTGCAGGCGTCGGAGCAGGTTGATTCTGAGCGGCAAGGAGTTGCTCCATCAAAGCGCCAAGTCTGGCGACCTCTTCCTTCAATTCTCTGTTCTCTTGTTCCAACTGCTCCATGATTCTTGCAGAGTTGACTCGCGTATAATACCGGTGAGTCAGCTTGTCTTCAAAATAAATGAAGAACAGAGGTTAGGACAAGAAGACCAGAAACAAAGGGTACCTGTTTATGCAAGAATGATGCATGAAATGCTTGTGCAAATGCTTTGTTTTCAAGGAACCCTTAGGGTATTATTTGCAATATTTTGATTAATTTAAGCATTTTTGATTCCTCATGGAAAATGTTTCATTCAATACATCAAGACAAAAAGTACAGCATTTTGAATTACAAAGAGAAAAGGTAAATGACATCCTATGGATCCCTAAAAGCTCGGGATGCTGGAAGACGAGAAGTGCACAACTTCTTGATCTCTCTCTCATAGGCCGCTTCCATGTCAGCTTTCTCCTTTGCAAGTCGATCATACCTCCTCTTCCAGAATTTGGAAGACTGAGGAAGCAGAGAAGTCCAAGTGTCGTTCGGATCGTCGATCACTCGGTGCTCGAGGAATTCAATCATAGCGTCCTTCTCCTTGAGCTGCTGCAGCAATTCCTCCCTCTCACGGATCCAAGCACGCGAAAGGTCTTCTTCTCTCAACTCCTCTACACGTTGGGTAGGGAGGGTTGAAGGCCCAGCCACATCCAACGGTGTAGGTCTTGGATAGTCATACGGCATCAAGTAGGTAGCAGCTCTTTGTCTGACCCAAGAGGTGTATGGCTCCAAAGCAATGCAGTTCTTTGGGCCCAACTCATTCCTACTCTTCTTGTGAACACTGCGCCATGCACGGACAAATCTGGCTTTCAGGCCTTGGGGATCTTTACCCTCCTGAAAGAACACACCTTCTAACAGAATGCTATTAGGTTTATCCTTTAGGGGGAACCCAAGCTGGCGACGTGCAAGTATAGGATTGTAGCTGATCCCACCACATGTACCAAGAAGGGGCACATTAGGGAATTCACCACAATAGTCGATGATCTGGACGGTATCGTACACGCGATCATACCAAGTGATATCATCATTGGTGAGAGACATGAGTCTCTGAGACCAACGTAGACATCCCTTGTTCTCCTTGAAAGTAACCGTCTGTGGCAAGTGCGAAATAAACCACTTGTACAGCAGGGGTAAACAGCAGACAATGACTCCTCCATTCTTCATATTCCTCAGGTGCAAGGAGACATATGTATCACCCAACAAAGTCGGAACTGGATTAAGAACCGAGAAGATCCTAATGGCGTTCATGTCCACGAACTTGTCGAAGTTGGGAAATAGCACCAATCCATAGATGAGTAATACAAAGAGAGCCTCAAAGGCATCCTCACTCATGGCCTTCCCATAAAAGGTAGCTTGGGCAATGAGGAACTCGGAAGGAAAACCCTGAATTCCGCCTTTGGTAGTCAGGTTAGCTCTAATCAGTTCTTCATCTATATGCAACAAGCTGGCAATCTCTCGAGCAGATGGAATATCCTCTAAGCCACTGAACGGCACTTGATCCAGAATTGGAATCCCAATGAGATGAGAATACTCCTCCAAGGTTGGCAATAGCTGGAAGTCCGGAAATAAGAAGCAGTGATGCAACGGATCGTAGAACTGAGCCAGAGTACTCATCAACCCTTCGTCAACCTGAGTGGTGAGCAGTGGTAGAAGCTTCCCATAGCGAGCTTTGAAACCCAAGGGATCTAGTACATACGATGTCAGATTCCTTAACTCTTTTACATCGGGCTGTCTAAAGCTGTACTTCTTTGTATGCCTCTTTGGTCTTTCCATGTCTGAAAATTTTGCAAATAAACCCTTTTTTAAGTTCCTTGAAAATCTTCTTTTTTGTGATGACATGAATGCGGATGAATGCGTGAATGCATGAATGCAACAAACACACTCAAGGATCAAGCAAAGCACACCAAACAAAGGTCGTGGGAAAGCTCTATGTATCCCTAATATCAATCATCCATTTTGGTGGATTTAGGTTTTCACCTTATCGACACCCAAGTTCCATTGATATTAACGGTACATGAACCGGTTCAGACATTCTTAATATCAACCAGCCGCTTTGGTGGATTTTAGGTTTTACACCTGATCCGGGATCCATTGATATTAACAATGTTTGAACGACTCAACCACGAATCATGGGTTTGCTGAGAGTCACGATCATGGAGTCTCGGTTAAGAACCACCCAAAGGGAGTGTACTAGGGTTTAAACCTGCCAGACATGTTCTATCAGAGGTTCCCATAATCATCGTTCCATCTTTCGAATATTATCGGAGGAACGAATACTCGTATTCCAAGAATATTCTCAAGAGAAACTCTCATGAGTGTAGTATCGCGTGACAATCGTATCAGAACTGACATCTGAACGACCTCCGCACTACGGTCCTAGAAAATAGGCCAAGATGGGTTTGGTAAACTACGGTCCTTGGCTTCTGCGGCACATGATTGAAAGAATAATGCCTAACCACAAATGACTTGTGTGACATTATTAATCCAACATGACCTCCACCAAGTGAATGGGCTCGCAAGTCAACTGGCTAAGGAATACTCCACACCAGTCAACAGGACTATGCCATTCTCCTATCCTAGAGTGCACTCGAGTTCGGGTATAGAACTCATCTCACAGATCACCAAAGCAAACAGCAATTGTATATCAAGCAATTCAAACATTACAATCAATACAGTTATCCCAAATTGTACAAAAATATGTCAAATAACAGATAATAATATAGCACAACAAGGGTGAAAAGTAGGCAATACCACCAAGGATCGATAGTCCCCAGCAGAGTCGCCACTTTTCTGTAGCGGTGTATTCGTCGCTATATGATTTATCGATTAAACCATAAGCAAAGCATACAATGATTTTCGAGTCGCCACCGCACTTTTATTTATCCAAAGGACTGGCTAAAAAGCGAACAAAAGCCTAAGAAGTTTTACACGTAGAAAACTAATAAAAAGATCAGAGAGTCTGGGTAAGGGGTAAATTACGCAATGGGAAGGTGTTAGGCACCCACTACGTCCTAGGTACTCCTAGGGAGCCCTTTTCACACTTGTTGTACTAAATTGTTATTTGTTATGACATAAGTATTGTGCAAACATGATTGGGATGGTGAGAAAAGAATATACAATTTTATTATTGGGTTTGAACGGATAAACCCGCTGCCTACGTACCTTCCATCAAAGGTAAGGATCAAAACGCCGTAGTTCGGCTAAAAGATTTCCAAAAGGTTGGTGGATTCAATTTTAAACAATAGCACTGAGGCTTTTCATTATCAATGGGAGAAAACTCGACCAAAACCAACATCCACCATGCGAGGATAGCTTCGACGTACTGGAGGGGTTAACCCTGTTTTTAGTACGGAAGTCTTACTGTCGACTCACTAAGGATAGGCAAGATTTACATCAACCGCAATGATAATTGAAACCTATGGCTAATGTGTGAAAAGATTAACAATGGACAAAGCCAAAACAAGTGAATGGGTGAAGTTAATTGATTGTGATTATGAAAATGGAGTCAAAGTATGATTAAGATTGATTTGAAAGAAGTATTATGAAAATGGAGTTTGAAAAAGTCAAGGACTTGGGTCCAGGTTTTTAGTTTGGAAAACATGAAGAAGTTTGCACAATATCTATGTCAAGTTTGAAAATTGAAGTGTGAAAAGGTTTAGGACATAATGAGGATGAATGGATGGATATGGATTGTAAAACTTCTTAGAAGGTTCACTTCTTGAAATCATATGGGAGATGATTCAAGTGTGTCCTTTGGAATAAGCAATAGGTAATAATAATGTAAACAAACAGGTGATACCGGATGCCACTCAATGGTCTTACTCCAATCTCACAAACAAAAAGCAAAAAGCGGACACCGGATACCACTCAATGGATTTATACCGCGATCCTAAAACAAAACTGGATATCAGATGCCACTCAATGGACTTACACTAATCTCCTAAACAAAAATGAAACTTGGATACCGGATGCCAATCTGTCTGGACTTATACCAATATCCAACATATGATCATAGGAAAGCAAATGCCAACTTGCAGGGACTTACAATTGCATCCTCACATAAACAAACGAAAGCAAAACATGGATGTTAGATGCCAATCTGTCTGGGCTTACTCTAACACACACAGTATGATCCTAGGAAAACAAATGCCAACTTGCAGGGACTTACAATTGCATCCTCACATAAACAAACGAAAGCAAAACATGGATGTTAGATGCCAATCTGTCTGGGCTTACTCTTACATACACAGTATGATCCTAGGAAACAAATGCCAACTTGCAGGGACTTACAGTTGTATCCTCACATACAATCAAACAAGTGCATCAAGCAAATATAAGATGAGTGGCCAAGGTAATGGTCTTATACTCACTTCCATATCATAGGAGCAATGGCCAATGGATGGTCTTACAATTTTCCTCAATGGGTAAACAACAATGATAATGTCACAAAGACAAATGAGATGATTATGCATCAATGAGCAATAAATGATGGTAAATGCATAGAGCATACAAGCAAACATGTGTATATAAAACAACAATCAATCAATGAAAGCATTCAGCACACACTATCACCAAACAAGGAGGCTCATACAAAAGGGTTAGGCATTGAAGCCAACTGGAATAGGGTCACAGGTGCTCTTAACCTTGCCATTGAGGGGCTAAGGTGAAGCAGATGAAAGGATATGAGGGGTGTGCCTCATTGCTTCTATCTCAGATCAGAGAGAGCATCAAATAGAAAGTGGGGGAGTTCAGAAAGGTGGAACTCTTTCCCCTTTATTGACTCGATTAGATCTTGGGTTTTTATCTCGATGCTTCAACCATGTAATGGGAGCAAAGAGAGGACACACTGAATAGTGGGGGATAGATTGCTTATCCCTACCTTCCACCAATTGCCTCAAATGAGGACTTTTCCTGCTTGGGACAATTTTAAACACACACAGGCATTGCCTCTTAAGGAGGACTTCAGACAGTTTGCCCGGTCAAATAACAGACCGGGTCTCCAGACTACATGAAGAAGAAAGGTTTATACCTCAAAAGCAATTGCTAAATAGCAAAGCAAAGCAAGTTCAAGGAACTTAAGCAACTAAAGTACCTGAAAAAGTCAAACTTATTAGTAGACAAGTTAACAGTTCAAATCAAAGGAAAATGAAACAACAGTCAAACACAGAGGGACCAATGTGCATAGCACAAGACTCAAGTATATGAGTCACACCTACAAAACAAGGGTTAGCACATGATATATACAATCCAACTCAATCAAATTTGAATGATCTTTGAGGCATTGGTGCTTAACCTGAAACAATAGCTCAATTGTAAGCTCAAAAGACCACTAGGGCTAGCCTAGGGTCAAAGATGAAAGAAAAAAGTCAAACAGCAAAGGAAAGTCAACCCAATTCATGTTCAAACATTTAAGAAGCAATCTCAATTGGATTCATAATCAAATCATGCATCATTGTCATTTCATACACAAAAGAATGCAAAGCATGGCAAGAGAAGCACACAAAAGTCAACAGAATGACTTGCATCAAAAGTCAACCCAAACATTTCCAAAAATTATCAAATAAATCACATTCAATCCTAACATCTAGCATGGAAAGCATGTCAAATTTCATGGCATTTGGATGAGAGGAAGGCAGTCAATTAAAATCATGAAGTCAACATAATTTCAAGTAAGCACAATGAAAGTCAACAAGCATGGGTCAACTTCAAAAAATCATATCAATTTGAAAACAGCAGAGAAATGAGTGAGATTAACACCAATGCAAAGGTCAAGATGTCTAGTTATCACATATGAAATTTCATGGTCATACAATAAGATTTGAGAAATTCACAAAAGATATGGCAATGTGTATCACAAAAAGTCAACAAATGACAAAGCATGGAAGAAAATTCTCAAATAAATTGGAAACAGAACAATTAATTCCCAGAAAATTCATACACAAACTAGACATGTGATAGATCATTCATGCAAAATTTGGGGTCAATTGGATGTAAGGAAGCATGTGAACAAAATTAGGGAAAATACATGATCATGGTATGACACCAAATGTAACCTCCAACTTCAAAAATTCATATCCAGCAAACCACAAATGGGAAATCCACAAACTCTATATGGAAACAAAGGTCAATGTGTCTAGTTTCATCACAAAAAGTTTCAAGGGCATTGGATGCAACATGACAATTTCACAATTGAAATGGCAAGAGATATCATTTGAGCATACATGTTGGGAAAACAATTATCATTTAAAATCCAGCCAATGAAAAATTAATTAAAAATCAAAATCAAATACTAGACACATTCATGAACATTATGGAAAAAATTGCATGATTTTTGGATGAAAATTGAGAGAGAAATTAATTTTTGAAGTTGGGTGAATAATTGGAAGCAACATGAACAATTAACATGGTGAACAAGTCAACTAAGGGTCAACGCAGTGGCATAAGTGTAAATAGGCGTCCCACTTAACTAAACTGCAGCGTTTTGGCAAGGCAAATAAAATGTTCTGATTGGCTCTCAGCCAATAGAACAGTAACGTGGCCAATGAGCTTCAAATTTCTGGTTTTAGAAACCCTTAGGGTTTTAGCAGCCATGGTAAACTTATCTTCATGCTCAAAATCATCAATGAAAATCAAAACAAGCAAAACAACCAACAGCATGGCATTAAAACTCAAGTGGCATTCTAACACAAACAAACAGAACACGAATCAATGTGGATTTCTGGACAGATTAAGATAGCAAAACAGCAGGGCATTCATCACTTCCAGCAGATCGAATTTTTCAACATTCTCATAAACAGAAATTGCTCACACCATCATGCTTAACTAACAGCATACATACATATTCCAATCATCGTTTTCATGAAAACCACAGCATTATAGCAAATCGATGAAAAAAACACATTCAAGCATAAAAAAGAAATCCCTATTTCTCACAGCATGATTGATCATTTAGCATGGTTCAAGTTGTAATGGAATGAGCATGGTGAGAGTTACAAGACACATATCATCATTTAAAGAAATAAGGGATTCGAGATTTTACTTGGATTTGAAGAAATATGTGAATCAGTGATTGTTTGGTGCTGTTGTGCTGAAACAGATGGCCCTTATGCTTGGCAATGTTGAATGCTTGAAGCCTTTTAGCTCAACCATGCTTGAAAATGCTCAGCTCATGTTTTGCCATTGTTGGTTCTTGAGAAAAACAGAGCAATGAAAGGCTGTGTAGATGATGAATGGTGGTTCAAAGAGTCTACAAATGATGGTCAGAACTTGGAGGAAGCAAAAGCATTCGAGGGCCTTTGGAGCTTTTGGTCAGAAATGGCCTTCGAGCAAAAATGCAAGAAGATGAGAATGAGGTTTTTTGTTCTGGCTGCTATGTTTCTCTAGGTTTAGAAAATGCAGAAAAGATGGTGAAAAGTAATGGCCAGGGTTTTGTTCATTGAGAGTTCTTGACTGAGTTTGAAAAAATGCCAATGAGTGAGTTTTTGGAAAATGATTGAAGCAGGTTGGTTCTGCAGTGTAGTGTGTTTTTTCTGCTAGGTAGGAGTTTCATTTTGACAGCAAAATGAGGAAAAAAGAAATGCTGTTGGATGTTGTTTTGTAGTAAGGCAAGGTTTTGTTTTTGACAGCAAAAATGAAGAAATATTGTTATCAAAGCAGGGCAGGGTTTGTTACTTTTTGTGAGTTTGGGTTGTTTAGAACAAATGCCAGTGAGAGGGATTTTTAGAGAGTGAGAGAACCAATGCCTCCTGCTGTATGATGTGTTTGATGCTGCTGCTGGTTTTGTTTTTTTGACAGAAAAAAGGAAGTTACCATTTTCTGTTTTGATGTTGTTCCTATTTGTGAACAGAATTTGCCATTTGGGTGAAGAAATCCAATGAGAGAGAGTGAGGATTTCTTTGTGTGGTTAAAGGCTGTTCTTACTGTTTTTTTATGACAGGAAATGGTGGGAAACATTGCCTCAAGCCAAGGCCAGGTTTTGTCTTTTTGCCAATATTTGGACAGAAAATCATAAAGGCACAAAAGATGAGTTTTTTAGCATGCATGAAGTTTGTTATGTCTGCTGTTGGTTTACCATGGCAGGGTTGGTGATGATGAATAGATGGTCCAAATGCAAGGCTTGGTTTTGTTCAATGGGAGTTTGGGACAGAAAGTTTGAAATGCCAAATGGCAAGGTCAAATGCAGTTTTTTAGGATGAGTGTGAATTCATGAAGCTTGGTTGGTTTTTTGATGTGGTGGCTGTTAATGAGATTTTTTAATGACAGAAAATGCAGCATAGAACCTGCTGTTAGAAGTTGCTAAATGTGGTTTTCAGTTTTTGTAACTTTGGTCTTTTGGACAGTTTTTGACAGAAAAATTTTGAATGCCAAAACAGCCAAGTCAGGTTTGAGAGAGTGTGAACCATGGCTTTTGTTGCTGTGTTCAAAATGGTTTGTGTGTCTGCCATTGGTTTGTAGCATGACAGCAAAAATGGCAAGGCTGCCATGTGCAGTACCAAGCATGGCTAGTTTTGGTCCTTCCTTCCCAATTTTAAGCAAGCAAGCATGGCCATATGTACTACTGGTTTTTTGGCTGCAAAATGTGTGCACAATGACAGAAAAAAATGCTGCATAATTGCTGTTCTTATGAGGTACAAGGCAAGGCATGGTGAATGGTATGGACAAGTATGGTTAAATTGTACCTTTCTTACAATTCAAGCAACCAAGCAATGGCCTTATGTACTGCATATTTTGACTTTGCAAACACATTCTAAATGACATTTATGAGCTGTTCCAATTGGCCAAATGTTGAAAAAATGTTTAAATCAAAAAGTCAACTCTTGGTCAAACTTGCATTTAAATGAGATAGGTCAAAAAATGCCATTTTGATTGGTGAAGTTTTGGCTCATGAAATTTATATTTTTGGAAAGAGGGGATCAAATGTGACTTGTAGGAAAAAACCCCACCAAAATTGGCCAAACGGTTTGGGAGATATGGCCTTTTGAAGTTCAAGATTTTCTGAAATCGATTCGATCATAACTTGCCAACCACACATGGGAATTGAGAGTTCTAGGACTTTTTGGAAATGGGAGAACAAGATCTTCAACTTTCATGTTGGGCAAAAATTCATTTGAAGCTTGTATCATGATGTAAGTTTGAGGATCAAGACTTTCCATTTATGGCAGGTTTCAGTTACAGGTCCAGTTTCCATTTTTGGAAATTTTCTGTTTAACTTCAAATTCTTCCATGATGAGGTTGGACATGACATATGAGGCTTGTATAGACATGAATGAACTCCTTCAAATCAATTCCATCCATCAAATCACTGATTAAATGGCCAGTTGACCAAGTTTGACTTTCTGTTGACTTTTCTAGGGTTTTGCATGATTGGACCACTTCGGATGAATTCCAAACCCTAATCCCTTGAGACCTTGATTTCCAATGATGTCCCAAGTTGTATGAACTCTTGATTATTGGTCATGGTGCCCAAATTCTGCAAGAATGGCCATCATCCATTGCTTTGACTGACTGTTGACTGTCTTTGACCTAATTGCTGATAATTGCTTCAACTGCAAGCAACAAGGTTAGACTGACAATATTTTTGTACTTTTTGGATGATAAACATATGAAAAGCAATAATATACAAATGCAAAACATGCTTGGTGATCAAGAACCACACACACAAGGCAACCTACCCACTAGGAGGGAAGCAAAGGCATGTAATGATCCTTGAGGCTATGATATGAGATGATATGGGCCATGAGGGATCTTAGGGCCAAAATTGGGGTCTTACAGGAATCCTGTGCCTACTCTGTTGGGTGATATGTATTTCTCTTTGCATCTAAGGAATTCTAAAGGTGGTGGAACTATTGTCTGTTGCATTCCTCTTCTGTATAAGTGGTTTATTTCGCACTTGCCTCAGACACCTGCTTTTGTGGAGAACAAACAATGTCTAAGGTGGTCTCAGAGACTTATGTCTCTCACTAATGATGATATAGTTTGGTATGAACCATCTTTAAGCAGTTTGGAGATTATTGATAGTTGTGGTGAATTCTCTAATGTGCCTCTCATTGGTACACAAGGAGGAATTAGCTATAACCCTGCTTTGGCTCGTCGTCAACTTGGGTTCCCCTTGAGAGACAAAACTAATAACATGTTGTTAAAAGGTCTTTTCTATCAAGAGGGTAAAGATCCCCAACATTTGAAGAAGAAGATGGTGCATGCCTGGCATAATGTGCATAGGAAAGAAGATCTGAGCTGGGTATGCGCAATTGTGTAGCTTTGGAAGCTTACACTCTTTGGGTGAAGAAGAGAGCTATGGAGTTGAAGATGCCTTATCCTTGCGAGAGACCTATGTCTATGGTTGTGGTTGAGCCATTAACTCTCCCTAACCAAGATGTAGAGGAGTTGGAATATGCGCTCATCAAGATGAAGCAAGAGAAGGATATGTGGGAAGAGCGTTTCCATGCTTTGAGCAAGAAGCATGAAGAGTTGCAGTTGGAGTCTAAGGACAAAGATGCACTGATTGAGCTACTTGAAGACCGAGTGACGAAGAGACAGAGAGAGCCAGAGGTTTCATCTTCTAGCATGCCTTAGCCTTCCGTTGCTTGGAAGAAGATTGTTGACCAACTTGTCCTCGAGAAGACTCAGATGAAGGCTTCTTTTGAGACCGAGATTCATCGCATTCGAAGGAAGTTTGCGCCTTCAGCCAGATCTTCTGACATCGTTGTTAGGGATCCTTAGGATGACTAGTCTCCTTTTCTCTTGTATCTTTTATTTTGGTTTATGAAATTGTACTCAGTGTAATCCTTCCGATTTATATAAATAAAAGGAGATTTTTTGGTCATATCAAATTGTTGCAATTACCATTTCAACATTATATATATATATATATATATATATATATATATATATATATATATATATATATATATATATATATATATATATATATATATATATATATTTGCAAATGATATAGTAAGTTCCTTGGAAATGAAAAATAATCAAGCATTGCATCTCATGCATCATTTGCATAAGCAGGTTTTTGCCAGGTGTCTGATTGGTGTTCTTCTGTGCTTTAGCCAAGCTGACTCACCAGTACAACACCAGAGCTAATCATTCAAAGATCATGGAACACCTTGAGCAAGAGAACAAAGATTTGAAGGAGGAGATTGCCCGGATGACTGCCATGATGGAGTCGGTTCTTGCTGCCCATAGCCAAGCATCTCCAATACCTACAACTCCTCCCGCGAGGACTGTCGTTTCTGAAGTGGTTACCTCTACTGTGCCTGCTGCCACCGCCCACTTCGCGCCCAATCTGCCTGCTGGATTCTCGTGGGGAATGCCACCCAATTTTGTGCCAGAGGGTTTCGTTCCCACTTTTGCTTCCATGCCGACATCTAGCCCGGTCATGTCTGTGCCACCTCCAGTTGTGCATACTTTGCCTCGTGTAGAGGACACTATCTATCATTCCGAGGCATCTGAGGGCCCAAACGTCTATGAGAAGATGGACGAAATGAAAGACCAATTCCTTGAGTTGCGTAAGGAACTGAAAATGCTGAGAGGCAAAGATCTATTTGGGAAGAGTGCTGCTGAACTGTGCTTAGTGCCCAATGTCAAGATCCCAATGAAATTCAAAGTGCCTGACTTTTGTAGCGGGGTATTCATTACCATTAGAGATATTGACTAAATCCAAGGTAAATCATACAAGTCGAGTCACCACCGCACTTCTATTTATCCAAAGGAATGGTTAGAAAGCGAACAAAAACCTAAAAGTTTTATCGAATCAAAAACTAGTAAAAGAGAGTCAGAGATCTGGGTAAGGGGGTTGGTTATGCAATGGGAAGGTGTTAGGCACCCAAAACATCCTAGGTACTCCTAGGGAGCCCTTTTCACATGTTGTAAGGTTGTTGTTTTTATGAAAGTTTTGTTTGTGCAAACATGATTGAAGAGATGAGAGGAGAATGTACAAATTTATTTACATTTTTGTGTTTGGATGGATAAACCCATTGTCTACGTACCATCTAAAAAAAAGATTAGGATCAAAACCTCGTAGTTCGGGGTAAAAATTTCAAAAATGAGTTGGTGAATTGATTGGTCCAAAAACCTTAAGGTCTTTTGTTATCCAAGGGAGAAAACTCAACCTAAAACCACAAATCCACCATGTGAGGATAGCTTCAACATGCTAGTGAGGGGTTAACCATATAATAAGCATGGAAGACTCATTGTCCATCACTAAGGATATAGGTGAGCATTATATCTACCTCAAGGTTATCTCAAACCTAATAGCTAATGGTTATGAAAAACTTGATTAATAAAGTGGCCATTGAAACCACAAAAAGACATTTGAATGGGTTATATTTACCAATGAAAAGTATTTACAAAATATGGTCAAAGTTGACTTAGTATTTAATTCAAAATGAGTATTAAGAAAAGAAAGTTTGCAAATCAAAAGCATAAGGCTTAGGTTTCTAATGTTTGAAAACAATTGTTAAATGTTTGCACAAAAGAGTTTTGGCTTGGGTTAGAGTGGAGAGAAGAAGAAGAAGGGCTAAGATCCTAAGCATACAAGAGGTGAGGGATAAGAAACAAGACCACAAATGGAGTTCCTCTCTTGAGATCATATGGATGATCCAAGTAGCTCCCATCCTTTGGAATAAGCAATCACATAAACATAAACTCAAGCAATCATCAATCAAATGAACTCTTGGAAGGCTCTTCAAGGTGTTTTGGATCTCTTTCTCTTAGAAGCTCATGGTAATGGTCCCTCAATTGGCTCAATGTTGGAGTCCCTAGCACAAAGACACACACATCAAAAGGTTCTATTAACAATCAAAGAATGGACAAGAGGGAGTTTAGAATGTGGTCCTTTCAAAGTTCATCTTCAAGCTTTAAGCATTCTAAAGGCATGAGGCCTAGTTGCTCTTTGACATTTAAGCACTCTAAAGGCATGAGGCCTAGTTGCTCTTTGACATTTAAGCACTCTAAAGGCATGAGGCCTAGTTGCTCTTCGAACTCCATTTGCTTGGGTAAAGTCCTAAAGTCTAAGTCCATTTTGTCCAATTCTTTGCATTTGGTTCACAACAAACAGACAAACACAAGCACAAAAGATATATACACAATTATATGCTCAAGTGAGCAAAAGGAAAATGGCATTAACATAAACATGTGCTCCAATGAGCAAAGGAAAAAGCAAATGAATAATATTCACAAGAATGATAAATTGCATAAAAGTAAAGTGCAAAAAGTAAATGTTAATGGTTAATGATTAATGTTAGTAGTTAGTGTGCCATAAGGCAAATTTAGCGCTATGTTAAGCTATCGTAATTGGACTTATGTAGAAGTCACAACTATCTGAGGCCGGTCAATAATAATGTAGGCAATAACACAAGTTAGAAGTCTTGATTAGTGAACCAAGTTCCAACAACTTGCCATGCCAAAAATAAAAAGAGAATTGATCTTGTATTGGTTTAAGTCCTTTCCATGATTTAGGAAACAACCTATCTTTAATGCAAAGCCATTCACTTGATCAATTGATCAAGATGAATTAGATTTGAATAAAGGAAGATTAAGTCTCCCTAATCAATGCTAACTTATCAACCTTCAACTCATTGATCAAAAAGAAAAAGAAGAAGAAGGAGAAGGAGATGAATAATGGAAAGGGAATGGAAAGATTAAAATGCATAAGGTGAAATAAAATGTACCAATCCATGTATGTTGACCAAGTGACATTGAAAGTCAAAGTCAAACAATGAGAAACTAGAAATGGGATGAAGATTGGAGGTCAAACAATAAGCAAAATATCTTTGGCATTTTTAATATCAAAATAAACTTGAATTAAAAGATAAAAGAAAGGTCAAACTTCAAAATCACTTCAAATCAACCTTGAAAGGTCCAAGTGATTTATCCCAAGTTCAACAAGGTCAAACAAAGTTTGACAAAAAATTTCAGCATTTTTAAAAGTCAGAAACTATTTTTAATCAATTAAAAAATGAATAAAAATAACCTAATTGAACTAAAATCTCAAATAAATCTCAAATCAATTAAAAATTTGATGAGAATATTTTCATAGATCCATCATAATTCAAATAGGTTAGGAAAATATTTTTGTATTTTTTGAATATCAAAAACTATTTAAAATGAATTAAAAACATCCAGAAAAGAGAAAATTCACAATAAATATCAAATGATAAAATAAAAAAAAATAAAAAAAATAAAAAAGCAAAATTAGAGACTAGGAATTATTTGGAGAAGAATGCAATTGGTCCCATATTTTTTGGAATTAAAATGAAGAAGATATGAATTTTTGAAAATAATGGAAATAAAAGAAATTAAAACAGAAATTAGAAAAAAAAACAAGGAGCGTCTGATCAAGCCTCATTAATTGACGTGGCTGATCAAACGCTCCAGAAGCGCGCGCTCATGGTAGACTTCAGGTCAATGCGTCACACAAACAATTATTAAAAGTCATAAGATCCAAAGGCTGGGATACAAACTGGAGATCAGATCCAATGGTCCACAATCCATCTGGCAAAGGGACGGTGACCGGAGCCACCGTCTTCTCCGGTGAGCTCCGGTGAGATTCAAAAAATTGCAGAAACGCAAATGCTCACTAAAACGGGCGATCTAGGTACCGTTCGAAAGAGGAAGTGATGTACATCACTTATATACCACTCACTTCCACTCTAGATTCCTATAAATGGAGAAATCAGAGATGGAAGCATGATGGTGTTCATCATGAACTTGCTTAATTTCAAAAATTAAATGCGCAGTAATGGTGCCTCTATAGAGAGGACTTCAGACAACACAACAGCCAATCAAATGGATCAAGGACTAGTGAGTTTCGAAGAAAAAACCAGTTGAGAACCACCTTTGAATTGTGAAGATTTGAGCTGATTCCCTTGCTTCCTTTGGCCAAACAGAAGTTCTATGGATTGGATAATGAAGGTCTAGGAACTTTAGATCTAAAGATTCAACCAGATTTTGTTGAATTTTAGATCTGAAAATTTGAAGAGAATTGAACCTAGTTCCTTTAGGTATGACTCGGTTTTGATATCTGCAGCACTTCAGGTTGATTCATGGATGAAATTGAATGGAATGATGCTCTTATTTATAGATGGAGAGGCAAGGCAAGTGTGATCCAATCCGTGTGCATGGCAAATGAATACTCTTTGCATGGGCTTGCATGATCATTCAAAAGGCCCAAAATCAATGCCAAATGCAATCTGAGACATAATTGAGCTGAAATGGACGTGTAATTGGCAATGCACAAGCTTGTGTAATGAGTTCCAACATGTTATGTACAATTATGCCTAAAACTTCTCCTCTTCGAAAATGCCATTTGCCAAATCCAAACATGAGCATGTGAGTAATGGTTGGAAAGGTCTTGATGCAAGGAACAAGTGTTATGTTGGGAAAAAATCCATTTGAAGTGTGGAATTTTGTGAATTTTGGGTTTAAAGTGTAAGGTGTAAAACATGCAAAGGCAAGGTTTCCAAATTTGGCCAATGTTCAAGCCCCTCTGTTTTGATGATGCAAGCTTCAAATGAAAAAACCTCCAACCTCAAAGTTGTAGATATTTTCAAGACAATCAAAATGGAATTAAATTTTGCATCATTTGGATTTTTTATGGAAGAGTTATGGGCAATTGAAGTTGGAATTTTTTGACTTTCAATGCATTTGGTCCAAAGTGACCTATAATGTTTTGCATTATCACATGTATTTCTTTTGATATTTTGCAATTTTGTTCAACATAACATTTTAAGTAGATATCTTAAGCTTTCCAATGCATTTGATCCCACATCAAAATCATAAAAAATGAATGAGTTATGTTCTTGGGAAGTTGACCTAAAATTAGGGTTTCAGCCAAAATGACCTATAATGTATTGGAATGGGAGATGACCTTACAAGCTTCAAATCAATTTGTGATGAACATGAAAGTTGTTCATATTGTCCTTAATAACATTTTTGGTTTTGGGATCATCTCCATTTGACCAACACATAAAAAGTTAGGTCTCAATGCACTTCAAAATAGTCATATGAATTGACTGATCAACTTCTCAAGTCCATGACTCATATCTTGATGAATTGGTGATTGAGGACACTCAAATAATTTCAAATATGCATGAAATTATGAATTAAAGAACTTACCTTGATTGTATTTGATCATGGGCTGAGGTTGCTTCAAGAGCAAGGCATTGTGGATGATCAGATGAACTAGGGTTTCCTTGGGGAACAAACCTCAAACCCTTTAACTTGCTTTGATCAAAATGATTAATTGAGATGCTAGGGATACATATTTGATGGATGAAAGATTTGGGAACCATTACCATGCTTGCTATCATCTTCACTTGGCCATATCTCTGCACAAAGGATCTCCTTGAAGCTCTTGACCTTGTGATTGCTCAAGCTACAAACAAAAGATGTTAGTGACATATTTTTGTGCTTTTGGTTAATAAACAAAAATGAGAAAAGAAATGATATACAATTCAAGCATACTTGGTGATCTCAAACCACTCACAAGAGGTCCCACCCAAAGGTAAAGGGAACCAAGATGCTTATGATCCTTGAGGTAATGCAAATGCAATGTTATGATGCCATAAGGGGTCTTAGGGACAAAATTGGGGTCTTACAACTTTGAGAAGTATAAGGGGAATTCTTGTCCACTCAGTCATCTTGTGATGTATGCCCGCAAGATTTCAACTCAAACAGATAATGACCAATTGCTGATTCACTACTTCCAAGATAGACTGACAGGTGCTGCACTCCGTTGGTACATGGGGTTAGATAGTGCAAGCATCCGCACTTTCAATGATCTAGGTGAGGCTTTTGTAAAACAATACAAGTACAACATGGACATGGCGTCAGATAGGGACCAACTGAGGTCCATGTCTCAGAAAGATAAGGAGACATTCAAGGAGTATGCCTAACGTTGGAGGGAGTTGGCTGCCCAGATCACTCCTCCTTTGGAGGAGAAAGAGACGATGAAGATCTTTCTGAAAACCCTGAGTTCATTTTATTATGAACGTATGATCGCCAGTGCCCCCGGTGATTTTACCGAAATGGTAAATATGGGGATGAGACTTGAAGAAGGGGTCCGTGAAGGACGATTGTCAAAAGAGGAGGCGTCAACCGGTAAGAAGTATGGGAGTAGTTTCAGCAAGAGGAAGGATAATGAGACTAACACAATTTCCAATGGGAGGCAGAGGAGGCCTCAAGCAAGAAGAAATCCACCACCCCATCAACATCATCATCATCAAGTATCTTCCGTCATTCCAGTATTCTCCAACCTACAGACAACACCAATTCAACAACAACAACATCAGTATCAAAATCAACGTCAACAACAACAACTGCAACAAAGAACAAACACCTACAACAACAACAATTCCAACAACAATCATCACCAGCAACAGAATTTCGAGAGGAAGAAGGTCTCTTTTGACCCGATTCCTATGTCATATGCAGAATTGTATCCATCCTTAGTCCTCAAAAACTTGATTCAACCGAGGAATCCACCGCAGATCCCAAAACCACTTCCTTGGTGGTATAAACCCGAGCTTCGCTGTGCTTTTCACTAGGGTGCACCTGGCCACGATATTGAGAATTGTTATCCTCTGAAGTATGAGGTATAAAAGCTTATGAAGAGTGGCATGGTGTCTTTTGAAGACCGCACACCTAATGTGAAAACTAATCCTTTACCCGCTCATGGGAACTCTTCAGTGAATATGGTGGACGACTGTCCTGGTGAATTCAAAGTTTTTGATGTCCGGTTTATCCGAAGATCTTTGGTGCAAATGCACAAAGATATCTGTTTGGTGAGTGACTGTGAACATGACCATGATGGTTGTGTTGTTTGTAGAGTGAACCCAAGAGGGTGTGATATAGTGAAAAGGGACATCGAACGTCTGATGGATGAAGGCATGATTCAGATTGTTCAATCCCGTCATGTAGTCGACGACGTCAATGTCATAGTGCCCGTTTTCAAGCAACAAGAGCGGTTGGTGATTCGGTATGATAGCAGCAGCAACCAAAACGTCAATACATAGCGGGCCCTGTCCCGTATGCATCTGATAAGGCTGTACCGTATCAATACAATGCTACAATGATAAAGGATGGTCAAGAGGTCCCGTTACTTATGACCAGTTCAGTAGTGAGCATTGCAGATGTTACGAAGGTGACCCGCAGTGGTCGAGTTTTTGGGCCGGTGTTCCCGGAGAATAAGGAAGAAACTGTTGTTGGTAAGAAGGCGGAGGTGCCTATTATAGATCCTGTGGGCTGTTCAAAAGATAAGTCTGGTGAATCTAGCAATTTGAAAGCCAATAGTGATGATGATGAGGTACTCCGACTAATCAAGAGGAGTGAATTTAATGTGGTTGAGAAGTTGCTCCAGACTCCCTAGAAGATTTCTGTGCTGTCTCTGCTTTTGAATTCTGAAGCGCACAAAGAAGCACTCCAGAGAGTTCTTGAATAGGCATACATGGAGCAAGATGTTACTGTGGATCAGTTTGATCATATTGTGGCTAACATCACTTCATGCAATAATTTGAGCTTTTGCGATGAAGAACTCCCTGAGGAGGGAAGAAATCACAATCTGGCTTTGCATATTTCGGTGAATTGCAAAGAATATGCTTTGTCAAATGTGCTAGTTGACACTGGGTCATCACTCAATGTGCTTCCAAAGTCAACATTGTCAAAGTTATCTTATCAAGGAGCTCCCATGAGGTATAATGGAGTAATTGTCAAAGCCTTTGATGGCTCGCGCAAGACAGTCATTGGAGAAGAGGACCTTCCAGTCAAGATAGGTCCGAGTGATTTTTAGATTACTTTCCAGGTAATGGATATTCACCCGGTCTACAACTGTTTGTTAGGAAGGCCATGGATTCATGAGGCAGGGGTTGTTACTTCCATTCTGCATCAGAAGCTCAAATTTGTCAAGAATGGAAAATTGGTGATTGTGGGAGGTGAGGAAGCACTATTGGTTTGCCATCCGTCATCTTTCTCGTATGTGGAAGTTGAGGATGAGGTTTGAACTCCATTCCAAGCCTTATCTATTTCTACTGAGAAGAGAGTTGGGGCACCTATGTCCTCTCTGAAAGATGCACAGAAGATTGTGGAAGAAGGTCCTGTTGATTCATGGGGGCGTGGGGTAGAGGTCGCCGACAACAAAGGAAGAAATGGTTTGAGATTCCAGAAGGGCTTGTCAGCTGTTAGATTTGATGAGATGCAACTCAGCTTACGTAGCGGAGGGTTCATTCATGGGAATGAACGACACTTAGCTGCTGTGCTAGAGGACGATGTAGAGGAAGACTGCACCAACTTTGTGACGCATGGACAAACATGCGACAATTAGACTGCTGTTGATATTCCTGTTATTTTGCATCGATTTAAGTAATTGATTTATATTTTAAAATCTTTCTCCTATGCCTAAATGAGAAGTGAACATTGTTTGGGCATTTTAAATTGATCATCAATAAAATTAGTTTTATTCATCCACATCTTTGATGTTTATTTTTACTTTTTGCTTATTTCTGAAAATGGTAATCACAAAAAACATAAATAAACTATATAATTGTCCATCTGCATAATATTTGGTCACAAATTCACTTCTCTAAAATCAAAATATTAAATCATTATGCAGGTTGGTTCCTAACCCCATTGAATACAATGATCCTTCTCCTTCTCCAAATTTGGAATTCCCTGTGTTTGAAGCCAATGAGGAAAGTGATGTAGAATTGAGTGATGAGTTATCTCGTCTTCTAGAGCAAGATGAAAAGATTATTCATCCGTTTGAAGAACAGATTGAGCTTGTCAACTTGGGTTCCGAGGATGATGTGAAGGAAGTCAAGATTGGGTCTCGACTATGTCCAGATGCTAATAAGGGGTTGATTGATCTTCTTCGAGAGTATTCAGAAGTGTTTGCTTGGTCCTATCAAGACATGCCTAGTTTGGATTCTGAGATTGTGGATCATAGATTGCCGTTGAAGCCAGAATGCCCTCCGGTCAAGCAGAAGTTGAGAAGAACGAATCCCGATATGGCTGTGAAGATCAAAGACAAAGTTCAGAAGCAAATTGATGTCAGTTTCCTTGTAACTACTGAGTATCTGCAGTGGGTGGCCAACATTGTGCCCGTGCCGAAAAAAGATGGAAAGGTCTGCATGTGTGTTGATTATAGAGATTTGAATAAAGCCAGTCCGAAAGATGATTTCCGTCTGCCACACATTGATATGTTGGTAGACAATACTGCTAAATTCAAAGTATTTTCATTTATGGATGGATTTTCCGGATATAATCAAATCAAGATGGCACCTGCGGATATGGAGAAGACCACATTCATTACACCCTAGGAAACATTATGTTATAGAGTGATGCCTTTCGGTCTAAAGAATGCTAGTGCAACTTTCCAGAGAGCAATGACTACTCTTTTTCATGATATGATGCATAAAGAGATCGAAGTATATGTCGATGACATGATTGCTAAATCGATAGATGAAGAGGAACATGTTGAGCATTTGTTGAATCTATTCCAGCGTTTGAGGAAGTATAAACTCTGCTTGAATCCCAATAAATGTACTTTTGGTGTTCGCTCTGGTAAGTTGTTGGGCTTTATTGTCAGTGACAAGGGTATTGAAGTTGATCCTGCAAAGGTCAAAGCAATACAAGAGATGCCTGCGCCCAAAACTGAGAAGCAAGTCAGAGGTTTTCTCGGCCGCTTGAATTATATTTCCAAATTCATTTCCCACATGACTGCCACATGTGCGCCTATATTCAAGCTTCTTCGGAAAGATCAGTCTTGTGATTGGACCGAAGACTGCCAAGAAGCTTTTGACAGTATCAAGGAATATTTGCTTGAGCCTCCGATTTTGTCTCCACCTGTTGAAGGAATACCGTTGATCGTGTATTTGACTATGATCGAAGGTAGTATGGGTTGTGTCCTTGGTCAGCAAGATGAGATTGGGAAGAAAGAATTTGCAATTAACTACCTTAGTAAGAAGTTCACCGACTGTGAGACTCGGTATTCAATCCTTGAGAAGACTTGTTGCGCACTCGCTTGGGCTGCTAAGCGTCTGTGCCAATATATGTTGAATCATACCACTTGGTTGATATCCAAAATGGATCCAATCAAGTATATATTTGAGAAGCCTGCTTTAACTGGGAGGATTGCCCGGTGGCAGATGTTATTATCAGAGTATGATACCGAATACCGATCTCAGAAAGTGATCAAAGGTAGTATCTTGGCTGACCATTTGGCTCACCAACCAATTGAAGATTACCAGTCAGTGCAGTATGACTTTCCTGATGAAGAGATTTTGTACTTGAAAATGAAAGATTGTGATGAACCATTGCTAGAAGAAGGGCCAGAACCTGGTTCCCGTTGGGGCATGGTATTTGATGGAGCTGTTAATCAATATGGAAATGGCATTGGGGCAGTGATTATTACTCCTCAAGGCACGCACTTACCATTTACAGCTAGATTGACTTTCAAGTGTACAAATAACATGGCAGAATATGAAGCTTGCATTATGGGGCTTGAAGAGGCCATGAATCTCAAAATCAAGTATTTGGATGTCTTTGGTGATTCGGATTTGGTTGTCAATCAAATCAAAGGTGACTGGGAGACAAATCAACCCGGTTTGATACCATATAGAGATTATGCAAGGAGGATTTCAATTCTCTTTACAAAGGTTAAATTTCATCATATCCCTCGAGATGAAAACCGGATGGCAGATGCTCTTGCAACGTTGGCATCAATGATTGTGGTGAAGTATTGGAATGAAGTTCCCAATTTATCTGTGATGCGTCTTGATAGGCCAACTCATGTGTTTGCTGTTGAAGAGATCAAAGATGAAAAGCCGTGGTATTACGACATCAAATGCTTCCTCCAAAGTCAGATTTACTCGCTTGGAGCATCTTTGAAAGATAAGAAGACTTTGAGAAGATTAGCCGGTAATTTCTACTTGAATGGTGATGTACTGTACAAGAGAAACTTCGACATGGTTTTGCTCAGATGCGTGGATAGACACGAAGCAGACTTGTTGATGACTGAAGTGCATGAAGGTTCCTTTGGTACTCATTCCAATGGACATGCAATGGCAAAGAAGATGTTGCGAGCAGGTTACTATTGGCTGACAATGGAATCTGATTGTTGCAAGTTTGTGAAGAAGTGTCGTAAGTGTCAAATTTATGCTGATAAGATTCATGTTCCTCCGACACTATTGAATGTTATCTCTTCCCCATGTCCCTTATCCATGTGGGGAATTGATATGATTGGGATGATCGAGCCCAAAACTTCGAATGGACATCATTTCATTTTAGTGGCAATTGACTACTTCACAAAATGGGTCGAAGCGGCATCGTATGCAAATGTAACCAAGCAAGTTGTTGTAAGGTTTATCAAGAATCAGATTATATGCCGTTATGGTGTGCCAAGTAAGATTATTACTGATAATGGATCGAACTTGAATAACAATATGGTGGAAGCTCTTTGCAAAGACTTCAAGATTGCACATCATAACTCTTCTCCCTACAGACCCAAGATGAATGGGGTTGTTGAAGCTGCGAATAAGAACATTAAGAAGATTATCCAGAAGATGGTTGTCACATATAAAGATTGGCATGAGATGCTCCCATTTGCTTTGCATGGGTATCATACATCCGTCCGCACTTCAACAGGGGCAACCCCTTTCTCTCTTGTATACGGCATGGAAGCAGTGCTCCCCGTGGAGGTTGAGATTCCTTCATTGTGTGTGCTCATGGAAGCCGAGTTGACTGAAGTTGAATGGTGTCAGACCAGGTTTGACCAATTGAATTTAATAGAAGAGAAGAGATTAACTGCCATGTGTCATGGTCAATTATATCAGCAGAGAATGAAGAAAGCTTTTAATAAGAAGGTCAAACCTCGAGTGTCCAGAGAAGGTGACCTTGTGCTCAAAAAGATTTTATCGTTCAAGCTAGATTCCAGAGGAAAATGGACTCCCAATTATGAAGGCTCATATGTTGTTAAGAGAGCCTTTTTAGGCAGTGCATTGATTCTTACAACTATGGATGGTGAAGAGTTCACTCGTCTTATGAACGTAGATGCAGTCAAGAAATACTTCGCCTAAAAAAGAAAAGAACAACTCGCTAAGTTGAAAACCCGAAAGGGCAGCTTAGGCAAAAATGAGCGTCTCGGTGGATTGAAAACCTGAAAGGGCGATCCAGGCAAAAATTAGAGACATAAAAACATAAAATTTCCCGATAAGTTGAGTACCCCACCTTGGGGAAACTTATGCAAAAATTAGGGATTATGGCAAGTAACTGCATTATGTCGATCTTCAGTGTTTTTGAAGACTTGTTTGAGCACAAGGGCTGACATCAGTTCATCATCTCAGCAGCGGTCAAGAGCACAATGGATATCAAGATTCGGTAGAAGGATTAAGGATCATTTGTATTCAATGTAACCTTTTCCATGTAAATTACCATTTTCAACTTTGTAAAATCTATGGAGTCTTGTCATTTACAGGCTACCATCCTATTAAATAAAGTTGAACTTTTATCCAATTGTTTCTACTCTTATTTACTTCAGCAATAGTTTTAAATTTTATTATGATCATATTAAAATTAAAGTTTTAAATCAAAATCAAGTTTTTGAGTAAAAAGAAAGTTTTTGAGTGTGAAGCATCGGAGGATCCCCAAGCAGTAACTCTTCGGGTATCCCTATACATTTAATGTTGATTCATTTCCTCAATGGATTGCTGTTATCCCCAGCTAGGTTGATTGATTCAGATACTCTGTGGCATATTGTTTTCCCCAGTGAAGTAGCCAGGATGTTTGTACAACCCTGTGGAGTGTCCTTATCCCCATCAGTTTCGGCCTTTCCCAGCGGAGTTCGTATTTCCTCAGCAGGTGGATCTTCATCAGAGATATTTGATCTTTCCCCAGTAGATCGCCTTGGTGTCCCCACCAATCTTTGCTCCCAGTCAGAGTTTCCTCCTGGTTCTTGAGCAGCTTTTGACTTCTTCTCCAGTAGGGTTGTCTCCCATTTTTATGGTGTTGACCTAAAATTCCCTACAGTTTGGATGTTTTATCCTTAACAGATATCCTCTTTCCCCATCCAGGGTTGAGCCATTGGGACGTTGATCTCTCTGTTCTCCAGCAAATTGTCTCCATGATTTGTGGATTGACCGAGGATTGTACAGGTGGTTCAATTTCTTTACGACATCTCTGTATCCTCCGTGATTGTTTTGTCAGCATAATCATCACATGTACATATACATATACATTCATACAATTTCATAATTTGCATATCCTGCATATTTGATGTGTTTGAGATTCTCATCCTCTGTTATGGCGGTACTTTATCCCCATACCAAATCTGGTGTCTGTCCTCTTGTAGAGTGCCAGCCCCTAAGCAGAAAAGACTTTAATCTTTCTCTGTTTCCCAACTGAGTTTATTTCCTCGTGGATGATTGTTATTTCAGTTTCCTCCCCAGTAAATTTTCTGGATGGAATTACTCCCTTGAGTTATGTCCTCATTGGGTTAAGTCTTGATTGACCGTTTTCTTTCAAGCTCTTACCTAGATAGATATCTTGGTCCCCTAAGAGTCTATTACCCAGTAACTGGTAATATTCTTCTTGGTTGGTAGTTTGCTACTTCTTGCCCAATACCCGGCAAAAGTATCCTTTTTCTCCTCAGCAGAATCCCCAATGAATGTATTTCTCGAAAAGTATATCCTTGATATGTTCATCCTAACCGGTGACAAATATCTTTTCTTCCCCCGTGGAGTTTATCCTTGATATGTTCATTTTAATCAGTGACGAATATTCTCTTCTTTGGTATTCTACCCAGTAAAAAGGTAGTTGTAATCCCTATTTTGGTTCCTCAGAGAGTTAATCCTTGATATATTCATCTTAATCGATGACGGGTTTTCTTCTCCTTGTTGGTCTTCTACCCAGTAACCGGTAGTTGTAAATCCTACTTTTCTTCTGTGCAGAGTTAATCCTTGATATGTTCACTTTAACTGGTGACAAATTTTCTCTTCTTTGGCTTTCTATCCAGTAACTGATAGATGTAACCCCTACTTTTATTCCCCATTTCAGAGTATATCCTTGATATGTTCACTTTAACCGGTGACAGATTTTCTCTTTTATTGGTCTTCTACCCAGTAATCGGTAGTTGTAAATCCTGCTTTGTCCCCTCGCAGAGTAAATCCTTGATATGTTCATCCTAACCGATGACGGATTTTTCTCTCCGACGGTTTCCTTTCTAGTTTTTCGATAGATGTAATTACTCCATTTTGTTCAGTTGGTATATCCTTGATATGTTCATCCTAACCGATGACGGGTATCCTCCTTGAAATCCCCAAGGAAGTCTATCCTTGATATGTTCACTCTAATCGGTGACGGATTTTCTTCCCTGTCGAGTTTATCCTTGATATGTTCATCCTAACCGATGACTGATACTCTCACCCTTGATCTTCTGCCCAGTAACTGGTAGTTGTAAATCCTATTCTTTTTGTAGTTTCCCTAGCAAGGCTATTCTTACCCAGTAACCGGTAATGAATACTTCCTCCTGGCGGTTCCCAACGAGTCATCCTTGATATGTTCATCCTAACCGATGACGGATAGTCTCTCTGTCAGATCTTTATTATCTCCTTACCTAGTAACAGGTAGTAGATAGTAGATTTCTGCTCCTCCTGTGTTGAAATTTTTTATTTCTCCCCAGTACGAGTTGAGTACCTCAGTTTTATCCTGACGTATTTGTACCCCATGTAGATGTTGTTATTTCCCCGGTTGAGTCTTTCCATTTTATGTGGAATCCCTCTAGTATCCTAGCAGTTTTAAGTCGTAGCCTGGCCTATGCATAACTCCTTTTTATTCCCCCCCAGAGTCTTTGTCTCCCTAGTGAGTTTTCCTTATGGAATGCATTTTACTCCTATGGACTTTCGGTCTCTCTGATTTCTTTTCCTTTGTGGCAATATTTCTCCACAAAGAATTTACTTTTGCATTCATATCATATGCATCATGAGGTCTCTTAGGGACCAAAATTTGTTTCTCTATATTGTTATTTAAGCCCATTCTACTGAGTCGACATGAAGATTTTAACCTTTGCCTCCTCAGTTAGAATGTCCTTAAATAGGGGCAGTTGTAAGACCCCAATTTTGACCCTAAGATCCCTCATGCAATTTCATCATATGCATAAGCATTGGGATCATACCTTGGCATCCTCCTTACCCCTTTTCATTGGGTTTGTTTTTGGAGAGATCACCAAGAACTTTGTGATTATATCATACTTGTATATTATCATTTCACTAACCAAAATACCAAAAATATGTCTTTGCATCTAACTCTTTTTGTAGGTAGGGCATGATCTCATTTATTCATTGATCATATCTAAGGTTTGAAGACCCTCATGAACAAAGAGCACAACCAAGAATTGATTCAAGAATGGTTACAATCATCATATGTGAGTCCTAATGTTCTCTACATGTTATATTGATCAAGTTTTCTTCAAGAGTTTTCTTCAAGAGTTTTCTTCAATTGATCAAATTTCTCAAGGGACACTTCAAATTTCATCATATTATGCATATATGTCTACCATGAGCCAAGAAAGTCAAGAGAATTGGAAGTTAGCAAGTTGGTTGATGGTGGTTGGCCAGATGGATTCATCTGATCAAAACTGGGTCTCCCTAGACCCTATCTCCTACAATTTTCACCATATGAAAATGATTCCAAGAGAAAACTTACTCTAAATTACATTATAAACAACTTTCATGTTGAGACCTGGAGCTAGTTTTGCTTGGAAAATCATTTTCTATGTTGAAACATTATAGGTCATTTTGTCTAAACCCTAATTTGAAAGTCAACTTCCCAAGGCCATAACTTGCTCAATTTTTATGAGATGAAAGATTTCCAAGTTTCACGATAAAATTCAATGTGTCTACTTCAACTTTTAAGTTTGTAGTGGGAGCTCATTCAACTTCTTTGAACATGTGATATGAGGCTACATTATAGGTCACTTTTGACCTATACCATTGATCAAGTGATTTTTCAAAACTTCAAAAATGAATAACTCTATCATTTCAAATCCAAATGAAATGAAATTTGTGACCATTTTGAAGGTATTTGAGAGAGCTACAACTTTGATAAAGACACTTTTCTCATTTGAAGCTCCCATAAAACATTAAGCAAGGTGGAATATTGAGACATATGGCTTGACACTTAGAAAACTTTTGATATGTCAAATTTTTCCAAACTTCCACCTCAAATATCTCCAAGTTCCAAGCTCCAAATGAAAAAGTGTTCAACATCAAACTTGTTCCTATTGATCTCACCTTTCCAAAGAGCTCAAATTCATTCATTTTGGATGAGAAATGCATAGGCTGCGCATGGCTTAAATAGGTTCATATCATTTGGCATGGATCAATCTTCAAGTGACAATGCACATGTACCTTGCAATCCAATCCATCTTCAAAACATATGATCTTCAATTTGGACTTTCAAACCATCATTCCATGGGCCTATGCACGCCCATGCATCATGGCGTCATCATTTTACCAAATTTGGAAAGTTGAAAGAGTGTGCAAATAGCATTTGATTTCCCTATAAATTGAGGCCCTTATGCTCAGAAATCACACACATTGCGCCAACTTTGAATCTCTATTGAAAACCCTTCACTCTAAGAGGATAACCCTGATAAATTCATTTGAATTTGAGCTTGAATCTCCACTATTTTGGAATTCAATTCTCCAAGAGTCCATTGCTTCTAAACCTTTCCATTCCTCTTCCACAAGCAAGTGAAGTGAAGCCAAGCACGATTCAGATCAAGATCTAGCAAGCTCAGACCTCCATTGAAGGTAATTTGCAGAAATTTTAAACTCTTCGATTCTTTTAAATTGTTGCTCAATTCCACTGATTCTTGATTTGTCTGAAGTCCTACCAATGTAGGCAAGAAGATTGAGTTGCTTTGAGGCCAAATCGAAGCAAGTCAGATTATGAACCTCATTTTTCAATTCCAGATATCTCTTAATATATTTGGAATTGGAGGTCATATTCGTGCTCAGTGATGTTTTCTCTTTAAAATCATGTCCATGTTTTGAATTTTAGTGATGGTTCATCTTGACCAGTCCGGTGGAGCTCATCGGGGAAGATGACCGGAGCTCTGGCTCCGACGATGATGTGGCTTGCATCTGGACCATGGGATCTAATTCTAACGTTTTAATCTTGACTGTGCCTTGTGAATACCATGTGTACAACGTGTTTGACTAAGGAACACATGGAATGCGTGTTTTGGATCATTAGATCTGCCACCTCAATGAATGAGGGAGATCTGATGGTCCACGTATTTTTGAATTTTCTGAATTTCATTTTAATTCCATTTTCTTCAATAATTCATATTAAATTCAATATTGATCCAAAAAATATGTGACTTTCACCAAAAAATTCAAATATTTTTCTCTTTCATATTCTGAATTAAAATTATTTTTTGGATCATTATTAATATTTTTCATGAATTAATTGATTTTTCATTTGTTTTTAATTGTTAAAAATATTTTTAAGTGTCCAAAAATTCTAAAAAAATGTCTCCAAGGTCCTTTGACCTTGTTTGACATATGATAAATCTCATGGCCATTTATTTGGTGTTTTGATGAGATTTTAGGATTTGGACAAAACATATTTGAATTTAATGCACTATTTTAATATTTTTAATTGAATAAGTGTCATTTTAATTGTGTTGACCATTTGTATTGACTTAATTGAGTTTCTTATTTGTTTTTGGGCCTTGGTCAAGGTTGATTTGACTTTGTCAAGTTAATATTATTGGATTTAGGGGATTGATGGAATGTACATTCTATCTCCCAAAATGAATGAATAATATTAATTTGGTAAAAGTCTTCCTTTGACCAATTTGTGATCTCATTCATCCCTTTCCCTCTTCATTTAATTCCCCTTCTTCATTAATTCATTTCCATTTGACCAATGACATCTCAAAGTCCTAATGCTAGTTGATTTAAAGATTAACATGAGTATGGATGAGATTAGGTCACACCTTTTGCATATTTTTTGTGTGTGGTATGTTTAATGAGCATAGTTCATAATACTATGTCTCCAACATGCATTAATAGCAAAAGTCTATTGCCCGACCTCAAATAGTTGTGACTTCTACATAAATCAAATTACGATTGCTTAACATAGCACTAAATTTGTGATACAAAAGGCATAAGCATTCTAGTTAGTGAGATTGTAAGTCTCCCCTCTTCTATGGTATTGTGTGGAAACTTGGCCTTCTTTCCTTCCTTTGGAAGATGTTTTGGTTCAAGGATCCATGCTTGTGGCAAGTGGGTTGAGTGTTCTCAAAATAATGTCATGAAATCAAAAGCAAAACAAAACTAACTACTAATTTACTAACTATTAACTTTTAACCTCAAGTCTTTACTTTAATGCAATTTACTTTTAGCACTTTATATCATTTGACATTATACACATCATTCTAATTGTTTATAATGTAATTTTCACTTTGTCCATTTGGACCATATTGTGTGATATTATTTTGTTTGTGTTACTTTGTTTGTTTGTATGGTCTTTGACCATTAATGTACATAATAATAACAAAGACCCTAAAAGACTTTTGAGTGGACTGTTGGTTTGATCTTGCCCAATTGGACTTAGAACTTAGGCAACATTCCTTTGCTAATGGACTTGGCCAATTCCAATTTGTCAAGAACCAAGTGCATGCAATTTGAATTCATCTGATACATCATTCAAGATCTCTCCAGTTCATCTGCAACATTGATCATTGTTAAGTTGTTATATTGAACCTGTGACTTGTGGAATGCATCTGTTGCACGGGCTATGTTGAAGAAGATCATTGAAGTGGATAAGATTGGATGAGGCCATCTTTATTTGATGTCTTTGTTCTACAAGATTGATATAATTGTGCATTTGTGTGTTGCTTAATTCTAAAAAAGTCCAAGGGAATTCCGGGTTTCTATTGACATACTTGTCTATTGGATTGCTACCCATTTGGTCAGATCTTTTCAACTTTAAACTTTTAAACTCTTGTATATAGGATAGTCTCTTCATCTTCTCCCCATTTCTTTAATTTCAAAAATCTCTCCCTTCATTTTCAAAACCTTCTTTGTGTGAACTACTTTTGTTCTAAACCTTGACCACTTTTGCAAAAGATAGAAACTTTGGCCTTATGCCATTGCATTTTCAAACTTATTTTCTTAAATCAAACTTGTAAATAAACTTAATCATACTTGACTTAAACTTAAAAAAAAGGCAAAAAATAACTAACTCATTCAAACCATTTTAGGCCTTTGTGCCTTTCAAACTTAAATTTTGTTAAAAACCAACATGCTCATTTTGAAATTTCTAGCACGAACTACGAGGTTTTGATCCCTCATTTTTATGTTGGTACGTAGGCACAAGTCCAAAGGTCATGTCAAACACAAAAATATAATTAACGAATTCTATTCTCATCTCCCCATTCTATTTGTTTATAAACATCACTTTGTACAAAATACATATGCACATAAAAAGGGCTCCCTAGGAGTACCTAGGACACTTTGGGTGCTAACACCTTCCCTCTGTGTAACCAACCCCCTTGTCGCAACCTGAAAAAAAATCAGCGTGAAAAAAAACAACTGGCGAAGAAGGAAATGACAGAAGAGTCGCCACCGTGCGTTATTTATCCCAAAGGAGGGAAAGGAAATGCTCGAAGTAAACCTGGAAAAAGGAAAGGAAAAGACAAGGTCTCGCAACCAAATCTTGGGTTCGGGAGTCGATTATGCGAAGGGAAGGTATAAGCACCCCTACACATCCGTAGTACTCTACGGGATCCACTCTTGTTGTTCTTGTCTAAAGGGTGTGGATTTATCTAATGTACTATTTACTAAAAGAGGGGTCAATAGAAAATGAGTCGCACGGATGTTGCATCCACTGCATACGTATCTCATCTGAATATGAGAATCAGAGTCTTCATAGCTCGGCTACCTATGGGTTAAGGGGATGTGTGCTCGGTAAGACGTCGCGTCTTATGCCTACGTATCTCATCTTGAATGGGAATCAGAGCAAGCCGTAGTTCGGCTAACTACGGGTTTGTATTTTCGGATGAACGACGTTACTACGCAATCTACCGAATGCTCGACTTTTGGAGACTTACTCGCCTGTAGTAGAAGGAGTTAACGTGTTCTTAGGAGAAGAAAAATCAATGAGTTTGTGTTTTAGGGATGCTCACGTAAAAGGGCATTCCTAGACGAAGGAACCGCGCTACCTTAATTGACATGCAAACGAGAGACTATTCGGAGCCTAGCAATCCTATGGGGAGACGATCGCACCACACAAAACATGTATCTTAAAGTAAACACACTAGCAAGGGGCTCAAACATACATGGGTAGCGCTTTAGTCAAGAGGGGTCATATCAACCTCGACAAACAAGCCATGGGAGGGTAATCAAATGGGCTCTTAACCACTGACACTGAACGTCAGGGTGAGCAGATCGAAAGGGTAATGAGGATAAGACCTCATAGCTCTTAACCCTGGACAGGGTGAGCTCATGACAAGGCATGGTGGTTCAGAAAGATGGAACCCTCTCCACTGACCGACCGGACAAAAGATCTTGGGCTTTTGTTCTGAAGCATCGACATGTAGTGTGATCTTAAAGAACGACGCACTGAATAACGGGGGATTGACTACTAATCCCTTTTATCCGTCAATTGCCTCTTCAGGGAGGTCTTTAGCACTGGTGCCTCTTCTTGGAGGACTTTAGGCACAAAAGTAAACACACAAAAACATTGCCTCCTATCGAGGTCTTCCCGCCAAGAAAGCGGTAAAATGCGGGAAATAAAAAAAAGGGATCAAGAGATCTACCGCACGGATAAAGATCCGAAGTAACAACAATTAAAGGAATAAGAAACCCGGAGATCTCTCAAGCTAGCACCATAAAAGAAAGCGAGTCAGTACAGGTAATCGGAATAAACCTCCAGGTGGTATCCCACAAATAAAGTGGAATACCAAGCAAGCCATCTCTGCAAGAGTCATGTGAGCCCTCACAAAAACCTAACAAACAGGTTAGAGTAACAGGATGCAATCAGGAGAAAACGTGCCATGACAAATACAAAACAGATTAGAGCAAACAGAAAAGTCAATTACTGTCACGCTCGCCACTGCTTCGCCTAGCGAAGGCTTAGCGAAGCTTCGCTGCAGGCTCGCCTAGAGAAGGTGCTAGTGAAGGCCTGCGGGTTTTGGGTTCTTCATGGATAACAGTACGATCTCGGAAACCCCAAACCCCGTGGTCTCCATTTCAGAAATTAAGTGATCAAACATTCAATGTATTGTTCTACACACTCATGCACATCTAAACCCAAATGCGAAATCTAATGCCTTATATATTTAGAAAATTCAAATTGAAAGCACAAAAGCAGCGGAAATAGGGCAAACCTGATTGGAGAGATCGATTGAAATCCAATGGTTGGCTAGGTTTGCAAAGTAATGTTAGGGTTTGCGTGAGATGGAGGTGAAAAAGTGTGTGAGTCAGAGTGAACCTTTCAGAGCTGTCTGGAGGTTGCTGCAGATTAGTTCGTCGGTCTCCCTCTCTTTTTCTTTTCTCTCTCTGACTATCTCTACTGGCTCTGGCTAGGGTTTCTCCACTGAATTTTAGAATTTATAGCCTGATTTTCGTGGCTTTTGTGGGCTCAAATGAGAGAGGTCCAAGTCCAAGGCTTTCTGTTATTTTTCCAAAATGCGTGGGCTTCGCCTAGCGAAGGATCTGCTCGTCTAGCGAGCATGACAGTTCAGATTCGCTAGGCGAACCATTCTGCTCGCGTAGCGAGCATAACAGCTCAGGAACAGATTTTTGCTCCTTCAAGATTAGCGTTTTGAATGATGAATAGGCCCCATTTGCACCTGTTGGAAGTAACTCAAGTCTTTCCCTTGTGTTGACTGATCACCCGGATAGAACCCACAAAGTGTCTTGGATGATATTCAAGCTTCTTGGATCTGATTCTGATTGACATGATGAAATGCAATATGAAATGTTAAATGACCTAAAAATGAATACATGAATGAGGAGGGCAAATTTTGGGGTGTTACAGCTGCCCCAATTCAATCATCAGCTAACCCGAGCAGGATGAAAGCGAACAGCTTATCAGACCAACAAGGTGAGCTGTGATTGAATACCAAAAAATGCTGAAATACACCGCGCTGTTTATTTTTCTTCCGATCCTCTGGCTGAATCTGAATCAGTCTTCTGACTTAATCTGGAGTTTCGACCCTCTGGCTGAATCTATACTCAATTTGGTCCTCTGGTTGGATATTAATTTTGATCCTCGGGCTGGATACGATTTTGATCCTCGGGCTGGATACGATTTTGATCCTCGGGCTGGATATGCTTCGATCGATTCTCTGGCTGAATCTATTTTCGGTCTTCGGGCTAGACCTGACTTCGATCTTCTGGCTAGATCTTCTGTCTTTAATTCTCTGGCTGAATCTATTCTCTTTGATTCTCTGGCTGAATCTATTTTCGGTCTTCGGGCTAGACCTGACTTCGATCTTCTGGCTAGATCTACTTTGATCTTCTGGCTATATCTTCTTTCTTTGATTCTCTGGCTGAATCTATTTTCGGTCTTCGGGCTAGACCTGACTTCGATCTTCTGGCTAGATCTGGTTCGATCTTCTGGCTAGATCTTCTTTGTTTCGATTCTCTGGTTGAATCTATTCTCTTTGATTCTCTTGCTGAATCTATTTTCGGTCTTCGGGCTAGACCTGACTTCGATCTTCTGGCTAGATCTACTTCGATCTTCTGGCTAGATCTATTCTCGGTCTTCGGGCTAGACCTGACTTCGATCTTCTGGCTAGATCTGGATCGTTTTGATGATAAATCCCCATCATCAGGATCTCGCATCTGAGGCATGCGCTGGTTGACCCTCTTTCGAAATCTACACCCAATCTTCATGCTAGATATGTGTCGCATCCGCGAAAAACAACCGGCGGGCTAAAACAAAAAAAAACAGAGCCGCCACCGTGCGTTATTTATCCCAAAGAGGGAAAGGAAACGCTCGAAGTAAACCTGGAAAGGAAATGGTCTTGCGACCGGAGATTACAGGGTACGGGAGTCGGTTATGCGAAGGGAAGGTATTAGCACCCCTACGCATCTGTCGTACTCGACGGGATCCACGCTCAAAAAGATAGGAATAAGGTTGCTAGAAGAAGTTGCTCAAAACAAATGCACACACACACACACACACTGAAAACAACACAGGTGCGGGAAGAGAGGAACGGGCTCGCTAGGATATCGCATCCTATGCCTACGTATCTCATCTGGAATGAGAATCAGAACTACCGTAGTTTGGCTCACGCACGCCGAAACAAAACACACGCATAGACGCTGAGACGTCAAAAGAGACACACAAACAGGCAAACATGGAAACCGAATGCCAATCGCTGGACTTACATCAGACTCCAAATCAAACAAACCCACACTGGAAACCAAATGCCAATCGCTGGACTTATATCGGACTCCAAGCACACAACAATAGGATACGGAACGCCAATCGCTGGGCTTACATCCATCTCCTAACACACACAAGAAGGGCTAACACACAACAAGTTAATAGGGAGTCGGGAACTCGAGCCTAATAACTGTCAAGCAAACACACACAAAAAGAAAAAGGGTGCACACACAAACTAGTAGGGAGTCTGGAACTCGAGCCTAAAAGTCATGCAAAACACACACACAAAAAAACAAAAGGGTGCCCGGAGAGATCTCGTACGATCTCCTGCCTACGTACCTCATCTGGTATGAGGATCAGGGCAACGTAGTTCCCCTTAACAGGGGAGAAACTTTCTCCTAACCAGAGACTGGGAAATGACAAACTAAAAGGGAGACTGACTCGAGCCTAATAGTTATCATGTATTCCACAATGGTCCTAGGTTGATTTTTCTACCTAACTTGCACAGGCAGCAAGCTATCCTAAACAGGCAAAGCAGAGCAAACATACACACAATTAGCACACACTATATACAAACAAAGTGGGCTCACACAAGGGTTAGGCTGCAAAAGCAAGCCAACTGGAATCGGGGTGATGTTAGCTCTTAACCCTAACATTGAGAGTTAGGGTGAAGCAGATGAAATAGGAAGTGAGGGGCGTGCCTCACAACTCTTATCCCTGGCCTGGGAGAGCTTTAGACAAAGGAATGTGTGGGTTCAGAAAGTTGGAACCCTTCTACACATATGACTGACTCATCATGGATCTTGGGTTAATATCCACAATGCATCAACACCAGTTGTGTGAGCAAAGGGATGACTCAACTGAATAGCAGGAGATGGATTGCACATCTCTTTTATCTGCCAATTGCCTTATCAAAGGTCTTTTCTTACTTGGCACAAAGATAAACATTCACAAGTATTGCCTCTTAAGGAGGACTTCAGACAGGTGCCTGACCAAATAACAGGCCAGGTCTTCCAGACTACATGGAGTTAGTGAGTTCTACCTCAATTGGTTAAGTAACCAAGCAACACCAAAAGCAAGTTCAAAAGAACTCAAGCAACTAATGTACCTGAAAACAATCTAACTCAGTTAGTATTCAAGTCACAAAGTCAAAACAGACAAATAAGAACCAACAGTCAATACACAATCACTCAATGCATTCATGTGCAAAGCACAAACTCAACTCAAATGAGCTCAAGAATCCTACAAAACAAGTCAAAGTTAGTCCACAACAATCAAATAAACCAACTCAAGCCATGTGAATTAATCTCCTTAGAGCCATATGCTTCTTGTCCTGAAAACACAACTCAAACATAAGCCCCAACCACTAGGACAAGGCCTAGGGTCAAAGAGGAAGAAAAAATTCAAAACAGAACATGAAAATTGACAATAATCAAGTTCAATCAAATTAGAACAACATCCAATTGGTCCCATGTTCATATCATCAACCAAAATTATTTCACAAGGCATCTAAGGCAAAGTATGCAATTTGAAAGCTCATTGGACCAAACAGAATGAATCAATCCAAACTAACTCAAAAATAATTCAATAAATCCCAAGAAAAATCATGGCTAAACAGAATTCATCACATGATCATCATACCAAAATTCAAGTCATTTGGATAAGTGGAAGCATGTTAAATAAAATCCCTAAGTCAAAGAAAGGCCAAACAAGCTCAATGAGGGCACAAAATCATGCATCAACTTCACACAAGCATAAAACAGAATCTACACATGATAAATGACTCAAACCAAAGCCATGGTAAACTTCAATGTGTCTATAATCAATCCACAAAATTTCAAGCTCATCCAATAAACATCAAGAATTTCACAAATCATATAAGATCATGACTCACAAAACGTCCACAAATGGTCAAACAGAGGAGAAAATCTCAAACAAATTGGAAATGAACTCAACAATTCTACAAAAATTCACACTCAAACTTAACATCCAGAAGTAGCATCATGCAAAAAATCAGGTCATTTGGCATTGAATTGGCATGGCAAAATAATTCCTCAAGTTAAGCAAGCAATGGTGTGACACAAATTGTCACACCTACTATCATCACATTATATCTCATCAACCAGGAATGGGAAAAATACAAACTCTATACCAAAATGTCCATTGAGATGTCTATTTTACACATGCAAAGTTTCAAGAATTTTGGATACAATCACATCATTTCACAATCAAAATGGCAAAGTAGGTCATGGAAACATACACATATACAATCCCTAAGCAAAATAAAAATCCAACAATGCACAATTTCTGGAAAAATATCCATAAAAAAGTAGGCATCATAAGGATCATGGCACAAAAAATCTCATGTGAATTGGATGATTATTTTTAGAGTTATGATTTTTTTAATATGGAGAAAAATTAAAAATGATGAATGAAGTGGACATGAACATGTAAAGCATAATTGAAAAAAATGCAAAAAGCAAGATGTGAGAGTGCTTTGGTCCAGGCTCGAACCGGCGAGCAATTTGAATTGAGCGCTCACTTAATGAAACGCGCCATTTCATTAAGTGAGGTGGCGTGGTGTGATTGGTGCATGGGAGACAAACAACCAAAAGCATGCAACAGGCAAAGGCATAGATCAAACGAATTCTGGAGAGCTAAAACCCTAACAGTTCATGCACATTCATCACGTTCATCATCATCAAGATCCAACCATTCCAGAAATTCATAAAATATACATCATTCGACTCATCTTTCATCGCACATCAACAATCTAACATCATCTTAACCTAATTCATCCTAAATTAAAAGATTCGAAGGAAAACATTTTCACTCATCAAACTTCTAATCCATGTAACTTCCTCATTTCTCCATGAAATTTCAAGATCTAAAGTTCATTAGAATCAGCATGAAAGGATCTACCAAAAGCATGTATCAATTTCAAGAATTATCAAAGTCGAAAACTGACCTCAATTGGATGGCAGAAATGAAATCGTGGATTTCAAGCTATGGCAAGCAAAAACAGAAGTTCCTCAGTGTTCATATGAGTGAATGGAGCAAGGTTTGAGTGTTGATTGTGCACGATCTAGCTGGAAACTCGAATTGCCATTGATGAACACACTTGCAACAGTCCTCGAATTGGCTTGAGAATCAATGGATCTTGCTTCAAATAGCTTCCATTATGCTCCTGGATGAAGATTGGATCAAGGCAAAGGCAATGTTTGTGCAGAAAAATGGAGAAAAGTTGAGAGAAGAAGTTGAAGAATTTTTGGATCTAGATCTCAATTTCACAATTCTGTTATGATTAGCAAGAAAACAGTTATGATTTAGCTTTTATATGTGTTGTTAAACATGTTGCTAATCACAATTAGCCAAAATGCACATGATTAGTGAAATTGGAAGTTTTTGTGCACATTAGCAAATTGCCTTGTACATGTAGTAACCAATGGAACAGTGCAATTTCTGTCTTGACTCACTTCAAAAATGTTGTTTCTAAGCCAAGGCAAGTGGAACCAAGTGAATTCAAAGCATAATTTTCAAACTTGATTTTTCCCTCCAATTTTCAAATGAAGTTCACATGAAAAGTCCAATTTTCTTGTGAGCAAAATGCATGAATCATGATGTGTAATTTGGATAGAGCATATCAAGAGTGAAATGTTGCAAAAAGTCTCACTTCATTTGGCCTTTTGGTTCAAAAGTTATGCACTTTTGAAGTTCAAATTTTCTTGACCAAGATTGATCCATAACTTGCCAACCACACATGAGAAATTCATGTTCTTGGACTTTTTGGAAAGGTGAGAGCAAGATCTACAACTTTCATGTTGGACAAAATTTCATTTGAAGCATTTTTGGACATGTAATTTTAAGGAGAAAACCTTTCCATTTTTGGCAAATTTGAATTACAAGTCACTTTCTATTTTGGGCAATTTTTCATCTGACTTTATTTTCTTCATTGTTGATGTTTGAAATGTCAAATGAAACTTGTTTGGACATGAATGAAGTGTTTCTAACCCTCTCCCACCTCCAAATCCATCAGTTGACATGTGGTTGACTTCTGTTGACTGATAGATGAATTGGCTATGCACAGATGAACTTGAGCCTCAATCTCCTGATGAAATGGCTCACACATGAAACCCTAGCTTCCATAAGCTCCATAAAACCATATGATGATCTCTCATCTCAATGAAGACCTCATCTCCTTAACAAACCCTGATTGGCACAATACAGATGATTAGGATTGACCAGAGGTCAAAACCCTAATCTCAAGGAATCTGATCAAGCATAATGAATCTCTTGGTGATGACAAGACCATGATGATGATGATGTACCATTTCAACCAAGATAAAGATCAACCTCCTTGAGGAACCAAGAAACCCTAATTTGGAAGCACACATCCTCAGATGATTAGTGATCAATTCATGAAACCCTAGCTTGAATATCTTAACCTCTTTATCTTCTGAGCAAGACTTAGGAGGATGACTTGTTCAATGTAGCCACATGATATGCAAAGATGCCATGACTAATGACCTAAAAATGAAATGCAATATGTCAAGCTAGTCCCAAGAGAGGAGGGCAAATTTTGAGGTGTTACAATATGCAGCTTCGAGAAAATTCCACTTTTTGGGCTTCGTACATATTCTTCAGGCTAGAACATGTTGTAACGACTCTTCAATTAGACTTTGTTTTTAAATTGCGATCCGCGGGCTGGATCCTCTTGTAGGTTGATTTTCTGTTGAGTTGTCAACCTACTCCTCTAGCTGGCTTGCTGGGGAAATAGCGCTTGTAGGCGACTCTCTGGCTGAATCTTCAAATTGAACCTTAGGCTGGCTCAATGGAAAACATTCTCAGGCTGAATCTTCGAAATGACCCTCATGCTGGATCACACACACTTGATCCTCTGGTTGGATCTCATGACCTTGGTTGTAAAGCAATTCTTCAGTCTGCTTTGAAGAACCTGTTTATCAGCTTATGTGTATGCTTGATATGCGTGTGAATGCAAATGTTATGCATGGTGCAAAAAATAGAAATTTGCTTGGGGAAGAAAACTTCGGTAGGGAACGGATCGCTGTATCAATCCTTGCATGCTCTGTGGGGAATGTTTCGTCTGCCGGGACCAGAGAGCCACCGAAAATAAATTGGATTCTTCTTTTTTTTTTTTGAAAAGTTGACCTTGCTAGAGGAGTATCAACTATGAGAACTTTGTTCAGCGAGGCTTCGTGAGGAGAGTCTGCGGGGAAAGCACTTCCTGGGGAAATGTCGTAGGAATCGACCTTTGTTGGGGATATGAACTTGCTAATCGTCCTCAGGCTAAGGATCAAAACAAATCTGTTAAAAATAATCTGCTGGGGAATGAGATGAACACTGGGAACACCACCTTCTTGTCTGTTGGGTATGCAACTACTCCGCTATTGCTGGGGATACAAGGTGCAACTCTACTGGGGAACATGCTCTGCTGAGGAGAGGCTTTGTCAACCGCTTGGGGATGAGGATTCATGACTTGGCATCCGGTTCCTGTGACCTGCAACCACACACGTATGTCCCGGGGGAATTACTCAGTTTGAATTCACCGTCCGGGATTAAGCACATTCAAAGCAATTTTAACTGTTTTCCTGTGCAAATCATTTGTAAAAGCCACCATTATGTTCAGATGCAATATGTTTAATCAAGAATTCATACATCTTTTACAAACAAACTGATAAATGAAAAATAAAAAGGCTCTTTAACTGAATTATTCGACTTTTATTGGTTGAAAAATTTGTGCCAGGAACGGGCGAGTACATCAGGAAGCTGATGCCTGAAAAGAGGCGATCGCTATAAATTGAACAAAAGAAAACTATCCTAATGGCAATGTGGATACGAGGTCCCACTGAGTTTCGACTCTGATATGGCTCGTATGACCTCAAGACGATCTGCTCATCTTGCTTTCTGAAGTGGATGATTAGTCGATCTTTAACCTTCGAAGATTGCCGGATTGAATGAAACAGTGATATAACACGGATGAAACGCAGATTGCAGTCATTCGCTTATTCCCTCTTTTGCGTGGACCGCCCTTTTGGGTTTTCGATCCACCGGGATACCCTTTTTTGCCTGAGCCGCCCTTTCGGGTTTTCGACTCACCGGATGTACATTTTTTTATTTTTTTATCCCTAATTTTTTCCCGAACCTCTTTATTCTTTTTTTTTGGTTCGTCGGGATGCCCCTTTTTGCCTGGACTCTTTTTCTTCTGTCCAGCGGGTCAATTATGCGAAGTATTTTTTAACTGCGTCTGAGTTGACAGGGGATAGGAAGTCTTCGCCATCCATGGTTGTTAGCATCAAAGCTCCGCCAGAGAAAACCCTTTTAACCACGTATGGACCCTTATAGTTCGGTGTCCATTTACCCCTGTGATCTGTGTTGGGAGGAAGAATTCTTTTGAGTACCAATTCACCGACTTGATACTCCCGAGGGTGCACTTTCTGATCAAATGCTCTCTTCATTCGTCTCTGATATAGTTGGTCATGGCATATAGCTGCTAGTCTCTTTTCCTCAACTAGGCTCAGTTGATTGTATCGAGAACGGACCCATTCTGCTTCGTCCAGCTTAACATCCATCAGGACCCGCAAAGAAGGAATTTCGACTTCAACCGGAAGAACTGCTTCCATGCCATATACAAGCTGATAAGGTGTTGCCCCGGTGGATGTTCTAATTGAAGTTCGATACCCATGTAATGCAAACGGTAACAACTCATGCCAGTCCTTGTATGTTACCACCATCTTTTGCACAATCTTCTTAATATTCTTGTTAGCTGCCTCAATAACGCCATTCATCTTTGGCCTGTAGGGAGAAGAATTGTGATGCTCGATTTTGAAGTCCCGGCAAAGCTCTGCCATCATTTTGTTATTGAGATTCGAACCATTATCAGTAACGATCCGCTCGGGAACTCCGTATCTGCAGATGATATCTCTTTTCAAGAATCTGGCTACCACCTGCTTCGTAACATTCGCATAGGATGCTGCTTCCACCCACTTAGTGAAGTAATCAATAGCGACCAAAATGAATCTATGGCCCACATTGCATATCATATCAATGCCCCACATTGCAAAAGGCCAGGGTGACGACATGACATTCAATGGGCTTGGAGGGATATGCACTTTATCTGCGTAAATCTGGCACTTGTGACACTTTCGGGCATATGCGCAATAGTCTGCCTCCATTGTTAACCAATAATACCCCGATCTTAACAACTTCCTAGCCATTGCATGTCCTCCGGCATGGGTACCGAAAGATCCCTCATGTACTTCTTGTATTAACATGTCCGCTTCCTGCTTGTCCACACATCTGAGCAAGACCATGTCGAAATTTCGCTTGTACAGAGTATCATCTGAGTTCAGAAAGACGCTATCGGCTAACCTCCTCAACATTTTCTTATCATTCGAAGACGCCCCAGCTGGATACGTTTGACTCTTCAGGAAACGCTTGATGTCATGATGCCATGGCTTATCATCAGATACTGCATCGGCAGCAAACACATAGGCGGGTATATCAAGCCGGGATACATCAATTCTGGGTACGTAGTTCCAACATAGCACCTTAATCATCGAAGACAAGGTAGCCAAAGCATCAGCAAATTGGTTTTCTTCACGAGGAATGTAATGCAGCTTCACCGTCGTAAAGAAAGTCAATAATCTTCTCGTGTAGTCTCTGTAAGGAACCAAATGAGGCTGATGTGTATACCATTTCCCGTTGGTTTGATTGATGACCAAAGCTGAATCCCCGTATACATCCAGGGTTTTAATCCGTAGGTTGATGGCTTCCTCAAGTCCTAGGATACAAGCTTCGTATTCGGCTTCATTGTTGGTGCAGGGAAAAGTTATTCTGGCACAAAATGGCATATGAACCCCCTCCGGTGTGATCAGCATTGCACCAACTCCGCGACCATTGACGTTGACCGCCCCATCAAACATCATAATCCATTTGGATTCAGGGTCAGGCCCCTCCTCCGGTAGTGGTTCCTCGCAATCTTTCGATTTGAGAAACATGATATCCTCATCAGGAAAGTCGAACCTCATAAGTTGGTAATCATCAATCGGTTGCTCTGCAAGATAGTCTGACAGGATACTTCCTTTGATGGCTTTTTGTGAAGTGTATTAGATGTCATACTCTGTCAGTATCATTTGCCACCTAGCAACTCTTCCGGTAAGCGCTGGCTTTTCAAAAATGTACTTGACTGGATCCATCTTTGATATCAATAGAGTCGTGTGAGTCAACATATACTGTCTTAGTCGGCGAGCAGCCCATGCCAAAGCGCAACAAGTTTTCTCGAGCAGTGAGTATCTTTGTTCACAGTCGGTAAACTTTTTGCTAAGGTAGTATATTGCATGCTCTTTTCGACCTGACTCGTCATGCTGACCGAGCACACAACCCATTGACCTTTCTAACACAGTCAAGTACATGATCAACGGTCTTCCCTCTACTAGAGGCATTAGAATCGAGGGCTCCTGCAAATACTCTTTTATTCTTTCGAAGGCTTTCTGACAATCATCATTCCACCTGACCTCTTGCTCTTTTCTCAGCATTTTGAACAATGGCTCGCATGTGGCTGTAAGATTAGATATGAACCTTGAAATGTAGTTCAATCTGCCCAGGAAGCCGCGAACCTCTCTTTCTGTTTTAGGTGCAGGCATTTCTTGAATAGCTTTTACTTTCGCAGGATCTACCCCTATTCCTCTTTCACTTACAATGAAACCTAACAGCTTACCAGTTCGCACTCCAAAAGTGCACTTGTTCGAATTCAGCCTTAACTTGAACTTTCTCAGACGTTCAAACAACTTCTACAGATTGTCCAGATGTTCTTCTTCTGTTCGGGACTTGGCAATCATATCATCCACATAGCATTCGATCTCTTTGTGAATCATATCATGAAAAAGTGTTACCATAGCCCGTTGGTACGTTGCCCCTGCGTTCTTCAACCCAAAAGGCATGACCTTGTAACAGAAGGTACCCCATGGTGTGATGAATGTCGTTTTCTCCATGTCTTCCGATGCCATCCTGATCTGATTATAACCGGAGAAACCATCCATGAAAGAATATACGGAGAACTGAGCTGTGTTATCAACCAAAACATCGATGTGAGGTAATGGGAAGTCGTCTTTCGGACTAGCTCTATTCAGATCTCTATAATCGACGCACATCCGTACTTTGCCATCCTTCTTGGGTACTGGTACGATATTGGCAACCCATGATGGGTAACTGGCCACAGCGAGAAACCCTGCGTCCCACTGTTTCTGAACTTCTTCTTTGATTTTCATTGCCATGTCAGGATGAGTTTGGCGTAACTTCTGCTTCACCAGCGGCATATCTTCATTCAACAGTAACCTGTGCACAACGATGTCTGTATCCAAACCTGGCATATCTTGATAGGACCAAGCAAAGATGTCGACGTACTCACGAAGCATACTAGTCAATTGTTCTTTCACCTCGGCCTGTAGACTGGCCCCGATCTTGATCTCTTTCTTGTCGTCTTCGGTACCAATGTTGACGGTCTCAATCACCTCCTGATAAGGTGTAATAGCTCGGTCCTCCTGTTTCAACAACCTGGCTAACCCTTCAGGCAATTCACAATCTTCCTCAATCCCTTCTCCGGCTTGATAGATAGGATTGTCGAAGTCATACTTGGCCATAGCAGTGTCGTTAGCAGTGAGATCCGGGTGATCATCTCTGCATGATGGAGGATCATGCTTTATCTTAGAACGAGATTTTTTTTGGAAAGAAAAACGAAAAAGAAACATTGCTATTTTTTTATTGTTTTTTCTATAAAAGTAAAAAATAACTGAAAGAAAGAGAGCACAAAATTGTTTGCAAAAGTTGTCCTTTATTGATGATGAAAATAATTGCGAAATGTAACTAAATGGATGGCCCTACAGATGAGTCATTACACCTTGGGCAAAGTGTAAGACTTTATTATGCATGTAATAAAAGGAAAAAAATAAAAATTACTCTTTCAGTAGAGTAACCCGGACGACTTTTTCAGACGACCAATTGTTGAGCTCTTCTCCCGGGACACACGGGCGAATCCAGCTATCTAAGTCACAGTCGCTGTCAGCCTTGTCTTCATCTGCAGCATTGACGATACGGGGAGAAACCAAACCCCCGCTGGAGAAAGTACCGACTTCATTCTTCTGAGATCCCTGAGTATACCCCAATCCAAACTTGTCTTCTTTGATGATTGGCTCCACAAATTCGCCCCAGCCTTGGGCATTACCAGCTTTAACCACTTCAACAGCTTTCTTGTATGAAGAGATAGAAGTCCCGACCTTCTCAGACTTGGGTGAAAAGACAGCTTCGGGCGCGACCTCACTGATGTTTCTGGTTTCAAAGCCCTGACACAGCATCTCATGCATCTCGCCATCCATCTCCACATACTTAAATGTAGACAGGTGACTAACAAAAATATCCTCTTCACCACAGACAGTGACGACCTGACCTTCTAGTTCATATTTGAGCTTCTGGTGGAGAGTAGAAGTAACAGCACCGGCAACATGAATCCAGGGCCGACCTAGCAGACAGCTATAAGCAGGCTGGATATCCATCACATAAAAGGTGCTCTTGAACACCTGCCGTCCAATCTTAACTGGCAACTCAACTTCGCCAAAGACAGATCTCTTAGAGCCATCAAAAGCCCTCACAACTAAATTACTTGGTCTCAGGATGATGATATCGCAATCCAACTTCATTAAGTCTTTCTTTGGAAGAACATTCAGAGAAGAGCATGTATCAACCAAAACATGGGAAAGCACCACCCTTTTGCATTCCATTGTGATATGCAAGGCTTTGTTGTGATTCCTGCCCTCAGATGTCAGGCCATAATCGGTGAAACCTAGCCCATGGCTGGCGTTTACATTAGAGACTACCGACTCTAGCAGGTTAACAGTTATCTCTGGTGGAACATAGGCCATATTCAGTACTTTCAACAAGGCTGCTCTGTGCGCCTCAGAGCACATCAATAATGAGAGAATGAAGATCTTTGAGGGTGTCTGATTTAACTGGTCGACTACCTTGTAGTCACTTTTCTTGATAATCCTCATAAACTCATCCACTTCCTTCTCGAACGCGGTCTTAGGAGGAGCTTCCTCAGTGGTAACCTCTTCGGTGGCTACCTGTTTTCCTTTAGCCTTGGCAGTTGCCTCAGCTTCAGTATTCGTGCGCAATGTTGATGGTGCAAATAGGCGTCCACTGCGAGTGAAGCCACCAACCCCTCCAACATTGTCTACAGCGGAGCTACCAATGTCAATGTCTTCTCCGTTAACTTTCTGCCCCTGGAAGTAGATATCAGCCCCATAGTGCCACGGGATAGCATTGTCTTTCTCATACGGAACAGGTCCTGGTATCATGATGGTGACCGGACTAACCAAAGCCGGTTGAGGGCTGTCAGAGTAAATTGTAACTGGTGTTGGACTTTCGATGTTCACCGTTGCTGGTTTTGTACTTTCCGGGAAATATATTATTGTCGGAGCGAGTCTCTCGGGAACATATATTTCTTCAGGAGTGAAATAAATCGTCACTGTCGACACATCATTCTTCACTGGATGGGTCTGATCGAACTGAAGACAACCTTCATCTATCAGTTGCTGAATACCCCTTCTCAAACTGTCACATCCGTTCTCGACAGCTTGACAATTTCTGCACTCTTCCCCACAACCCGGGAAAATCTGTCCTTTCAAGAGTCGGTCTTTGACCATGGATAGTGAAGTCTTCACTTTAGTCACATCAGAAACCAAATTCAAAGTTTCCCCACTATCAACAGCATTAATCCTCTGCCCGCCATGGACTGGCATCGGGTTTTGGATAACATTAGGCACCGGAGAAAAATTGATCGCCTTGGCATCTCTCAAATCTTGTACCTTTAGCTGGAAAGCCTTGCAATTATCTGTAGTATGGCCAGGTGCGTTGGAGTGAAAAGCACATCTGGCGTTGACATCATAACCTCTAGGCAAATTGTTGGGATCGATTGGTGAGGCCAGAGTTCTTAACGTAACCAGATTCAGGTCAATCAGCCTGGGAAGCAATATCGAATAAGGCATTGGGATTGGCTCAATGACCCGGTCCGTCTTCCTTGGACGTTGTTGAAAGTGTCTCGGCTGACCCAGATTACCTCCTTGTTGTTGATTATTGTACCTGGGTTGCTGTTGCGGATGATACTGCGGTTGTTGTTGTTGTTGAGGAGCAGGTGTTGGAATAGTGACTGCAACCACTTGATCTTGATAATAATTAGGACGTCCTCTGCCTCTGCCTCTGCCTCTGCCGGCATACACAATGCTTGTCTCGCCTTCTCTTCTTCGTTGACCGTTACCAGCAAACGATTTCTTGGGACCTAACGAGCTGGAAGCACTATTGTCTTGAATTCGGCCCATCTTCAACAGACTCTCGATTCTTTTTCCAGCAATTACTATCTCTGCAAAGCTGATTGACGGGCAAGCAGCCAATCTCTCAATATAATTGCCTTGAAGAGTGTTCATGAACATGTCCGCCATCTCCCTTTCAGACATAGGGGGTTGGACGGACGCATTAATCTGTCTCCAACGCTGAGCATATTCTCTAAAGGTCTCCTTGGCAGTCTGAGACATTCCTTGCAACAAGGTCCGATTTGGAGCCATGTCCAAGTTGTATTGATATTGCTTGACAAAAGCCTCTGCCAAGTCTTTCCAGCTCTTGATGGTAGTACGAGACAAATGAGAATACCATTCACGAGAAGCTCCAGTTAGACTGTCTTCAAAATAGTACATCCACAGCTTTTCATCTTCCGTGTGAGCTCCCAACCTTCCCAAATAAGATTGGAGATGAGTGCGTGGGCAAGAAGCCCCGTTGTATTTCTCAAAAGTAGGGGGTTTGAACTTGTGAGGAATCCTCACCCCCTGAACCAGACCAAGATTTATGACATCAAAACCTAAGGAATTTTGAGACTCCAAAGATTTGAGCTTCTCAGCAAGCTCATCCATACGGCGAGTGGTCTCGTGAGCTTCGTCGTGCAAAGAGAATTGATCATACTGATAATCTTCAGTAACGGGGCGCCCGTTAATCCGAATTCCTTAATTCACATTGTACCTTCCGCCAATACCATTTCCAACATTCCCCGTGTTGCCAACATTACCCGGGTTTCCATCAGCATTTGCGTTACCCGCGTTACCAGTGTTCACAAGGTTATCAGTGTTCCCAGGGTTACCAGGGTTTCCCTCAACATTTGGTATCTCTACCTCAGGATCGGGCCTCGGTTGCTCAACCAATTCCCTCAGCTTTTCCTGGCCTTCTGCCATACCAGTCATCAATGTCATGAATTGATCCATCCTTTCACGCATATCAGCCAGCTCTTTCTGTACTTGGTCCATCGCTAGTTGCGGACGATTTTCCTTTGTCGGGTACCTGTGGACTCGCTTGGAACCAATAATGCCTGAAACGGGGAACAAACATTAGACACTGCGGTGACACCTGCAAAACAAACAAGGGTTAATATGCATGGTATGCAATGCGCTGCTTATTCAATTTTAAGGCACCCCCCTTCTCAATTCCGATTTGACCTTCCAGAACAACATGTACAATCGAACGTGCAAATAACAATACCGAGGGGAGGTGATAAGAAGCCTTGGTCACAGACGAAATAATCAAAGAGAATGAAACATCCGAAAGGCGTCATAGTCAAAATACAAATTGTTCTGAGAGCGACGAACAAAGAAATGAGAACCTATCAACAAGCCTGATGGTGAACTCTTCAAAAACAAAAGGAATCAAAAAAATGCAAGCAAGTATGTATCAGACTCCTCTGAGAAGCATCCAAGTCTTCAACCATAGGCAAGATGTTTCCATAAGTATCCCGGAATAAACCCACATGGTCAGGGGTAATCAAAGCTTTTATCTGACGCAACGGGCCGATCTTGGTATCGAAGAAATGATAGGTCACATTACTCTTCCTGGGAGCCTCCATAATAAGCACAGATCAGCCAAACCAAACCGAGAAAGGGAATACCCTGCAAATGAATAAGCATGAGATGTTGGATGCAAATATGCAGATGATGTTATGCAATGCAAAGGACATGTGACTGGTTCCGGCCATATATATTGAACCACGAGCTGTTCTCTGTGAAGAAGTCCTCAAAAGTCGGCAGTTCGGGTATGCAGGTTTAAAAGTTCAGATCCACAAATAAAACCAGTGCCAGATGTTCGGATCCAGGAAATAGAACCATGATGATCAGGTACCATGTATCAGATATCAGGGTATGATGAGGTCAAGGGTTCCTGCACACCTATAAACAACCCACCCAACTCACATGCGGAGGCTAAAGGGTATAGACATTGATATCACGGACTCTCAGGCCGAATAGTAATAATACGTCCACCGTTCCCAGTTTGGCATTACCACTATAAGAGGAGTGTCTCAGCCAAGTTCCCATGAAAGTAAGGTAAAGGTCATCCTAAAGGTCATCCAGACTTAACGGTTCTCCCAGATAGCTCTAGCACTGTAGGAGATCCACAACACAGAATTCTCTAGAAAGATCCACATCTGAATTGTGTTTTCACATTCCAATATCGGACCGAGACGGAACGTGAGGGCATGTGAAACCACGCTAATCCTAAGTGCACTCAGGCCTGTGTATTAGGCCTATCTCACACAGAGCATCCCACTCCCACAAACAAACAACCCAACAGAGCCGACAGACACATCGATGATATGTACACAAGTGCTGAAAAATAAATAACTGTACAAGAGAATAAACACCCAACAAACAAGAAATCTACAAAAGCTAGGAGGGACTCGCTTGGGGAAACCGGATCTCCCCAGCAGAGTCGCCAGCTGTCGCAACCTGAAAAAAAATCAGCGCGAAAAAAAAACAACCGGCGAAGAAGGAAATGACAGAAGAGTCGCCACCGTGCGTTATTTATCCCAAAGGAGGGAAAGGAAACGCTCGAAGTAAACCTGGAAAAAGGAAAGGAAAAGACAAGGTCTCGCAACCAAATCTTGGGTTCGGGAGTCGATTATGCGAAGGGAAGATATTAGCACCCCTACGCATCCGTAGTACTCTACGGGATCCACTCTTGTTGTTCTTGTCTAAAGGGTGTGGATTTATCTAATATACTATTTACAAAAAGAGGGGTCAACAGAAAATGACTCGCACAGATGTCGCATCCACTGCATATGTATCTCATCTGAATATGAGAATCAGAGTCTTCGTAGCTCGGCTGCCTATGGGTTAGGGGGATGTGTGCTCGGTAAGACGTCGCGTCTTATGCCTACGTATCTCATCTGGAATGAGAATCAGAGCAAGTTGTAGTTCGGCTAACTACGGGTTTGTGTTTTCGGATGAACGATGTTACTACGCAATCTACCGGATACTCGACCTTTAGAGACTTACTCGCCTGTAGTAGAAGGAGTTAACGTGTTCTTAGGAGAAGAAAAATCAATGAGTTTATGTTTTAGGGATGCTCACGCAAAAGGGCAGTCCTAGACGAAGGAACCGCGCTACCTTAATTGACATGCAAACGAGAGACTATTCGGAGCCTAGCAATCCTATGGGGAGACGATCACACCACACAAAACATGTATCTTAAAGTAAACACACCAGCAAGGGGCTCAAACATACATGGGTAGGGATTTAGTCAAGAGGGGTCATATCAACCTCGACAAACAAGCCATGGGAGGGTAATCAAATGGGCTCTTAACCACTAACATTGAACGTCAGGGTGAGCAGATCGAAAGGGTAATGAGGATAAGACCTCATAGCTCTTAACCCTGGACAGGGTGAGCTCATGACAAGGCGTGGGGGTTCAGAAAGATGGAACCCTCTCCACTGACCGACCGGACAAAAGATCTTGGGCTTTTGTTCTGAAGCATCGACACGTAGTGTGATCTTAAAGAACGACGCACTGAATAACGGGGGATTGACTACTAATCCCTTTTATCCGTCAATTGCCTCTTCAGGGAGGTCTTTAGCACTGGTGCCTCTTCTTGGAGGTCTTTAGGAACAAAAGTAAACACACAAAAACATTGCCTCCTATCGAGGTCTTCCCGCCAAGAAAGCGGTAAAATGCGGGAAAGAAAAAAAAGGGATCAAGAGATCTACCGCACGGATAAAGATCCGAAGTAACAGCAATTAAAGGAATAAGAAACCCAGAGATCTCTCAAGCTAGCACCATCAAAGAAAGCGAGTCAGTACAGGTAATCGGAATAAACCTCCAGGTGGTATCCCACAAATAAAGTGGAATACCAAGCAAGCCATCTCTGCAAGAGTCATGTGATCCCTCACAAAAACTCAACAAACAGGTTAGAGTAACAGGATGCAATCAGGAGAAAACGTGTCATGACAAATACAAAACAGATTAGAGCAAACAGAAAAATCAATTACTGTCACGCTCGCCACTGCTTCGCCTAGCGAAGGCTTAGCGAAGCTTCGCTGCAGGCTCGCCTAGCGAAGGCTTGCGGGTTTTGGGTTCTTCATGGATAACAGTATGATCTCAGAAACCCCAAACCCCGTGGTCTCCATTTCAGAAATTAAGTGATCAAACATTCAAGGTATTGTTCTACACACTCATGCACATCTAAACCCAAATGCGAAATCTAATGCCTCATATATTTAGAAAATTCAAATTGAAAGCACAAAAGCAGCGGAAATAGGGCAAACCTGATTGGAGAGATCGATTGAAATCGAATGGCACGGCTGGGTTTGCAAAGCAATGTTAGGGTTTGCGTGAGATGGAGGTGAAAAAGTGTGTGAGTCAGAGTGAACCTTTCAGAGCTGTCTTGAGGTTGCTGCAGATTAGTTCGTCGGTCTCCCTCTTTTTTTCTTTTCTCTCTCTGGCTATCTCTACTGGCTCTGGATAGGGTTTCTCCATAGAATTTTAGAATTTATAGCCTGATTTTCGTGGCTTTTGTGGGCTCAAATGAGAGAGGTCAAAGTCCAAGGCTTTCTGTTATTTTTTCAAAATGCGTGGGCTTCGCCTAGCGAAGGATCTGCTCGCCTAGCGAGCATGACAATTCAGATTCGCTAGGCGAACCATTCTGCTCGCCTAGCGAGCATGACAGCTCAGGAACAGATTTTTGCTCCTTCAAGATTAGCGTTTTGAATGATGAATAGGCCCCATTTGAACCTGTTGGAAGTAACTCAAGTCTTTCCCTTGTGTTGACTGATCACCCGGATAGAACCCACAAAGTGTCTTGGATGATATTTAAGCTTCTTGGATCTGATTCTGATTGACATGATGAAATGCAATATGAAATGTTAAATGACCTAAAAATGAATGCATGAATGAGGAGGGCAAATTTTGGGGTGTTACACCCCTTACCCTTGATCTCTGACTTTTATTAGTTTTATTTGAAAACTTCTTACTTATTGGGTTTTGTTCTTAATTTTTCCCTTTTCCCTTGGAAACAATAAAAGTGTGGTGGCGACTCTTGTTAATTAATCTCTAGCTTGTCAATAGCTTGATGATCATGAATTTCCCGCTACATTTGATAGTGTTGTTAAGAAGAATGTGGCATCCATGACTTCTTTGAAAGATGCTCAACAAGTTGCGGAGAATGGTCAATCTGTTGGATGGGGGTCAAGTTGTTGAATTTGCTGAAAACAAAAATAGAGTTGGTTTAGGCTTCTCGCCTGGTTCAACATGTAGAGATTTGAAGCATATTCAAGAAGTTTTTCACAGTGCTGGTTTCATCCACTTCGAAACCAATCTACTGCCGCAATCTTGGAAGATGATGAAGAACAAGAAGCGCCAAACTTTGTGACACATAAATTGATGTGCCAGAATTGGACTGTTGTTGTCGTTCCCTCTATTTTCACTTGTAAAAGTAATATGTTTTTATTATTTTCAAAAAAATCCTTTCACTGTGCCCAAGGTGAAAGTCAATATATGTGGGCTTTGTTTCAAGTTTTATCATCATTAATAAAATATTGTTTTATTTATCCATATTATGTTTTCTCTTTTTGCTTTTTCTAAAAAATGGTAACATAAAAAGCCAAGATAATAATCACTTTTATATATGCATCATACTTGTGAGTTTATTTTTTTACATTCTAAAATCAAGCATAAAATCATCGTGTAGATTGATTGTTAAACCCATTGAAAATAATGACTCTATGCCCTCTCCCAAATTTGAATTCCCTGTGTTTGAAATTGAAGAAGAGGATCTTAAAGAGATTCCTGATGAAATTTCCCGTTTGCTTGACCATGAGGAAAAGACCATTCAGCCTCATAAATAGCCATTGGAAATTATTAATTTGGGCTCTGAAGAGAACAAGAAAGAAGTCAAGATTGGGTCATTGCTTTTTCCAGATGTTAAGAAAAGGATGGTAGCGCTTCTTAAAGAATATGTGGATGTGTTTGCTTGATCTTATCAAGATATGACAAGTCTTGATACTGATATTGTGGAGAATAAATTACCATTGAAGCAAAAATGTGGGCCAATTAAACAGAAGTTGAGAAGAACTCATCCTGATATGGCTGTTAAGATTAAAGAGAGGAGGTTCAGAAGCAAATTATTGTTACTTTCCTTGTTACTTATGAGTATCCTAAATGGGTGACCAACATTGTGCATGTTCCAAAGAAGGATGGAAAAGTTCGGACGTGTGTTGATTATAGAGATTTGAGCAAAGTTAGCCTGAAGGATGATTTTCCCCTATCACACATTGACATGTTGGTATATAGTACATCTAAGTTCAATGTATTCTCCTTTATGGATGGTTTCTTCAGTTATAATCAGATCAAGATGGAGCCTGAGTAAATGGAAAACACAACATTCATTACACCCTGGGGAATATTCTGCTATAGAGTGATGCCATTCGGTTTAAAGAATATTGGTGCAACGTATCAGAGAGCCATGACTACTCTTTTCCATGACATGATGCACAAAGAGATAGAAGTCTATGTTGATGATATGATTTCTAAGTCAAAGACTAAAGAAGATCATGTTGAGTATTTATTGAAGTTGTTTCAATGTTAGAGAAAGTTTAAACTCCGCTTGAATCCTAATAAGTGTACTTTTGGTGTCCGTTCACAAAAGTTATTGGGCTTCATTGTCATCCAGAAGAGTATTGAGGTAGATCCTGATAAAGTCAGAGCTATTCAAGAGATGCCTACATCAAAGACAAAAAAGCAAGTCAGAGGATTCCTCGAGCGTCTGAATTATATCTCCAGGTTTATATCTCATATGGCAGCCACATGTGGGTCAATCTTCAAGCTTCTCTGTAAAGATCAAGGTTATGTTTGGACAGAAGAATGCCAGAAAGATTTTGACAACATCAAATAATATTTGCTTGAACCTCAAATATTGTCTCCTCCAATGGAAGGAACACCATTGATTATCTACTTATCTGTGTTAGAAGAGTCCATGGGTTGTGTGCTTGGACAACAAGATGAAGCTGGTAAAAAGGAGCATGCCATCTACTATTTGAGTAAGAAGTTTACAGACTGTGAGTCTCGGTACTCCATGTTTGACAAGACTTGTTGTGCTTTAGCTTGGGCTTCCAAACATCTACACCAGTACATGATTAATCATACCACTTGATTGATATCCAAAATGGATCCAATCAAGTATATTTTTGAAAATCCTTCTTTGATTGGGAGGATTACTCATTGGCAGATGCTATTGTCTGAATTTGATATTGAGTATCATACTCAAAAGGCAATTAAATGAAGTATTCTTGCAGATCATTTGGCTTACCATCCAATTGATGATTATCAATCCATCAGGTTTGACTTCCTTGATGAAGATGTTATGTACTTAAAAGCTAAAGACTGTGATGAACCATTTCCTAAAGAAGGACAAGAGCCTGGATCCCGGTGGGATTTGGTGTTTGATGGAGCTATTAATGCTTATGATAATGGAATTGGGGCAATCATCATTACTCTTCAGGGTTTTCATATCCCTTTCACTGCAAAATTGATGTTTGATTAGACGAACAACATGGAAAAATATGAAGCTTGTATCATGGGTCTTGAAAAATCCATTGATTTGAGAATTAAGATTCTTGATGTATATGCATATTTAACCTTGGTGGTTAATAAGATTAAAGGAGAGTGAGAGACTCGTCATCCTGGCTTGATTCCTTACAAAGATTATGCAAGGAGGTTTTTAACTTTCTTCAACAAAGTTGAGTTTCATCGTATACCTCGTGAAGAGAATCAGATGGTGGATACTTTGGCTAATTTGTCTTCTATGTATAAATTAAATCATTGGAATGGCATGTCTCATATAAGAATTATGTGCCTCGATAGGCCTGCTCATGTGTTTGCAGCAAAAAGTCACAGATGATAAGCCTTAGTATCATGATATCAAGTGTTTCCTTCAAATTCAGGTGTACCCGGAGACTTTGAGAAGATTGGCTGGAAATTTATTTTTTAATGAAGATGTGTTGTACAAGAGAAACTTTGACATGGTCTTTCTCAGATGCGTGGATAGACACGAAGCAGACATGTTAATGCAAGAAGTTCATGAAGGATCCTTTGGTACTCATGCCAATGGACATGCAACGGTTAAAAAAATGTTAAGGGCATGTTACTATTGGCTGACAACGGAATCTGATTGTTGTAAATATGTGAAGAAGTGCCATAAATGTCAGGTTCATGCTGATAATATTCATGTGCCTCTAACTCTTCTCAATATTATTTCATCCCCATGACCTTTCTCTATGTGGGGAATTGGCATGATTGGTATGATTGAACCCACAGCTTCAAACAAACATTGTTTCATTCTGGTGGATATTGATTACTTCACCAAATGGGTTGAAGCAGCATCTAATACTAATGTGACAAAGCATGTTGTGGTCAAATTTATCAAGAATCAGATTATTTGCCGATATGGTGTTCCAATTAAGATTATCACTGATAATGGGTCGAACTTGAATAATAAGATAATGAAAGAGCTTTGTGACGACATCAAGATTGAACATCATAACTCTTCTCCTTACAGACCTAAGATGAATGGGGTTATTGAAGCTGCAAATAAGAATATTAAGAAGATTATACAGAAAATGGTTGTGACATATAAGGATTGGCATGAGATGCTCCCTTTTGCTTTGCATGGGTATCGTACCTCTGTCTGCACTTCAACAGGGGAAACCCCTTTCTCTCTTGTGTATTGTATGTTAGCAGTGCTCCCTGTAGAGGTTGAGATCCTTTCAATGTGAGTCTTGATTGAAGCCAAATTGTTTGAGGTTGAATGGTGTCAAAGCATATATGATCAATTGAATTTGATTGAAGAGAAGAGGATGACAACTTTGTGTCATGGCCAATTATATCAAAAAATAATGAAGAAAGCATTTGACAAGAAGGTTCGGCCTCGCGTATTCAGAGAAAGCGACCTCATGCTCAAAAAGATCTTATCTTTCAACACTGATTCTAGGGACAAGTGGACTCCTAATTATGAAGGTTCGTATGTTGTTAAGAGAGCCTTCTCTGGTGGTGCAATGCCTCTTACAACTGTGAACGGTGAGGAGCTCCCTCATCCTGTGAATTCTGATGTAGTCAAGTAATACTTTTCCTAGAAAAGTAATAGAACAACTCGCTAAGTTGAAAACTCGAAAGGGCGGCTTAGGCAAAAATGAGTGTCTCATTGGATTGAAAACCCAAAAGGGCAGTCTAGGAAAAAGTTAGAGACATAAACAGAAAATAATCATCCTGGTAGATTAGAAACCCGAGAGGGAAATCTCGGCAAAAATTAGGGATTATGGCAAGTAATTGCATCAGGCCAGACTTGATCATCTGAAGCAACAGGGCCTATCAAGGATCCTCATTCAGTCTTCCTTGACCGAAGTTCTAAGCATAGCAGAATTCAAAGTTGTTAGGAAGAATAGTGGTCATTGTATTTCAATGCAGCGCTTTCCATGTACTTACCATTTTTCAACTTTGTAATAATCCATGGAGTCACGCCATTTGCGTACTACCATTCTATCAATAAAATTTGAGCCTTTTTCCCATTTGTTTGGTGTTATTATCTTATTTTAGTTCACGAAATTTCATTTATTTTTTATAATAATTTTTGAAACAAAAGATATATAAACAATCATGTTTTTGAAATTTACAAAAATATTTTCTTCGATTTGTGAATATAAAAGAGGAATGTCAACAGTGATCTCAAGGATGGTAAGATCTTGAAAAGCGGTGCTCAGTGTTCTCTTAAGACAGGATTTTCCTTATGAATGTATCCAGGCTCATCAGTTCCCATAGCAGAGATATCGGGAATGGTAGAATCCCTAGTAAGGTCGCCAACAGGTCTTCGTAATATAGTTTGTTCGGATGTTTCTTATCCCTGACAAACATTTCCCTCCCTCGGAACGGAGTTCATGCTTTTAGAAGATTAAACTTTGGTTCTCCAAGAAATATCTTTTTCTCTCTCTCCAGAAGGATTTAAGCCTTGTATCAGGATTTAGCTCCTTTAATGGTTTATGATCATTCATTGTAGGCTTTCCTCCAGCTGAATCCCTAGCAATATCTCAAGTAGCATCTCCACCTTATTGAGATTAGTCGAGGATCCGGTTGTAGTATGTTATTAGTCTAACCCTTTGTGCCTGTTTGGTCAGCATATTCATATACATATCCATACGTATATGCATGGAATTATGGTGTTTATTTGTGCATCTTGCATTTCTTGGTGTTTCCCTGTTCTCTGGTGTTTTTCTCCTCGTGGAGTGTGCATGTCCTCTCTCCAATAGAGTGTCGACCTTAAGCAGAAAGAGCTTATCCTTTATAATTCCCTACAGAGTTTGATCCTCGTGGAAGGTTTTGTTTCAGTTTTCCTGTCCAATTTATTATCTGAATGAAATTAATCCCCATTTGAGTTTATTTCCTCATTGGATTGAGTCTCCTTTAAACGTTTCTCTCCAGCTTACCCTGGGTTAAACTTTGGTCCTTTGAATTTATTACCTTTGTTAAGCTATCACTTGGCTGATAGCTAGGTATTATTTCTTTTTATCTTTGGTTGGTTACTTTGTTAAGCTATCACTTGGCTGGTAGTTGGTAATCTTTCTTGTTGGGCTTATTACCTTTGTTAAGCTATCACTCGGATGATACTTATGTAATCTTTCTTGTTGGGCTTATTACCTTTGTTAAGCTATCACTCGACTGATAGTTAGGTAATATTTCTTTTGTACCTTTAGTTGGTTACCTTGTTAAGCTATCACTTGGCTGGTAGTTGGTAATCTTTCTTTTCGAGCTTATTACCTTTGTTAAGCTATCACTTGTCTGATAGTTAGGTAATATTTATCTTACCTTTGGTTGGTTACTTTGTTAAGCTATCACTTGACATGTAGTTGGTAATCTTTATTGTTAGGCTTATTACCTTTGTTAAGCTATCACTCGGATGATAGTTAGGTAATATTTATTTTTTACCTTTGTATGGTTAACTTGTTAAGATATCACTTGGCTGATAGTTGGCAATCTTTTCTTTCGAACTTATTACCTTTGTTAAGCTATCACTCTAATAATAGCTATGAAGGAGAATAGCGATCCAAAACACATCGGACTTTAAAAATTTCTCCTTTAGTGATCCTTTCGAATGGGCATGATCAGTGATAGAATCGTTACCTCTTGTGGCAATTGAAACCTTTGATGCAGATCTACGGAGCGATCAAGAACGTTGAATAGTGACAACGCCTCTACTCAGTCCACACGAACGAATTCATTCAATCTCAGTGCTAGCTGCTACGAATGAAGGCTTTGAGTGAGAGAGAGAGAAAAACAAAATTTCAATTGCACAAATGCTTATGCACAAGGGTTCTATTTATAGAACCACTTGTGTGGGATGCAAGCTAAAAAACCCACTTAAGTGTATGTGGCCCATATCTTATGAAATGCCAAAATCACTTAAGCGTGTGGTACCTTACCATATTTCGTATTCTACTTAAGTACATCGTACCTTACGATGTTCTACAATTCACTTAAGTGCACCGTACCTTATGATGTTCCTTACTTACTCTATTTCTCATCAATCTGTCCTTTTGTGTGCGACCCTGTAGGTTTTCGCGACATTAGCAATTATATTAAATCACGTATTTAACATAATAAACAGTGAGCGGTATCTAGCAACACATCATTGCTACCCAAGACACGAAAATGTCATGTGATCTGACAAATCCTTTTGTGATAATACTGATGTGTATAATTACCCTTTTGCCCTTATGTCTATATTGAACACAAGGCATAGACCGTGTCATCCTTGTCCAGTTCAATATTGGGCCCGTAGACATTTATCCTGTTACGTGGGATGGGCAAATTCCATATAGATTCTATATAGTATTCTCATAGCGGGTCAAACCAGTATAAATATTACTCCCAATATTCATACTTATGTTTAAGACTTGATAACTCCTTATCCATGATCCATGAGATGTGATCATCAGTCTATATACATAATAGTCTTAATGCTTTAATGTTATCCCACTTCATAACAAAGCTCGACTACGGATACTTTAAGAATAGTGTCCTTATGTTTAATGGGATCTCATGATTAAGTCACACTTGATACATTAAACGGACTAACTATTCTATGGACTTTATTAAACAAATATAATAAAGAAAAGGCCTTTTATTATTAATAAATAATTCGATATAAGTACTAAAAGTATTGGCCTTTAGGGCTTACACCAACAATCTCCCACTAGCACTAGAGCCAATCAGGCATACCCCTAATGCCCATAGATCTAGTATGGCCATCATGCTTCTACTGCGCAAGAGGCTTTGTCAGTGGGTCAGTAATATTGTCAAGTGTAGGTACTCTACATATTTTCACATCTCCTCTATCTATTATCTCTCGAATGAGGTGATAACGCCTAAGTATGTGTTTGGATCGTTGGTGAGATCTAGGCTCCTTAGCTTGTGCGATAGCACCATTGTTATCACAATAGAGACCAATGGGATCCACAATGCTAGGAATTACACCAAGTTCACTAATGAACTTTTTGATCCAAACAGCTTCTTTTGCTGCACTTGAGGCAGCAATATACTCGACCTCGATTGTAGAATCAGCAACTGTATCTTGCTATGAATTTTTCCAGCTCACAGCGCCACTGTTTAAGCAAAACACATAACTAGATTGCGATCTAAAGTCATCCTTATCTGTCTGGAAGCTAGCATCGGTGTATCCAATTACAACAAGCTCTTCCTGACATCCATATATCAAGAATGAGTCCTTAGTCCTTCTCAAATACTTAAGGATATTCTTGACAGCTACCCAATGAGCATCACCGAGATCAAATTGGTACCTACTCATTGCACTTAAAGCATACGAGACATCTGGTCGAGTACATAACATGGCATACATGATAGATCCTATTGCAGATGCATATGGAATCTTATTCATGCGATCCCTTTCTTCCTTAGTTGAAGGGGATTGTGTTTTTGATAGACACATGCCATGTTGCATAGGTATGAATCCTTTCTTGGAATCATGCATATTAAAGCGTCTAAGCACTTTGCCTATGTATGTACTCTTACTTAGGCCAAACAATTTTTGTGATCTATCTCTATAGATCCTGATTCCTAATATATAGGCTGCTTCACCCAGGTCCTTCATAGAAAAGCATTTCCCCAACCAAGACTTTACTTATTGTAGGGTAGGGACATCGTTTCCAAGGAGTAATATGTCATCTACATATAATACCAGGAAGACAATCATGCTCCCACTAACCTTCTTGTAGACACAAGGCTCATCTTCATTCTTGATGAATCCATATTGTTTTACTGTTTCATCAAAACAAAGATTCCAGCTTCTGGAAGCTTGCTTCAATCCATAGATTGATCTTTGTAACTTACATATCTTTTGGGCTTCTTCTGGTGTGTCAAATTCTTCAGGTTATGTCATGTACACATCCTGAAAAAGATTCCCATTAAGGAAAGCAGTTTGGACATCCATCTGCCATATTTCATAATCATGATATGCAGCGATAGCAAGTAAAATCCAAACAGATTTAAGCATTGCAACTGGTGAAAAGGTTTCATCATAGTCAACCCCATGAATTTATTTATATCCTTTAGCAACCAGTCTTGCCTTATAGGTGTGTACCTTACCATCCATGTCAGTCTTCTTTTTGAAGACACACTTGCATCCTATAGGGTTAACTCCTATAGGAGGCACTACCAAGGTCCTAACCTGGTTTGTCTACATGGAATCCATTTCAGATTTCATGGCTTCTAGCCGCTTCTCAGACTCGGGACCAGTTATGGCCTCTTGGTAGGTAACAAGCTCAACTTGATCCATGAGTAACACATCACCTTTATCAATTATGAGATATCCATATCTCTCAGATAGGTGACGTATCCTGCTTGACCTATGTTGGTCTTATTCTACTTGAGTAGGTTGCTCTTCCACAACTACTTGTGTTTCCTTCTCTAATTCCTCCTTAGGTGTATCAATGCTTTGTATTTCTTGAATTTCTTCAAGCTCTACTTTCCTCCCATTGATTCCTTTGGAAATAAAATCCTTTTCTAGGAAAACTCCAGTTTGAGCGATAAACATTTTACCCTCAGAAGGATCGTAGAAGTAATACCCTCTTGTTTCTTTAGGATACCCCACAAATAAGCATTTGTCATATTTGGGCTCAAGCTTAGTTGAAATTTGTCGTTTCACATAAACTTCGCAACCCCAAATCTTCATGTAAGACATATGTGGTTTCTTACCACTCCATATCTCATATGGTGTCTTCTCAACCTTTTTGGATGGAACATGGTTAAGTGTGTAAGTTGCTGTCAATAGTGCATGTCCCCAAAAGGAGTTTGGAAGATCAGCGTGACTCATCATGGATCGGACCCTGTCTAAGAAGGTTTGATTTCTTCTCTCAGATATACCATTCCATTGGGGTGTTCGAGGAGGAGTAAGTTGGGATAGGATCCCACACTCTTTCAGATGGTCATTAAACTCTAGTCTTAAATACTCACCATCTCGATCTGATTGAAGAGTTTTAATATTCTTACCTAGTTGGTTTTGTACTTCATTCTTGAATTCCTTGAACTTTTCAAAGGATTCTGATTTGTGTTTTATTAAATACACATAACCATATCTACTGAAATCATCAATAAATGTGATGAAGTACTGAAAACCTCCTTTGGCTAGTATGTTTAGTGGTCCACATACATCAGTATGTATGAGGGCCAATAGATCATTAGCTCTTTCACCTTTTCCTATGAATTGAGACTTTGTCATCTTTCCAATTAAACAAGATTTGCATGTCTCATATGATTCATAATCAAAAGAGTCCAAGAGTCCATCTTTATGGAGTTTGGAAATGCGTTTCTCATTTATATGGCCTAATTAACAATGCCAAAGGTAAGTTGGATTTAACTCATTAGGTTTCATCCTTTTAGTATTAATGTTATAAATAGGCATTTCAAGAACAAGGACTTATAGTCCATTGTTCATTTGTGCAGTAGCATAGAATATATCATTCAAATAAATGGAGCAACAATTGTTCTTTATTATAAATGAAAAACCAAACTTGTCCAAACAAGAAACGGAAATAATATTCTTGCTAATTGCAGGTACATAATAACAGTTCTCTAACTGAATTATTAAACCACTAGGTAAAGTCAATACATAAGTTCCTACGGCTAAAGCAGCAACCTTTGCTTCATTGCCAACTCGTAGGTCAACTTCACCTTTTGCCAAATCTCTACTCCTTTTTAGCCATTGCACATTGGTATAAATGTGAGAACCACATCCAATATCTAATACCCATGATGCAGAAGTAGATAAATTAGTTTCAATAACAAAACTACCTGAAGTTGAAGTCTCTACTCCATTCTTCTTATCTTCTAGGTACTTTGGGCAGTTTCTCTTCTAGTGTCCGGTCTTACCGCAATGGAAGCAGGTGCCTTCCTTTGTTATGCCTCCACTAGGCTTCAAAGCAGGAGCAGTGGGTTTGGTTTTGTCAACTTCCTTGCCTTTCCCTTTATCACACTGCTTGATGGGTCTTTTGTTCTGTCTCTTTCCATTTCCGATCATCAAAATGGATTTCCCTTTTGACTTCAGATTCTGCTCAGAAGTTCTTAACATGGCTAGCAATTCAAGAACAGATTTGTCCATATCATTCATATTGAAATTAAGCACAAATTGACTGAATCTATCTGACAACGATTGCAAGATCAAATCAGTTGCAAGTTCCTTTCCGAGGGGAAAACCCAACCTCTCAAGGTTCTCCACATACCCAATCATCTTGAGCACATGAGGACCTAAAGGGGATCCCTTAGCTAATTTTCCTTGAAAAAGGGTTTTTGAAACTTCAAAGTTTTCGTGCCTTTCCTGCTCTTGATAGAGCATCTTCAGGTGTTCGATCATATCGAACGCTGCCATGTTCTCATGTTGCTTTTGCAACTCTGAGTTCATGGTAGCTAGCATGAGGCAAGCAGTTTCATTGGCATCATCGACATGCTTCTTATAAGCATCTATTTCTTCCTTAGGTGCAAAACTAGGATGTTCCTCTTCAGGAACAGGTTTCTCCAAGACATACAGCTTTCTATCATGTTTGAGGACAATCCTCAGATTTCGGTGCCAATCTAGAAAATTTGTCCCAGACAATTTTTCCTTATCTAGGATTGATCGTAAAATGTTGTTAGAGATATTTTTTGTCATGGTAATCTACATGAAAATAATGAAAATATAAGTATCAATAACATATTTAATTAGGCCTTTAATTAAATATGCTCCCACTATTTTACTCAAAACAAATGACCCTCACCATTTGATTCAGAAAATCCTTTTGGAAGATTTTCTGGTGGGTCGAGACCCACATTTCACTTTGTTTTAAGTCCGCGTAGGCGGATTACACAAAACTAGGTTATTTAGATAGGAACTCCTTCCAGTTGTATCTAATACAACTCGCGAATATTTTAGTTAGGTGAATAACTCCTTATTCCAATCCATCACATGGATCATTTCCAACTCTTGCTTCTAAACATATATAATATTATTATAATTTGTTTAGTTAAGTTTGACCCATTGTTTTAGCAATTGGATATTACAATTATCCCATCGCACCTTACTAATATAGAATATGCATCTCGCGTAGGCGAAACCTACATTATTCGATACTAGTCTTGATGAGTGCTAAAACTTGGAAAGCATAAACTTAATATTTAGTTTGAGGGAATTTGCAATTATTATGATCTCACCGACTTATTTATCATATAAATTGTCTCTCACATACATACATACAAAATGAAACAGTTATGGCCCCTAGCGCAATTGTTCTCCCAAGCCAATGAGAGAACCTAAGTTAACCTAGTAACGATCTAAGCTTCTCCAAGCAAGATCTTCAAGGTTGTCCTCCTTTGATATTGTATTCTTATATTTCTTCATAACATTATATTACATAAAAGAAACTCGTTTTACATACAAGGGAGTGAGATGAGAAAAGAAGTTACATTAAGATATTAAAAGAGAGGCACGACACACAGGTCGTATTTTAAAATCTAAAAATAAAATAAAGGAAAACTAAGGCCATAACCGATCACCACAAGACAATAATAATAAAAAAATTATTATCATTAATTTAAATTATGTTAATTAAATAAACCAAATTAAATTTTGGCGATCGATTGACGTCGATTTTCGCATCAACACTTGATGCTTTAAAGCACAACTCTTGCGCAGTAACAACCCTAATCGCATAACTCTTTGACAGCACAACCCTTGTACCGTCATGAACCCTAATGCACCAATTTTAGGCCGCCAAACACACCTCGATTGTTAATTCAGTATGATTGATCAACACGTCATTGCTTCACCATACTAATGTCAGATCATGAAGCAAATGACCATTGATCGCTCAAAGGAAAACAACCATTAAGTGTTTGAATGAACGAAATAGAAACAATATATCATATATACTATATTTTGCATCAGGATTACTTATATCATATATATATTTATAACTTGATCGATCTCAATTGCGTAACCTATGGACGATCGATGTACCGCTGCTTCACCATACTAACGTCGGATTCAGAAGCATAGTCAACATCAATCATCCAAATCGTACACACATGATGCCAAATTTAATTACTCGTTTATTCTTTGATTCATTCTGTCTTTTAATCGTATTAATACAGAAAATACAGAAAATAAATAGCTATCAGATGCATGGTTTCGTAAGTGGCTATGATACCACTGAAGGAGAATAGCGATCCAAAACGCAGCGGAATTTAAAAATTTCTCCTTTAGTGATCCTTACGAATGGGCATGATCAGTGATAGAATCATTACCTCTTGTGACGATTGAAACCTTTGATGCAGATCTACGGAGCGATCACGAATGTTAAATGGTGACAACGCCTCCACTCAGTTCACACGAACAGATTCCTTCAATCTCAGTGCTAGCTGCTATGAATGAAGGCTTTGAGTGAGAGAGAGAGAAATGAAATTGCAACTGCACAAATGCTTCTGCACAAGGGTTCTATTTATAGAACCACTTATGTGGGTTGTAAGCTAAAAAGCCCACTTAAGTGTATGTGGCACATATCTTATGATATGCCAAAATCACTTAAGCGTGTGGTACCTTACCATATTTTGTATTCTACTTAAGTACATTGTACCTTACGATGTTCTACAATTAACTTAAGTGCACCGTACCTTACGATGTTCCTTAGTTACTCTATCTCTCATTAATCAGTCCTTTTGTGTGTGACCCTGTAGGTTTTCGCGACATTAGCAATTATATTAAATTACATATTTAACATGATAAACAGTGAGCGGTATCTAGCAACACATCATTGCTACCCCAAGACACGAAAATGTCATGTGATCTGACAAATCCTTTTGTGATAATACTTATGTGTATAATTACCATTTTGTCGTTATGTCTATATTGAACACAAGGCATAAACCGTGTCATCCTTGCCCAGTTCAATATTTGGCTCATAGACATTTATCCTGTTACGCAGGATGGGCAAATTCCATCTAGGTCACTCATGTACCTCAGCATGCTTCGTGGAGTACCCATCAACTGTGTTTATGGTCATCCAGTTACGGACAATTTTTGATCAGCAATAAGGCACTCGACTCTACATCTAGGGTACATAGTGGTTTCTTGTCAAAGGGTGGTATACACCATTATCACCATGAGAACAACTTGTGACACTTAGCATAACATTCTATATAGTATTCTCATAGCGGGTCAATCCAGTATAAATATTACTCTAAATATTCATACTTATGTTTCAGACTTTATAACTCTTTATCCATGATCCATGAGATGTGATCATCAGTCTATATACATAATAGTCTTAATGTTTTAATGTTATTCAACTTCACAACAAAGCTCGACTACAGATACTTTAAGAATAGTGTCATTATGTTTAATGTGATCTCATGATTAAGTCACACTTGATACATTAAACGGACTAACTATTCTAGGGACTTTATTAAACAAACATAATAAAGAAAAAGTTTTTTATTATTAATAAATAATTCGATACAAGTGCCAAAAGTATTGGCCTCTAGGGCTTACACCAACAAGTTGGATAATATATTTTTTTACCTTTGGTTGGTTACCTTGTTAAGCTATCACTTGGCAGGTAGTTAGTAATCTTTCATTTCTAGCTTATTACCTTGTTAAGTTATCACTTAGCTAATAGTTAGGTATTATTTCTTTTTACCGTTGGTTACCTTGTGATGCTATCACTTGGCTGGTAGTTGGTAATCTTTCCTTTCGAGCTTATTACCTTTGTTAAGCTATCACTTGACTGATACTTAGGTAATTTCTCCCCCTAGTAGAGTTGGGCATCGCCTTTGATTGATCTTTTCCCTGGTGGAGTCTTGCTTTGATAAGTCTTCCCCCGTTGGGCCAGTGGCTCGTTTGTTTTCTAAATGTGCATTGGTTTCCTTCCAATACAATAGTTATTCCTGAGTCGAGTCGTTTCCCGGTGATTTATTTTCCTGGAGGACATCCCTTTCTCTCCAGAAGTTTCGTGTTGTAGTTTTGTCTGCGCGTCTTTCCTTTTCCTGTGTGGGACTTTATTTATCCCCAGCTGGGTCCCCCTTTGGAATCTGTTATCCCCCTACAGAGTTTCATTCTCTTCTTTTCTCCATCAATTCTTTGTCTCCCTTGGCGCTATATTCCCCACATAGATCCTTGCCTGCATTCATATCATATCATAAGTATTTTTGTGGTATCTTACAGCCAAAAAATTGGATTGTCTGTATTTAAGGCTCTTCAACCTCGTCGAGACGAAGATTTCAATATTCATATATCTGAATTGAAGAAACTTAAATAGGGGAATCTATCATACCTAAGTTTTAACCCTAAGATCCCACATATCATTTACATCCTTGTATACAAATATGATCACATATTTGTCCTCTCCCTCTCATATTTGAGTTTTCCTTTTGCAGGAATCATCAAGCACCTCTTTGTTGGTGTTTTACCTTTGTGTTTATATGTTCATTAGTTATCTAACCATTAATCAAAATATCAAAATATGTCTTGTTTTCATTAAGTTTATTGTACAAGGTAGGGCTTTTCATTAAGAGCATCAAGCATGGTTCCTTAACTAGGTTTTTTTTATTCCTCAAGTCAAAATGTGTTCAACAGTTGATTCTCAAAGGGCTTATCTCTCAAAACATGATCCCTAAGGTTCTCAAGCATTTTTCAATCCCATTTTGATCAAGAGTATATAAAAGTTTTGTTGCTTATTTCTCAAGAAAAGACAAAGGTTCATGTGTTTATTTTCATTCCTTCTTGAACAAGTTACCTCAAACTTTGAGAAATTTAATCAAAATACATTCAAGGACACCTTACTTTAAGAATCTCTTTCCAAATTAAACATTACGTTAAAAGTATTATAATAAAATTGAAAGAAGAGGAACATTGGGGTCTTGTATTCTATGAAAACTTCGAATAATCGTCTCCGAGGCATACGTCTTGGATTTACCGATTATTCTTTCTTTCGTTCTAAAATACCTAAACCAAACTTGGACAAAAAGGGACATTGGAGTCTTTCATTCCATGAAAACCTTGAATAATCAGCCCCGAGGCACACATCCTGGTCTTGCCAAACGTTCGTTGTCCGCAAATAATTTTCGTAAACGATTTGAATGAAAAAGGTACATTGGAGTCTTGCAGTCCATGAAAAATCCGAATAATCGGTCCTGAGGAACACGTCTTGGTCCTACCGAGCATTCGTCATTCTCCTAAAAAACTTTCAACACATCAAACATATTTTCTCGCCCCCGTGCAATCGAAAATCTTTTTCAAAAGAACATTGTTTAGCATGTTCGATCATGAATACAAACAAGCGCTTTAAGCCTCTGATCGCGAGCACAAGCAACATTAAACCGTTAGAGCGCGATCTAGACGGTCGTCAATAAAATCAACCAATAAATACATAGTTTTCTACGAAGAACTACATAGCTTTGAATTCTTCACTATACTTGATGATACGTAGGAGCGAGACCCGTAATATCGTCAAGAACCCTAATAAAAACCTTTTTGCGACCCCTTTTGTTTTTCATTTACACTTTTTATCACTCAAAGAAAATAATTAACGTAAGCTAAGATTCAAATCATAAATTTAAGTAAAAGGTTCCCGTTGAGTACAACGGACGTGAGGGGTACCTTCCCCTTGCGTAATCGACTCTCGAACCTGAATTTGGTTGCGACGACCATCTTCTCATTCTTATAGGATTTTACTAATATTCTTCCTTTCCTTTTTTGAAATAAATAAAGTTCGGTGGCGACTCTGATCAATCATTCTGCAAACGCTCGTGAGGTCGTATTTCTTCGAGACGCGACAACGTAAATCTAAACCAAACCAGAATCTGAATCAAATTAGGGTGTTTGGGTTGATCATTTTCTAAGTTCGAACAAAACTAAATTATACCAATGAAATCAGATGTTAGTTGGTTCAGGCAACAAATTTCCAAAATTTTACCTACGAATCCGTCTACCTGAACCAACCATAATTAATTTGTATAATTTATATCATAATTATCATGGAAACTTGTATAAAGTAATCAACTTGAAGAAAAAAATGAAACACCATTTTTGACATTTACAATCTACACTGAGAAACGGAAAAAAAAAACAGTATGAATTTTATTATATCATGAAAAATTAATTTATGTAAATTAGATATTTTTTAAAAATATTATACACATTTATTTTAAAATATTCAATCAATGCAATACAAACCAACTCATTATTTCTCAATTTGAATATTAAAACAATAATTTTTTTTAAAAATGAACCTTAATGGTAAAAAAATCCAACCTACCGGATTCAAACCAGTGACCTAAGGATATCTATTAAACAACTACAGTTCTCCACTCTACCAACTAAGCTAAGGTCAGTTGTGCATGTTAGTTGAAATGTTTAAGTATCATTGCTTATATATTATTAGTTCTCCACTATTGCTTCAGAATTTGTTTTATTTTTCAAAAACAAATTTCCCCTATAACATGTCAACGAACTAATATTCACTATTAAAAATTTACAAACTACACACTCCAGTGTTCATATTTATATCTATATCTATGAACTTTTTTTTTTCTTTCTATTGATGTGTTTTGAATTATTCTTCTACAATAATTATCTCATTAGTAAAAGAATGTTAAAAAAAATTATTATTTTTAATTCAATTTATGTGATTGGTTAATAATATAAAATTAATTTATACTATTTGTTTTATGAGAGTTAATTTAAATATTAGATGTTTGACTATTAGGAACGGTGGTGATGAGTGATGACTAAGTAAAAAAATTTAAAGTGATAATAAAGATTAACACTCCGACATCTGATATCGTTGAATACTAATATCTCTATTTCAATAAAACAATCGCATTCAATGTTATGTCACTTTTTTATATATATTTAAAAATGAATTTAATTGATATACACCGCTAATGTAAAAGAATTTTACACATTCAATAAATTATAACCGTTGGATATTAGGATAAGTTTGATTTTTATTTTTAAAATCTATAAAATAATACAAACGGGGGTGATGGTGATGAATCGATAGTGGAAAACTTGTTACACTAACAGTGCATATTAATTAATCTCTTTAAAAATAAATTAATATTTTAAATCAATTTCCACTAAAGATAACAATCCCAAAAACCATTTTATTAATATTATTGTTGTTCACTTTAGTTTAAATATTGTAGAATTCACTAATAACATATATATACTTTGATAAAATCACCTTCCCTTATATTTATTTATTTATCATGTTTTGTTTTGTAATCAACACGGTAAGATGGAGTAATAATCAAGAGAATTTCTTTTAAAACTCTGGTGAGAGTTTCATCTCGTTTTCACGGAACTCAACTGTTATTTATTTATTTATTATTTGGTTGGTTGATTTTAGAATTTTTATGTTAATATTTCTTCATCAAATAGTGAGACGTAACAATTAACGATCACTATGTGATGTGATCGAGAGTAACTTCTATTTATTATAAATAGAGTTGATGAAGAATTGAAGTTTCTGCCATTTTGGTGATCGTGTGGAGAGTTAAAAGAATTTACATAGTTAATATCCATCATGTTTGACACGAGGAATTCAAAATTTAAGCACCATAAACTACATGCTACTGCTATAATCAGCATAACTTTAATGTATTTGTTTAAATCTAAATATGAAAGTGATTTCATTTTTGAAATTACCTTTGGACCAAAATAAAGGCTTTGGTTCTCTATTTTCCTGTGATTAATTGCATGGAATTACACAACAGCCAAAATATATAGAATACGAAACTATGTTATCATACATGTAAAACTTTATAAACACATTTTAGTTCTAGATGCTGATATCAGACACTTTCAAGCCTTGATCACAACAGTTATGAATAATAATAACTTCAATTGCTCACAACCAAATTAATCTACAAGATGTTATATAATGCTGCATGCGACAATATCGTTACGCAGAAGATTGGACAATATACTAATGAGCTTATAATTCAAGTAGGTCCTGCTCATTTTCCAAATCCCATAAGACAATTCTTCCATCTAATCCTGTAGTTTAAATGTATTATTAGAGCCAAAGCAACTAGTCGAAAACGGCACAGAAAAAAATCAAGATAATTTAAGATAACCATCTTCTCGCCACTAACCTGATGTGCTAAATCGCTTTGTCAATATTCCATGCTCCCCAAGAGGCATTATAGAACTACAAGTCGAAAAACACACCACTCATTAACGGTATTTATGGACATAGTTTCTTGAAATCCCACTGTCAATTAGATTTGTCCATTATGATGTTGATTGGGACATGTCAAATAAAATTGACCAAAGGAAAACAAGTAACCACATCAAACAATTTGAAAAACAATGAGGTTTTACTAAGAAAATACATAACCAATTTTGGTTGGAAAAGGTACAGGTTAATGAGGGAGATATATACTTTATACAATTATCATGAACTGCTCCGCGTGTTCTTGAGGTTTCAACAGCATCGTTGCTCCCACCTTGCTTGGATTGTCCATAAAACTTCCCAAATGCTTCGGAGAACTGATAAAGACAGAATTTGGTATAAAAAAATAGAGAATACAACTCACGTTAACAACATGAAGACAAATGCAGAAATAGCTACAGCTAGTAACTCATAAACTAGCAGTTGCCATATGTCAAAATCATGTTACAATAAGAATTTAATTACTATGCACCGGCACTTAAAAAAGGTTCAAAGATATCCAATTATATCTCACCATGTATAAATTTGTGTAGTTACTTTAGGAAATAAAAATATGACATGACACTGGTAAAATATGATTGTATGTAAATGTAAAACTATGATTAGAAATATAACTGGATGTCAAAGTAAAACCTGTGTAGTTAAATTTTTTACACTGGTTTATAAACTCTTATAATAAATATGAATTTTAATTAATAAGAAAAACAAGTCATCAAACAAAGTAAAATAAAGACATGGATTTAACAAAAGTATATTCAAATAATTAACGAGGCAACACGTGTTCACTGATGTGCTTAGCCATGAAAGAGAGGTAAGATACTAAGATGGACAAAAAAGAAACCAACATCATTTAATTGAACCACAGAACTGATTTTAATAAACATTCATGGACTGTAATAGTTTTTATCAGGTTAAAAGACCAGACAATGTGACACCTAAAGGAGTCATGTCATGTGCTGCTGAAGGCAAGAAAAAGTGGATTGTGGTCTTTAGGACATTATGAGGAAGCTAGCATGTATAGAGTTCAGTTAATAATGGACCAGTTCACCTTCATTGAAACATACAGTGTAAAAAGAGGAAACATTTTTTATCTCCATGTCACTAGTTTGATATAAAACAACTACAAGCAATGTTGTTTTTTCAGCTGGAGCACCAACTATGCGTTTTAGAGGATATCATATCTTCTTCTACCTGTACTTTCCATTTTCTCCAAATAAATTCATTTTCCTTAAAAATGATAACTAGTTATTCTTATACACATCTCTGCTTGCAAAAGTAACAGGTTATTTTTTTTTTAAAATGGAACTTCCAGGACCCCTCGAGTTGACACTTTTTCCCATATATTAAGTTACTAAAATGCCACAACCTTACAGTTTTCTCACGTAGCACATTCATAAGATTAATGAAATTGATTTCCAACTGAAGATTCAAGTGTTTCATAGCTGTATATTGAAGAGTCCTTTTAAGAAATGTAGTTTACCTGTGAGCCATATCTTGATCCAGATGATACTGTCTTCCGCTCCGCAAGATATCTGACAAAACCCCTAGCGGAAAAAACACAACAAAAGAGAAGGAAAATGAATACAGAACCAAATTACTCACTTCTCTTCCACCAGAAAAGAGAATTCAAAACATGTTGGCCAAGCAACATTGATTGGGAATGGGCCAATCCTTAGAAACACAAATATCTGAATTTTTACATACCAAACTCCTCTTTCATCTGCAGCGAAAACCATTGGGTTGCAATCAAATCCCACGCCTATTACTGTTTTCTCGGAAACAAATAATACCTGAAAACAAGCATACAGTGATCCAGCAGTTCCAGAAAATATCAGTAAAATATCTCAAAAGTTGACCGTGAGAGACTAAATGCTCAGAAAGAGTGGATGCTGACCCACATCACGGAGAGGCAAATCCCGGAACACGACATTCTGGGCCAAAGGAGAAGGTCCAACATCATCAACAAAATATATCATAGAATTATGGCCTGCATAATAGCAACAAACACAGTTGGTCACAAGTAAAACCACAAACAGAGCAAACAAAATACAGTGTTTCCACAAGTTCCCGTGGTTTCGTAGAAATTTGACCTCAAATATTATTTAAAAAGAATACAGATTGGTGAATATAAATGAACCAAATTTTGCTCACCATGAAAACCTAATGGCACCAATACACTTTTACCTTTAATATTATTCTTTTAATAAACATATAGATGACAACTAAACCTTAAGGGAAACTCACATTAAGCAATCTTGAACTCTTGACTTTAGAGAATAGATAAATGAGAAAGAAACATAGGTTGAACCCATAATTTCAGCTAGTATAAAACCAGCCAAAGGAGAGAATTTCCTTACCTACATAAGCTAGAGTATTGCCACTTGGTGACCACTTGACTCCGAATGTCCAAGATGATGAGAGATCAAGCTGAACAATCAACTGTTGCACAAAAAGAAAATGACTATAAGCAGGGGCTACACATGCAATGGGTATTTCTATATCACTTCCCTGCTTTTCACATTTAAGATGGAAAAGATTTGTTACTAAAAAAAATAAATAGAAATCAGGTAATAATCCACCCTCTAAAATATGGGTGGTTTCCTGGAAGGATCCTTCCGGTAGTGTATTTTTGGTCAAAAAACACCACAGGAAGGATCCTTCCGGTAGTGTATTTAGACAGATTTGAACATATAGGGGTAAATTGAGAAACTCTCAAATAATATATCCAAAGGATATATAAAGTACACCACATTACAAGCAATGTAGTTACCATAATATGTATAAAAAAAAATTGTACATCACATTACAAGCAATGTATTTATTATAATATGTATAAAAAATTATCATGCATGAAGAATTGAAGATCGGTCATATTTATATATTAGTACTATTTTTCGCTTCCTATTAAAAGTGTAAAACATGAAAGAATAATTTCTTCGTGCCAGCCTTCTAAGTTGTGAGGTTATATTATTTAACTTGAAAAAGATGAACTGAAGCATAGAAACAAAATCAAGAAATAAATCACATGAGGATATGAGTTAAAATTGAACCTCTCCGAATTTCAAATCAGATGAAGTACTCTTTTTTGAATCCCTGTGCCAATTAGACATGAAAATATCAATACGGTGAAAATCTTGAAAAGGTCAACCACATTCAGAGATCAGAGTTTTTATTATCATACTTTGCATCTACACCTTTTATAAAGGTGGAAAATACTCTACACTTCCCATCTGTGGATGTTGTCGCAAGAAGAATCTGCAGTCGAATGGAAAACGAGGTAAAAAGATTTTCATATTTCATATGGAAAATATATTTTAAAGAAAGATCACATAACATTTTATGCTGGAAGAGTAGGTACTTCAAAAATAGCAAACTATTGGTGTCTGACACATATTGGATGGTATTTGATACCGATATGCATCTGATACTTTCGGATGCGTACACAGAAAGTATCCAATAATTTTTTTAATTCATTCTAAAAATGTTTCCATCGATACTTCTCAGAAACATCTTCGACATTTCTTACCAACTATAGACACAATTGTCAACCGGATAGGATAAATCTTCCTTACATCACACTAACTACAAACACAAAATTGTATGCTTTTTTGTGACATGTTCATATTAGAAAGAATGTATTTTGATATAGGTGGGAGAAAGATTTGTAACCATCCTTGTCTATGGAACCATAGCAAATTGGACTTTGAATGCACGGTCATCGCCAAACAACAGCTAGAAGCTTAATGTTAACACATGTCTGTTATGATCATAAGTGTCAAGTACATTTTGGTAAATTATGATCAGATCTTGACTATTGATATGTTTATGTATTAATAGGCAATTAACAATGCGAACTTTTCTGAAGAAACATTAAGTTTTTATGTGAACTTCTCTGGAAAAAGTATATATAAATGAGTTGGAAATACCAACATTATTGGGATGCCATGAAACACTTGTCACTGAAGAATCATGTCTTTTCCTGATAAGTTTGCTAACCCACCTGCAAAGGTAATAAAAATATTCAAACTTGTATTCTAGTTATATAAACTAAAGGTATTTAAACTAGAGGTGTCTGTAGGTTAGGTTGAGTTGAGTATATTTGGATCTAACCTGCTCAACAATGTTGTATAAGAAAATAATATGGTGATATTCCTTAAATATGAGAAAACATCCATGTTTTGATTTTGTAGGAAAATGTCCTCAATGTCAAAAATTCTAGCCACTCAGTCTCACCATACTTACTTTTTCTTAAAAATAAATATGTTTGTATGCTATATACCTCATCAATTTGAATGGTTAAGTCTTACGAAGGTCAACGTTTAAGAGTGTGCTAATAGCTATTCCACTCATAAAAGATTACTTTGGGTCCAGGTTTTCAAGATCTCGAGCTAGATCATAAAATCTTACAACTTTGCAATCTCACCCACCCCAACAATCCCGATCAAGTAGAATAGTGTGTTGTAGCGAAGTTGTGGAAAAAATCGTAAAACCATTGATTTCGTGCGATCTTGGCCAGTTCCGGTTACGATCTGCCGTTTTCCAACCACCACCATTACAAGCAGAGAAGGATGACAAGATGCCAAGGCGCAACAATTATGGTTCGACAGAGGCCATTTTCCCACAAATACAAATGCCGACCAAAATATCATGTAAAAAAAACTTCAAAAATAGAGCATTATTTTTCTTTTTAGTAATATCTTTAGATTATTTTTATGATATTATGTTTTACGATCTTGCTACCCCCTCTAGATTTTACAAAAATAATTGGGTAGGATCTTTCGATCTTAGTTATGATCTTATGTTTTACGATCTTAGGCAAGATCCCAATCTTGACAACCTTGGTTTGGGTGGACTAGAAGACTTGCAAACAAATAAAAAATCACCCTACATATATTAGGTTATTTGACACGATACACATATACTTTTGTATATACACACTTCAATACAATCTAGAGTGGAAACTATGGTCAAAATAGATCAATGGTGGATCCAGAGTGCAAACACGAAAACTATGCACAACCATCATATTGCCAAGGTACAAATAAACTTGGGGAAATAAATGCTAAGAAAAGCTGACAGACCAGTTGTTTTCCTGCTCATAATAGCATATACAAACAGTTTTGGCTCCACTTCCCACTGCAAACTTGTTTTCTATAAAGACAAAATTCAGCAATTCATTAGAACCATATAACTTTAAAAGGTAAAGATAAAGTGATAATAACAAAAGTAATAATAACAAGAATAATAATTTGTTGGGATAATCAACACGAAATATTTAGTCAAGCATGACAAAGGGCTTAACTAGAGTTAGGTTATGGTAGCTTCATAGATTGTTATAACTTCGATCACATCCACCAAGTGTAATTCAATAGGGAAAGGGATGGGGAAAGAAATGGATATTTCATTCTTTTGCATTTACTCTGAATTTTTAGATGACTTAGACACCATAAATATGTTAATTTAATTCTAGAAGGTAGGCCCAAATCATAAAATCAGAAGACTTATTTTGTCCAATGTAAAGAAAACCAGAGAATCTAGAACAAGGCAATGTGATCCATACCTTTTGGACTCCATTGAACACAAAGAGCAGCACGGTTTAGCCTAAGGATAACAAGAGTTGGCACCCATTCTGATCCTTCAAGGTTCCAGACATATCTAGCGAGAACACATGTTTCTTTTTAAATATTATAATTCGTAATCAATAATGTACAAAGGAGAAATTGGCAACAGTCAGTCACCCAAACCAAGGGTGAAAAATCCAATGTTCAAAACCACACAGGCACTCACGAATTTCGATCGTGGGAAGCAGTGACTATTCGATTTGATCGTGCACTCCAGTCTATCCCAGAAATTACCTGGTCATGCTGGTATAAACAAAATAAAGAAATTCCTTAGAAACTAAACTATCATAAAATGTCCAATCAAAGTAGTTGTTTCATTATATGCAGAAATACATCAAAAAAAAATAAAAGCAAGTGCAATAATATTGGTATCAAGACTGTCAAAATCGCAATCAGACAATTCAAAGAGTTAAATGCATCAGGGTAAGAATCAATCATGATAGCATTGGCACCAAGGTTGTCAAAATCACAATTAAAATCCAATGACTTTCAAACTGCCTTCCAATCTCATTCATTCAGATCGTACTATGGATGGGTTGAAGGAGGATAGCCAAGGAAGTGTGTAAAGCTTTTAGGATTAATAATCTTTCATGAGCCATGCACCAGCAATGCTGATGAGTCAAGCTGGGCAACCCACGATTTAAGTGAGTGATTAATGACCTAGTCAGAACAGCATCTAACTCTCTCATGCAACTAAACTCTCTGAATTCACTCTCTGTCCATTGTATTTGAGCCCATCAGTCTCTGTTCTTTGTCATCTCCCACACCCTAGAGGCTGAGACCCAAGCATTAGTTTTTTGTCAATCTTTATTGCAAGCTAAGTATTTATCTCGTTCTCTTCTTCAGACCATGGTTGTCAAAATCGGGATCTCGATAAAGATCATTAGGGTATAGAAAAAGCGTGAATCATAGGATCGTAATACGGATCATAAGATCCCAACAAATAGACAAATATATAGAAATAACTAGGAAAAATAACCTTAACATAAAATTCTCATTAACTTAATCATCAATAGCAAATACTCGATCCAAAAAACATAATTTCCTCGGACATAATATTCTCAATGGCAACTAAAACATAATTGTAAGGAACGAAGAGTATTGCAGTGCAGGAATAGAAAGGATGAGAAGAATAGAAGGATGATTTGAATATATATAAAGGATAGATGAAGGTTAGAAATTTATTCAATGTTTGATTAATCGATACAAAATTCTCAGAGTTCCAATGACTTTTGTTTGCCGCGCAACTTTCACAATCCTTATTTTGCAATTCTTAACCGCTTATTTAAAACAATGCCAATCCCCAAACCCTAAAATATATGTGCACATCCATTAGGCTTAGTTACCGGGTTAATTTATAAGTCAAATCCAATTGTTTAATGGTTGGGTCAAAACATGTGTGAAGCATGTCAAAACAAAAAATGGATCGTTGGGATCACAAGATCCCACAATTTAAGATCTTTCTCTAAGAGTTCAACGCTCTAGCCAAATACAAGATCTTTGTGACACTTAAATCGGCAGTCAGTTGCCAGAGCGCAAGATCGTAAGATTTCAGGAGTTAGAGCGAGATCC